>NC_140963.1:43344068-43571568 GCF_056783735.1 Eptatretus burgeri
TGTGTGTGTGTGTGTAAGTTATTGCTGTTGACTGCTGTCTCCACACATGGGTGGGTTTTCGGAGGTGGAACATAGACCTACCCATTCTCAAAGTATCCACCTCTGCATTACCATAACAAAATTCAAACATTACCAAAAAAACTGCTTTACCATAATGGAAGTGTGTGTGTGTGTGTGTGTGTGTGTGTGTGTGTGTGTGTGTGTGTGTGTGTGTGTGTGTGTGTGTGTGTGTGTGTGTGTGTGTAATATGTGTGTATACTATGTCACGTATGATATGGTGTGTGTGTGTGTGTGTGTGTGTGTGTGTGTGTGTGTGTGTGTGTGTGTGTGTGTGTGTGTGTGTGTGAGTGTGATATTTGTGCCTGAAATATGCATAATATATCACATATAATATGATGCGCATGTGCGTGTTTGTCAATATCGGGGGTAGTGGTGGTTGAGGGGGTGAGGGGGGGTTGAGTGTGTGACACAATCACCCCACGCATAATGTGGTCGTGCATCTGAACACAGGAGGCTTTCTCACTGCTGATGCATAATCCCTTGCGGTAATTTTTTCAAGCAGGTGTCAAGACAATGCACCATGGACATATCACTTCTGAATATTTTTTGACACCAGGCAAGTTTCCTCATCATATCAGTTAAGCATTAAAACAAACATAAAATCGTGGAACTGGCATTATCCAAACAAGACTTGTCAAAAACACAATGGACAAAGAAGGTTCTGCAGAGCCTGAGGGAGAGGGAGAGATAGGAGAGGAGAGGAGAAAGAGTGAAAGTAGGACAAAAAAGGTAGCAATTTGTAAAAGAGGATCAACTGTGGTGAGAGGGTGGGGGGCATTGGTGTAAAAAGAGGAATTTGGCCTCAAAGTGGTGAGATAATGGAGTAGAGATTAGAAGGATTTTCTGCTTATGGCATTAGGGTTTTATAAGCAAGGATTGAGGGTTATAGAAGAACTTGATTGGAGAGACGAAAGTTTTCTTCAGATTATATTTAGTTACATATGTGTGGGCTCAAGGATCCAAAAAATAAATAAAAGAGATACAAACTTTCTCGACTGACTATGGGATGTCAGTAATGGTTGTGAATAGGATTGATAGACATCTGCAGTTAAGGAGAAAAGAGAGGACTGCAAATACAGGGTGTATCGAGGTAGACAGTGAAATGGCCAGGACTTTGGACTCCTTTGTATCTGGATCATCATTATGGGAAACAACAGCACCAATCCATTGTTAATTGATAGATATGGTGTTCACATAAGTACAGCTGAGAAATTTCAAACATAGGGGCAATACCCCTGGGTGCTCAGCTGGTAGCAGCTGGATAACATAACCAAGGAACCACTGGTAGGCATGGATGACCCACAAAATATGTAATGGAGAAGAAAGTGAACACCTATGGATTTGTTTTTTTTAATGCCGTAAACAACATTGGTACATCACGGGTGATAAAGGTTGTGGTTAACTTTCATCAAAATTGTGTGTGCGATTTTGGAGAAGGAAGCAAAAACATATTTTGGGGGGCAAACCCCCTTACAATCCCTTGAACCCCGATTTTTCTAATGTCATGCACAAACTTTGGTACATCACGGGTGATGAAGGTTGTGGTGAAGTTTCATCGGAATTGTGTGTGTAGTTTCTGAGAAGAAAGCAAATACCTATTATGGGGGGCAACCCCCTTCACACCCTCATAGACCCCGATTTTTCTCATATCATGAACAAACTTCCGGTTCTGGGTTTTGAGGCTACGGCTGGTTTTCGATGAGGTCTCTGCCGACTTTCTCAAAGTTAAGTTTCCAGTCATTATTTGTCATGTTTTAACTGTTTATTTTCTTACCTACATGTTTACTGTGTGTTTCTCGTTCGGTTTTGTTTCAAAAAATTATGCGATTTTGTGAGTTTTCGTCGATCTTGTCTTATCAGGTTTCTTTGAGGCCTACCCATCCTTCCCGTCGAGGTGTACGATCGTTTTATTTGTATTCTCTCCCTATTACCATCAGTTCCTATTTTCTCCACTTTTCCCACTGCTCCACATCTATCCCTCTCAAATACACCCTCTGTTTCTTATCTTAAAATTAAAAAAATGACAAAACAAGCTCGAATGAGCTAAGATCATCGTCCTCTTAATGATGACGTCATAAAAACGAATATGACGTGATTGTGATGTATCAGGTTTGCGATAAATTATCTGTGCTAATGCCCGGCTTGATTCCCACAAACAAAATTCAAACAGCTTGCCTAGTTTCGGAGATAATGGTATAGGCGATTTGCATTAGTGGCAATATTATGACGTTAACTTTTTTTCTAGGAAGAATTTCCAAAATCGGAGAGGGTTACAGCCTGTGCATGGGCTTTCTGCATATACATAGCAAGTTTCACGAAGATCCGATGAAAACTGGGTTGTGAAACAAAAAGTCAAAAAATAGGTATGACGTCATAAAAATTGATACGGCATCATAGTGATGTATCATATGTGCCGTAATTCATCTCTGCTAACACCCTATTCGATTCCCGCAAACAGAATTCAAAAAGTTTGCCTAGTTTGAGATAATTTTTTAGACGATTTCCATTAGCGGAGATATTTTGACGTCATAATTTTTTTTCTAGGAGGAATTTTCAAAATCGGAGATGGTTACTGTCTGCGCAGGGTATTTTTACATATATATGCCAAGTTTCAGGAAGTTTCGATGAAAACTGTAGGCTGTGAAACAAATGAATCAAAAAACAAAAGATGTCAAAAAATAGGAATGACGTCATAAAAAATTGATATGACGTCACAGTGATGTATCGTATGTGCGGTAATTCATCTCTGCTAATGCTCTGTTTGATTCCCACAAACACAATTCAAAAAGCTTGCCTAGTTTCGGAGATAATTTTTTAGGTGATTACCATTAGCGGAGATATTTTGACGTCAAAACTTTTTTTTCTCGGAGGAATTTTCAAAATCAGAGATCGTTACTGTCTGCGCAGGGTATTTTTACATATATCCACCGAGTTTCAGAAAGTTTCGATGAAAACTTTAGGATGTGAAACAAAAAAGTCCACAAGAACAACAACGTGAGTAAGACTTGGAGATCCTCCACGAGGATCTAAAAAACAAAATTCCTTTCTCTCTACATACCCATGAGTAACGATCATTTTTCTTCTTCTTCCTATTTTTCTTCTTCTTCCTCCTGCCATCTCTTCTCTTCTTTTTGAATTTTAATGGCGCTTTCAGAGCCGTTAAGCTCTGGACACGCCACGCACCTGAAAGCGATCGAAATTGTTTATTAGCCCATCGAGTGTATGGAAATTTAAATGGATTTCACACACTCCTTCAGGAATTTTAGGACCAGCTTACAGAGTTGAGGGTGCTTCTGGTTCATCAGCCTCAACACTCCCGGTAGATCCAACACCTTGATCCCATTACTCCTACATTCTGCACAAGATGCCGCCTGGGTCCCTCATGAAGAGGGCAATTTAGGAATAAATGATTTAGATCTTCGGGTTTCCTGCACGTCTCACAAAACCCCGTAGGGTGACACCCAATGTTATACAGGTATGAATTTAGGTGGCAGTGCCCGAGTCTTAGCCTACCAAAGAGCCACCTGATCTCTCTGGGAAAGCTTTGGAAGTTTTACTAGAGGAACCACATCTGGATGCACTGTGTGACAGAATCTTCCCTTCATGTTGGAGTCCCACTGAAGTTGTCATTTTTTCTTCATCTGGTCCTTGGCCAGACTAATAACTTCCGATGGTCCCAAGGGGATTTGGGTGATATTTTCCAGTTTAAGGGCTTGCTTAGCCGTTTAAGTTAATGTGTATGCCGTCATACCTCATGTTGACAAGGGCAACATTAGGGCAAAGCAAAGGCAAAGCCTACTCCCCTCCCTTACTTTAAGGGCAAAGATTACTCCCCTCCCTCTTCCTTAACAGTGTGGACATCAGACATCCAGGCCCTTCACTCAAACCTGACAGATCTTTGAATACAGGTTGCCACTGACAAACCAGACATAATCTGCCTAAACGAAACTTTCCCCCTTTCAAGACATCTCTGACTCCCAAGTATCTCTCCCTGGTTACTCCATCCTCTGGTATGACAGACCTGAGCCTTGTACTGGTGAAGGAGTTGCTCTCTTCATCAAAGACGCTATTCCTCACTCTCCATGCACTGCCCTCACTCCCCCACACCACCAGGAACACCTCTGGCTAAGGCTTCCCCTCCACTCCCACCTCATGTTTGTATGTGTGTTGTACCGGCCACCCAACAGTGATGACTCCATTTACACCTCACTTTCTGAAAACATGGACCAACTTCTATCCTCTCATCCCAACTCTCTCTTCTTCAAATGTGGTGACTTCAATTGTCATCGTGCCAGTTGGCTGGGTGTGGGTACCTTTATCACCTGTCATGGCACGTCAGCAAAAGACTTCTGCGACTCATCGGGACTGACTCAATCAGTCAACTTCCTGACCTGGATCTCAACCAACGATACTCCATCTCTTCTGGATCTGATTTTGACAAATTTCCCTGAAAATATCTGCTGTTCTTCCTCCGCTGCTATAAATTCTTCTGACCACATGCTTGTCAAAGTGGACATCTCTCTGGCTGTTATTAGAGAACCACCGCAGTGGCATCTAATCTGATATTTCACTCAGGCTGACTGGCAGAGTCTTCAAGCAGCCATCAAACTTCTTGACTGGTCTACCATTGCTACTTTCTCCAACATCATCAAATTCCTGGGAATTCTTTCAAATAAACTTGCTCTCTCTCATGCACAGATTTATCCCCTCTCGTCTTCAGTTGTCCTACCCGTCCTCCTGCCCATTGTTCACTGAAGCTTGTCGCGAGGCAAGTGTCCTGGAATAACTTACATTTGCCTCATGGAGAGCAAATCCAACTGAGGGTAATCTCAGTTCCTTCCAGAAAGCTCGGAACAAGTGTGTGTCTACCCTCAGGAGAGCCAGAAAACAACATCTTTCTCATCTCAAGTCTGAACTCTTAAACCTCTCTCCCTCCTCCAAATCTTGGTGGCATCTAATCAAATCTGTTTCTGGCATGTGTTCCCCCTCCATCCCCTCCCTTACCTCAAATGGCTGTACACCTGACACTGCACGTGAAAAGGCTGAATACCTAAACTCTGTGTTTGCATCTAAATCTTGTGTCCGAAACCCATCACTTTATGTACCCACCTGACTCAGTTGCACCGAGCTGTCCCTGGACTAGGTGTCCTTTCCTTTTGACAAATTGGAGATCTTGCTGTCAAACCTCGACTCAGATTCTGCAACCAGTCCAGATGGCATCAGCCCACATGTGAGAAAAACTTGCTCTTCTGCTCTTGCTCAACCTCTCTCTGTTCGTTTCACCCTCTCATTTGTTCAAGGTCATCTGCCATCTGCTTGGAAATCAGCAAATATTACTGCTCTGCATAAAAAAGTTGCAAAAACATATCCCTGCAATGACAGACCAATCAGCCTTCTCCCAATCATCAGCAAGGTTATGGAATCCATCATCACTTCAGACATTAAATCCTTCCTCTTCTCCAATGGCTTGATTTCTGATAATCAATTTGGTTTCAGACCAGGTCACTCTTCCCTGGATATGCTGCTTCTGCTCTCCCAACAATAGATGGAGGTCCTCAATCCCAGACATAAAATCAGAGCCACATCCTTAGACACATTGTGTGCTTTTGACACGGTCTGACAGCCTGCCCTGCTCACCAAATTCTCTTCCTGTGGCATACAAGGCCATCTCCACTCATAGCTCGAAGACTTCCTCTGCGACGCTCCTGTCACAGCCAACTTGGGGCCCGAAAAGGAGTTCTCTCATCCCCTCTTCCTGCCCTGGCTGGAGTTGCTCAAGGCAGCGTTCTGGGCCCTGTTCTTTTTTTGGTTTTCATCAATGATCTCTCCAACTCTCTGGAAAATCCTCTATCTCTTTTCTGATGACTCCACATTCTGCCGTGTCATCTATCATCCCTCAGAATGGCAAGCAGCAGCTTCTTCACTCTCTGCAAATCTGGATAAAATTACAAACTGCTCCAACACATGGAACATGTCTTTCAATCCGGACAAATCTCAAACTCTCACTATGTCTCTCTAAAAGGACTGTTTGGAACACCCCCCCCCCCGCATCTATTTTCTCAACAATCCGCTGGAAGAAGTCCTTTCTTTTAAGTTTCTGGGTCTCACGATCTTTCATGATCTTTCCTCGGTAAGCCAAATTTCCAACCTATCCTCCAAAGCCAGTCGCCGACTGGGCATCCTCCATCATCCGAAGTCTTTCCTCGGTCCACCTGAGCTCCTGACCGCATACAAAGCTTTCGTCCACAGCCTGATGGAGTTCTGCTCTCCCCTCTGGGTTGATGCTCCTGCCTCTCACCTTTCTCGGCTTCATGCTGTGGAAACCAAGGCATTTGCGATTACACTGAACAACAAATTTCAAAAAATATTTTTTACTGGAGATGTGTAAAGTGATTAAGACTAATTTGGGTACGCTGATTTCAAAAATCATAACCGTTTTGCTGTATCACGTCAGGATTTTCAGGAACAGAAATATTCCCATTGCCTAGAAGTCAGGATTTCAATGAAATTTACAAATGTCTTTAACATGTCTATTTCGTACAATTGTTGTTAACTTGTGTTATATTTCTTTCTTTCAGATAAAGATGAGTAGGCGTTCCTGTACCAATCATCCTGACAACTTCTGTTATGTCTGTGGTCGGTATACCAAAAGAGATCAACAGCGAAGTATATCTACAGCAGTGAAAATGAAGGCCGCCTACTTTCACTACTTCGGGTGTAAGGTGGGGGACCAAGAACAGAGCTGGGCACCACACATCTGCTGCACAAGCTGTCACACAACCTTGACTCAGTGGTTGGTGGGCAAGCGCGCGAGCATGCCATTTGCGGTGCCCATGATATGGCGTGAGCCGCAGAATCATCATGATGATTGTTATTTCTGCTGCACAAGCATCGCCGGCTTCAACAAGAAGAATAAAGGTCACATCAAGTACGCTGACTGCGTCTCTGCTCGTAAACCTGTGCCTCATGATGACGAGAACCCCGTTCCAACACCTCCAGCTGATCAGAACATAGCTGTAAGCAGTGGTGAAGAGGATGGTGATGATGTACCTTGAACCCGACACTCAAGAATCACACCTTCTGAACCAGGGAGACTTAAATGATCTTGTAAGAGATCTCTCGCTGTCAAAGGCGAAGGCAGAGCTGCTTGGATCAAGGCTGCAGCAGTGGAATCTACTTGAACCTAATACCAAGATATCCTTGTTCAGAGCACGTCACAGAGACATGGCTGAGTTCTTTGAGATGGAAGACACGATGACATTCTGCAGTGACATCAACGGTCTGTTGAAAGAACTTGGGTGTGATCACGATCCTGCAGACTGGCGCCTCTTCATCGACTCGGCGAAGAACAGCTTGAAGGCTGTTTTGCTCCACAATGGCAACGAGAAACCATCAGTCCCACTGGCTCACGCGTTCGGCATGACAGAGACCTATGAGACTATGCGGCAGCTGCTTGATTCCATCAAGTACAATGACTTCAACTGGCACATCTGCGGAGACTTGAAAGTGGTGGCGCTGTTGTTAGGGCTGCAGTCAGGCTACACGAAATACATGTGCTTCCTTTGTCTCTGGGATAGCAGAGACGACAAGAATCACTGGACGAAGAAAGATTGGGAAGAGCGAAAAGAGCATGAACCTGGTCGACACAACGTGAAGCATGTCGCCCTTGTCGACCCAGCCAAGGTTTTCCTTCCACCACTCCACATAAAGCTCGGCTTGATGAAAGGTTTTGTACGGGCAATGGATCTGGATGGGCGTGGGTTTTTATACCTCAAGGAAAAGTTTGGCAACACCTTGTCGGAGGCCAAGATCAAGGCTGGTGTCTTTGTTGGACCGCAAATCCGACAGATTATGAAGGACGAAACTTTTCCGACAACTCTAAACCCCAAAGAGCTGGCAGCGTGGAGGAGCTTCAAAGCTGTGATGGACAACTTCTTGGGGAACGAGCGCGCGGACAACTATGAAGAAATAGTGCAGCAGCTGCTGGAGTCCTTCAGGAAACTTGGCTCCAGGATGTCCCTGAAAATCCATTTCCTTCACCAGCACCTGAACTTCTTCCCTGACAACTTGGGAGCAGTCTCGGACGAGCACGGCGTGCGATTCCACCAAGAGATTTCACTCATCGAGACGCGTTACCAAGGGCGGCACAACCCGAACATGATGGGCGATTTCTGCTGGTTCCTGCATCGTGAAACTGACACAGAGCAGCACAAACGCAAAGCCAAATGCCTAAAGCATTTTTAATTACATTCTAGTGGAGTTTTTCTGTAATTTCTATAATTTTGAAGCATTCATGATGAAATAAATGAATAAATGAATTTTTGTAAATTTCATTGAAATCCTGACTTCTAGGCAATGGGAATATTTCTGTTACTGAAAATCCTGACGTGATACAGCAAAACGGTTATGATTTTTGAAATCAGCATACCCAAATTAGTCTAAATCACTTTACACATCTCCAGTAAAAAATTTTTGTTGTTCAGTGTTATTAGTATCCTTCATGGTGAGGCTGTGTCTTTGGGCCTCTCACTCTCTCACCACAAGCAAGTCGGTGGTCTTTCTGTCTTTTACCATCTCCTCTTCGGTCTCGTCCCCCCCGCTCTATGTCCCCCGCCCCATATTTCTGAAGTGCGTTCAAGGTCCGCCAGCAACCCCCTTCTGGGAAAACTACCAAAATCACAAATTACTGCTCACCTTCACTCTTTCATTCATCTTTTTCCCCACCTTTGGAATAAACTCCCACACTCTCTTCAATCCCATTCTTCCCTCCAGGTCTTCAAAACAGCTCTTCACCACCACCTATTATCTTCCCCCATCCAAGACCACAATCTTTTCTACCTCCGTTAATCCACCCCAAACCTGCCTCCTTCAAATTCCCTGCCCTCCTTCCCAAAAGTTCCCTCTCGTGTAAGGTCCTTAAAGTCCCTGTGGTATCTATCTTGTATACGCACTGTTCTCCACCCCATCCCTCCCCCTTCCACAGATCTCCTAATGTCACTGTTCAGCAGTTTTCTCCTTCCCCTCTCCCTCCCCTCTTCTCCCCCCCCCCCAACTTGTGCGTTGTGTGTAAGCTCTCATATGAGCCTCGATAATGTATACAACAAAAAAAAACCTCTTTGGTACATCAAGGATAATGAAGGTTGTGGTGAGACTTCATCAGAATTGTGTGTGTAATTTCAGAGATGAAAGCAAATTCCTCTTTTGGGGGGAAATCCCCCTGGAGAACCCCTAAGACCCCAATATATTTAATGGTGTGACCAAGCTTTTGTACATCATGAGTGATGAAAGTTGTGGTCAAGTTTCATCAAAATTCTGTGTGTGGTTTTGGAGAAGAAAGCAAAAACATATTTTGGGGGGCAACCCCACCTTACAATCCCTTCGACCACGACTTTTCTAATGTCATGGACAAACTTTGATACATCATGGGTGATTAAGGTTGTGGTAAGGCTTCATCAGAATTGTGTGTGTCGTTTCGGAGAAGAAAGCAAATACATATTTTGGGAGGCAACCACCCCCCATAAACTCTCTCCGCAGACCCCTCAGACCACGATTTTTTGTAATGCTGTGAACAAACTTTGGTAGGTCCACATCATGAGTGATGAAGGTGGTGGTCAAGTTTCATCGGACTCGAGTGTGTCATTTCTGATAAGAAAGCAAATTCCTCTTTTGAGTGGCAACCCCCCGTAGACCGCCTTAGACCCCGATACATTTAAAGGTGTGAACTAAATTTGGTTTATCATGGGTGATGAAGGTGGTGGTCAAGTTTCATCGGACTCGAGTGTGTCATTTCTGATAAGAAAGCAAATTCCTCTTTTGAGTGGCAACCCCCCGTAGACCCCTTAGACCCCGATATATTTAATGGTGTGAGCAAACATTGGTCCATCATGGGTGGTGAAGACTGAGGTCAAGTTTCATCAGAATTGTATGTGTAGTTTCTGAGAAGAAAGCAAATACCTATTTGGGGGGGGGGTGGGGGATGGGGAACCCCTGTTGACCCCCTTGGGTCCCGATTTTTTTAATGCCATGAACAAAGTTTGATAGATACATGGTGAAGAACGTTGTGGTAAACTTTCATAGAAATGGTATGTGTAGTTTTACAGAAGAAGTTGCAAGTATATGTGGACGGACAGAAGGACTGACGGACATCCGACGCGCCAATCCGTAAGCCCATAAGGATCTAAGTTCCAGGTCAGCTAAAGAGGAGCTAGCTTTCTGCAATACTCACATTTTACATCTGCCTTAGGAGACGATGTGGTTTACTCAAGGTATGTCATTACTAATAGCAAGACCAATAATATTGGGTTTGTTCAGCCGCAAAATATTGAGTGATTTGCAAGCTGCAAGAAGGGTTAATTTGTAAACCTATCGAAAGGATTGAGCCACTGTGCATCTTTCAGTAGCTGATAAAGTAATTTGTAAATTGACAGAAAAATTAGGCAAAGTAAAGAAACGTTTATCAACTCTTTTGTCAAACTCCAGTGAGTTCAGAAATCGTAAAATTTAAACCTGCCTGCAAAGAAAAAGCTAAAGTAACTGCACAAGCATATAGAGGGCATCTAGAGAAGGTGAAGCTGTTTCAACCACCTTGAAGTCTTCCATTGGGATAGTAGAACTGCACAGAGCCAAAAAATAAGTTAAATTTGAGTGAAGGTTTGTTGTTTCCATCTTCCAGCACCTTATCTTGCGAATAGAAGAATAAAGGTTAGGAGTCATGTTGAAATTTTGGCAGGCATGTGACAAGACAAATGCATAGAACCCTTAGTTGTGAAAAGGGCAGATGCTTGGATAAGGCAGGTGCTGTGAAGTCAGGTAAAAGCCAGAACAATTCAATTTGCAACCAATAGTGAGTCTGCACTGGTGACCTTTCATTGTATTTCTTCCAACGGCTGAAACTTTGATAGTAGTGTTAAAAATGCACAATAAAAACTGTAATTTGTCCTTCGTTTAAAAATAAATGTGTGAAAAAGAAGGTAGACTTTGACCTTTGTAAAAATCAAATATCCGAATATATAGGCCTTTGGTGATATTCTCGAGGGTGTATTGCCAGTACAATAGCACTGACTGCACGTGACTCCCCAAACCCAATGGCAGATTGATCACAGAACAAATTGGTGAAGACTTCTTTTTCACCAAGCAGCCATTTGGTATTCCGTATATGAGCTGCTCAATGAGCTGTTCTTGATTATTGCAGTACTGCAACCCACTCAACATCTCACACTCCTCCACAGTCAGTTATATCTTAATTCTCAATGGTTCCCTGGGATAATTTTACACGTCTTTGTAGCTGTGACTTTCAATCCTTTTGTTTTATGAGACACCTCTCGTGAAGCAGCCTTGTTGAATCCTCATTGCATTCAAATATCGGAGCTACGATGGTGTCTAGCCAAAGCGGAACAAAAACAAAGGATTGATGTGCCTGGCTTTGGCACGAGCAGCTGCAAAACTAAACACCGAGCAAGGATATCTCACTACACATTCATAACACAAAGATTATGCTCTGAGATCTGCACGCGAAACTATGCCTCTGCATTATCCTCCACCTTGCATCATCCTTCTAACGGCTTTCCTCGTTACAAAGCCCCTGAGTGCCCGTTTCACTGCTTGCTATTACCGTTTCTCGACTCACAGAACATCAAATGAGGTAAGAAGTTCACCATGCAAAATAATAGGGGAGGAAAAGGTGGGAGAAGATGACTGAAGAGAGGACAAAACATGTCAAGAGAAGTTATAATAAAGAAGATAGGTTTCAACAAAGGACTCATGGTTTTCTGTTTCCAGTGAGTGTAGGGTACATGCAGAAGCTTGTAAATGTATTCTGATTCTGATGCACCACACAGAGCGTGAGTACTGCCAAAACAGTCCATTGGCAAACGTTCTTCTGGGTAAGCCTGGTGTTGGCTTAGTGGTTAAGATGGCCAGCTTGGAACCTTCGGGTCCTGAGTTTGAGCCCCTGTCGAGCGTTGAATTAACACCAGGTGGGGTGGACTCAGCTTGTCATCCTTCCGAGGTTGGTGAAATGAGTACCGGTGTACTGGAGTAATAACCATTCGGGGGAACCTGCGTCAGTGACGAGCTGTCCAGGACTGCACTCCTTGCCAATGAAACTGCCTCGGCAAACCTATGCACATTTACAGCATGAAAGGAATGGTATTATATTAGTATTATACTGGGTGGTTTGCCTTTTCCTTCTGAGCAGTAGTTTGGGCAGGAATTTGGAATTTGGTTCAGGGTGCCGGCAATCGCTTACCTACTCATCGCGAAGAACACTGTGGGAACTGTAACATCCACCAACTAATACCGGCAGGTGGGAAGCCATTTTAACGTACATCAAAGGAGATGGAATATACATTGAAGGATCACCGTGCCTGTGAAACACCAGGATTACCGTTTATAGCTGGGTCGGGAATGATTCAAACCCAGGCTAGACATCTTGGAGATGAGTCGGCGTACCTCCAGGCCATCGTGCCAGCACAATGAATGTATTAGGTGTAACAAAAGGTCATGAAGAGAATCGTTGTACTTTTACAAGAATGCATGGACATGAGGAAACAAAATAACAGAGTACATGGGAATTCAACTTGGGGTCTCAACATCATGAGGTATGTGCTCAGAAGGGAACACCACACAAACCAACGCTATATTTATGATGTTTTACATAATTAAAATTTTTTCACAACTTTCTTTAACTGTTTTAATGCCAGAGCCATTGGGATGATGCAAGTCCTCACACTACTGATGTAAACTTCAGTGTTAAAAACTGTCATATTAAAGCACAATAGGTGACATCAGCCTTCATCCTCTTCTGTCCCCTTCTCAACCCTCAACGCTGAAAAAAAATTCTGATTCGTTTTCAATATGTGCTTAATGAATGTCATTTACTATGAGGACGATCACCTTGAAAATGACCTTTTGGTCTTATTTCATAATACCAAAATATGTTACATTTATGGAGCAGGGGGCAGAAATTAGTTGAAGGCATGAACTACCCTTAGTGTTTGGATATAGTTCTTCAGACTATTTGAACATACAGTATATAAATGCATGCGGCAAGGCTTTTTCCAGTATTTCCCAGCGATGAAGTGCATTGTAGAATAATGAGGTGTAAGATGTCTGGTGTCTCATCATTGTAAACTCGCGAAGTGAAAAGCAGGGTTAAGGAATTGGTTGACTTCTGTTTTCCATCTAGCGACCAACATCAGTTTATGATTGAGGAACAAGGTAATTTCAATTGAACGTTATATTTTAAACACAAATCGGAACATTAATCAGAAAACAAACCTGTAGTTTTGCAGTTCTTTGGCTTCGAATCCATCCCGATCACACATGCGCAGAGAGGAGTGGGATAATTTGTTATTATCTGCTTGTCTGGCAGTCACGCATAAATGAAAATTATTCCAAACAGGAAACGTGCTGTTTTTAAGGACTTCATAAAGGACACAAACACCAGGCATGAAGAACCAATGTTACGTGATAAATTAGGTGGTGTAAAAGACGTTTCACCAATGGTGGTAAACTTCTGAAATGTTTTCTCGACAACCTTTAAAATCTTTATTTTATTTCAATTTAATGATACACTTGAACAATGTAGAACACAAATCGCCTTTTTGGCTCTTTCAAAACCCTTCCGTTCAACAGTACTTGGTCCTGTTGTTGGCTTAGCAGTTAAGGTGGATGGCTTAAGATCATAGCTTCCAGAGTTTGAGTCCCAATCTTTCCGTGAAATAACACCAGGTGGATTGACTCAGCCTGTCATCCGTCCAAGGTTGTAGTCCGAGTGTTGGCCAGAAAAGCGCGCATTAGGGTCCGCACAATGTTTTCTGCATTTTTGTGATCACCAGACCATCTGAATGAATATTCTGATTGATGCCACTCTGGTACCCTTGAGCATTTTTGCAGAAACCCATTAATATGCAAATTAGCGGTGGCCATTGTCAAAATTACTATTTTTTCTTAATATCTCCAAAAGTAAGCATCCAAATAGCCTGGTTGAGGTGTCTACACTTATGGTTTTAGGGTCAATGGTCATGATAAACCCACTTAAAATTTAATATCATTTAAATTCAGCTCATTAATATGCAAATTAGCAGTCGCCATTCTCAAAATAACAATTTTTCTTAATATCTCCAGAAGTAAGCATCCAAACAGCCTGGTTGAGGTGTCCAAACCCATGTTTTTAGGGTCACTGGTCATGATAAACCCACTTGCAATTTGATAACATTGAAACTTAGCTCATTAATATGCAAATTAGCATAACCCGGCCCCCTGAATTTGTCCGCGCCTATCGGCGTTTTTGCAGTACAGTTATACAACAACAACAAAACTGTTTGAAAATAACTTGGGCAGAGCCGTTTATCCCCAGTACAGTTGTGAAGAAATGGCTGACCTCAGAAGATCAACAGCATGAACTGTTTCTGATAGTTGAGGATTGTAATGTAATGAAAGAAACATGGAGAACTGAGTTTTCAGTAAGAGTAATGTCTTCTGATACAGTGGAATGATCGATATTATTTGCAAACAATTTTTTTATTATTATTATTTAACATGATCTGTCTGAAAGCAAATATGTATTTTATTGATTTTTAAAAGTACACAGGGTGGAACCTGTTTCCTGAGAATTTTTTTAAATACGAACAAAGAAATTATATATTTACTGATGTTTATAATTCCCTCTATTGTTACAGGTTGAGGCTCCATCACCATGGGAGACTGTTTCTTCAGTCCCTGCAATGCAACTAAAGCTGGAAAACCTCTGGTAACAGTTGGTCCAGACAGAGTGCGAAGTATCATCTGGTCAAGCAAAGCAAGACAAGATGGTGTACATGAAGAGCTTGAACAGAGATTACAGGCAGACAAATCTATCGAGCTCAAATGGCATAGAGACTGTGTCAACGTACACATCACGCTCACCCATAGAAAGACACTTGAAACGAATGAGTAATGTCTGTTTGGAAGATGCTTCAACAAGCAAAAGAAGCCGCCGTTCAAAGATGACGGTATTTGACTTTAATGAACATTGCATTTTTTGCGGAGAAAAGTGCATCATGGACATTCATAGGAAAAATCCTAATCGTGGGTGGCGAGTTCTCCTTTGGAGGACTGCAGATCGTGTTGATCGGACAACTTTCAAACAAACTATTCGAGATATTATCGATTCCCGCCAGGATGAAGAAGGACGCCAGGTCAAGATACGATCAATGGGCGCAATCAGCGATCTTCATGCTGCTGATGCGAGATATCACGATGACTGCAGAAAGTCCTTCATGGCACCCAGTTCTGTTGCAGCAGAAGCACACAGTGGCAGAGAAACTCAGGACATTGAGCCAGCTGTCAGTTCTACCACCCTATCGATGAAAAACGACATGTTGCGCATCTGGAATTCAGTAGAAGTCTACAAAATGTACAAGGATCATGGAGGAAAGCTATACTCTCGAAGAACCCTGTTATCCAAATGGTTGGATATACTTGGTTCTGAGCTTCTGGTTCTGTCTGGTGAAGGTGTCGCTAGTTTAATCTTGTTTCGCAGCAGAGCGTCTACTGCGATCAACTTAGTAGCATCAGATGAAGATGACGCCATTGATGTTTCCATAGAACGAATTGCCAAGAAGGTTGCACAGGAATCTAAGCAGTTGTCGTCCGACCCCAGTTCCGAGCAGACTAGAATTACTATAGATGTTGTTAATGAAGCAGTGAGTTCAACCCTTCAGTTGCGACTCTGCAAATTATCAGCTAAACTGGAAGGCACACTTCCAGGAGTTCTGATAGGAAACATCATAGAAAATATGATCACCAGTCGACCAATTCCACGCCAAATAGCACTGGGAGTTCTTGGCAGTCGTAAAAGCCTCATCGAGCAGTTGTACAACTATCGTGTGACCTGTTCCTATGATGAGTTTCAGCGTTTCAAGGGATCAGCAGCAAAGGCTGCAACTGTTCATTCTGGGATTAGGGGAACCGCCAATGCTGAATGTGGCCTCGTTCAGGTTGTTGCTGACAACTTCGACACAAATATCTCATCCCAGAATGAACTCGTTTCAACACATTCTCTTGCAGTACTACTTACAATAAAATATCAGGAGATATCTTCCACATCTGAAGATGAAGCCATCGTCAGACGATTGACCCATGATGAAATGAAGACACCTGTGGCAGAAGACATTTCGGTTCAAAGGTACAAGGGACATGAGAAATCAGTGATGCCAGTTGAAGAAGCCACATATGTAATATATGTTGGTTCCAGTTGTTGTTGTTGTTGTTGATTGGGCTTTGTGACCGGAAGAGGGGAAAAAAAAACAAAAAAAAAACGTGACTGCCGCCCTGGCCCAGCATGGTGATTGTGGCTCTTGCAGAGCTGTTTTGGTGTTGATACGAGGAGGGTTGGCACCGGAGTAGAAAAATCTATTGGATGAAGGTGGGGTGAATTCGCTGCAGCTAGATGCCTGCAGTTGAGAACACCATGCTTGTCATACACTGTGAGTTAAAAATGGTCAACAGGAGGGATGGATTTGTACAACAGTTTTGGATGGGGAGAGACGCGGGAACGAGGCGCGAAGGATTGAGGGATTTAGGATGGATGGAAAGGGGGATTTAAATGCTTTGTTTGTTTTGAACAAGGAACGGATTTTATTTAATGTGGGTTTATCTTTTTAGCCGCGTCTCGCGTAGCGAATGCTGGCTCTAAGAGAGCTCCGCGTTGTTGTTGTTGTTGTTCTTCTTCTTCTGGTGAAGACAAAACCTTTAAGACATGGCTCTTGGACACATTTGTCCTTGTTTACGTCAGACATCCAAGAACAAGGACGTTTGGTCGGCTACGCACTTATCAGGATAGAGGTGCTTTTGGGAAAAATTACGGGCGGAGCTCGTGCTGTTTGAACACCCAGCCATCACGGGCCTTGACGAGGGAGCGTTTCGATTCTCTGCCTGTCGGGGTTGAGCTTTTTGTGTGGAAGTGGACAGAAAAGCATGTCTCTTGTCTTTATATGAGCCTCTATCTGTCAGGATAAATTCATTGGATTTGGGAAGCATCAGCGGAGTTAAAGGTAAGAGGAATGGTTGCTTTAGCAACGACATCGATTTTAAAGGAGTGGAATTGCCTTTGCACTGTACTGTCTATTATGATGACAATTAACCTATGGATCGGCAAGGAGGGAGCGGCGGTAGAGGTGGAGCTAATCGCCGAAAACGCAAGCTAATGAAGCACAGAGAAGGACTAACACTGCACGTCTCAATGGAAGTTAGTAAAGGACATAGTGCAGGGGAGTTAGGAAGAATGGTGACCAGATTGAGATGCGCCCCAGAACCACAAGATGGGGGCAACGAAAACCAGAACACTTTACAGGCCGTCAGACAAGGAGATGAATGGAAGGCCGCCTTGACGACGGAGGAAGCACATGTGGGTGAACGAGTGCTGGTGGAAGAACCGAAGGCCAGACGGCTCTTGCAGGAAGTAATTCCACGGTTTGGGATTCCAACACAATTGTCATCGGACCAAGGAGGGTCCTTCACGGCAAAAGCAATGATGAAAAGAGCCAAGGGCTTGGGTATTACAACACGCAATGCCACAAGGGGGTTCTCGCCCCACGAAATAATAGCAGGACGCCCTATGCAGTTACCGGCCTCGGCTCCCCAGATATGGGAGATTGGGATTTGTCATGTATGACCGACGGAATGATGAATTATTGCAAAGCGCTCACTGCTACCATCAGGACCTTTCACTCACAGGTACAAGAAGCATTGCCCATACCTGCTGGAGACTCGTTGCATGATTTTCAACCGACTGAACGGGTTTGGGTGAAAAATTCCTACAGAAGAACGCCCTGCAACCCAAGTGGACCGGACCTTACACTCTACTGTTGACCACGCCCTCCGCCGTCACTCACAGCACTCGCCCCCTCTACCTCGCAAGGCTCGACCGGACTAACCTCATCGCGATCCACCTCAAGGGGGCACATTTCCTCCCTTTGTTCCTGAAGGAGGCTATCCTGCTGCTTGCATCGGGTCCCAACACATTCCTCAAGCTCAACCCCATTGTCCCTCGCTACCTCCATGTGTGCTGTGTTCGTCCTTTGTGTCATCCACTTCACCCCCTCTCTCCTCTATCTCCCGTGTCCCTGTTATTTCTATTTCCTGCGTCTCCGTCATTGTCACCGCTACCTCCTTTATTATTTCCTTTTCTTCCTCGCTCCATTTTCCTTCCCATTTGAGTCGTTCATCCTCTCTGAGCCTCTTTAGTTGTTCATTTTCTTTCCGGAGCTTTTCCATCTCCGTGGACTCAAATTTTGCTGTTTCCTTGAGTTGGTTAATTTCGAACTCATATTGTTTTTTTTTTCTACCCAACCGTCTCTCCTGTTCTTCATTCTCCAATCTCACGTTTCTTTCATTTTGTTGATCTCCCTTTCCTGTTTCATTCGTTCTTCTGTCTGTTTCTTATTCCACTGTCTCTCTTGTTCCTCCTTCTCCAATCTCATAGTTTCCCTCAATTGGTTAATCTCCCTTTCCTGTTTCATTCCTTGTTCTGTCACTATCTCCTCGGACTCCAACCTTGCTTTTTCTTTCAATTGGTCAACCTCAAATTCATGTTCTTTTTGTTTTCTATCCCACTGTCTCTCACGTTCTTCCTTCTCCAATCTCATAGTTTCCCTCAATTGGTTAATCTCCCTTTCCTGTTTCATTCCTTGTTCTGTCACTATCTCCTCGTACTCCAACCTTGTTTTTTCCTTTTGTTGTTCAGTTTCAAATTCATACTCTTTTTGCTTTTTATTCCACTGTCTCTCTTGTTCCTTATTCTGCAATATGGCCTTGGCTTCCAGCTGTTTGATCTGTTCAGTGTGGTTCCTTAACGTTTCATTCTCCGTTCTCTTTCTTTCCTCTTTTAACATCCTCAGTTTGTTTTGTAATCCCGTTTCTTTGTTTTGGTATTTCAGTAACTCAGAAGCTTTCTTTTCAAATTCTGTCCTCATCTCCACACCTCTTTCACATTCTTTCTTCCTCATTTCATCCATTCCCTCACCGAATTCCTTGCTAATTTTGAACCAATACTTTCCTCTTTTTACCTCCTGTTCCAGGCTTTCTCTTTTCCAATTGCCTATTCTTACCTCTTCCTTTGGTAGTTCCAATTCCACATCGTGTTTCCGTTTTTCCTTTTTCAGCTTCGTTTTCCATTCTTTTTCTAAGTTCTTTCTATCCTGGGAGTTACTAATTTGCTCCTCTTTTCTTTTCTTTAGTTCGCTCTCCACACTTCTTTTGCATGCTTGCTCTCTCCTTTCATTCGTTCTCTCACCATTTTCTTTTAGTTTTCCCAGATATTTCTCTGTTTTGTGCCTGAAGCCCGCCAATGTCCGCCAGCCTCCCTGACATAATCACGTGGTTTCAATCGTTGGTTGGGAGCCCCGCCTCATATCGTGCCATTTGCTGTGCCATTAATAGCAGCCCGCTCCGTGTTGCGCTGAGATGTGGCAGCGCCGCTATTTCGCGACTTCGAGTTCATTTGCCGGCAAAGTTCATGCTCAGTGTATGAGGGTGAGCACCCCCACTGATTGCAATTAGCGTTCGGGTTATAAAAACAAGAACCGTCCGGGGCCATGGATCCTACATCAACACACATTCCTAAACCACCCTGCACCCGTTCGTCTTGAACCGCCATCTTGCTTCTCGGAAATAATTTAAAGCTCGTATTTTGGTGGGAATCGAGGGTCGCTTTACACACCCCTGATCCGATTCCCGTTAATTTAGTTTGGAGGGGAATGAATTTGAATCCCACTCTTGACACCAGTGTTGTAGATTCCCGCCCGTCAGCGTGCGAACGACCGCGTCTAACCAATAGCGATCGCTTCGCCCACCGAACGGACAATCCAGTCGTGACTTTCTGGAACAACACCAGAAACTAGTCACAGGTGGGTTTTTAATCCCACCACGGCCCAGTCCGTATTCTACCCGCGCAAAATAGAGTCAATCGCCAAATATCGAAATACCTAACTACCCGCGCGTGTAACCTACCGAGGGACCGTACCTCAGCGAAGGCCTGCTTTGACACAAACCGCTTAAGCGGTCCGTTCTGTTCTGGAATAACAGAGCGGGTATTATCGCCAGACCTCGCTGGACCCGATTCTATTTATCGGCTATTTAAAAACCAACTATATTCTGAGTGCAAGATGGGGCAGTTCAATGAGGGAATGGACGCAACGAACAGGTTTACATTCACACAAGGACATTTATTATAATAAAGCACGTATTCAATTAAACAAGGCAAAACACGTATGCAATTATACAAGCAACAAAAGCACGACAAAAGAACTACAACAGTCTACTTATTATGTACAGTCACTTGCACTTAACAGCAGTTCCTACTTATTAGACGGGCCCACGGACACACGTACACACACACACACACCCAAGAAATGGTGGCAGAGGCCTTTAATAACGAGCTCCAGCTCGGAGGACAGGTGAGCTAAAACCCAGAGCCTATCTCGAACCTCTCCACCTCGTGTGGGCTTCAAGTTGTTCAGACCCGGGCTCCAGCTAGAGTGAGCTGGATCCAATTGCCGAGCCACGATCCTTCCCGAGCTTCCGCGAATCCTCCCACGCTTCTCAACACGTGCTGGTGAGATGAGGCGCCGATCCTTCGCGTCGATGCGTCGCTTCCCCGAGGAACCACCTCCCATGCTTCTCAACACGTGCTGGTGAGACGAGGGGCCGATCCTTCCCGTCGATGCGTCGCTTCCCCGAAGAACCACCTCCTGCACTTCTCAACACGTGCTGGTGAGACGAGGCGCCAAACCTTCCGGTCGATACGTCGCTTCCCTGAGGAACCACCTCCCGCGCTTCTCAACACGTGCTGGTGAGACGAGGTGCCAATCCTTCCCGTCGATGCGTCGCTTCCCCGAGGAACCACCTCTACGAAGAGGTCGATGAGTCGCACCAAGCCGGGAACCAAAATGGAGAACAAAGATCTCCACGAACCAAGAAGAAGAAGCCACTGCTCGCAGCTCGATCCGAGCAACCGGCTCAACTTCCTCCCAAAACAGAGCAGCTCGAAGCAAAAAGCTCTCCTGAGCCAAACAGAAGGCAAAGCTCACTGCACCACCAAAGCAAAAAGCCTCCTCCCGAGCCAGGTCTCAGCCGAAGCTCACTGAGCCAGCCAAAGCAAAAAGCTTCCGAAGGCCTCAGCCCTAACCCAAGCCAAGCAGGACCCTACGGTCTGCTGAACGACTTCTCTCTGCCGAAGCAAGAGCTTACTAACTAAGAACAAAGAAAGGATCTCGTCCTTATCCTTCTCCCGCCCTTCCCCTGATCCCGGCGTGACTCATGCCCTCATGCTCCATCCCCCACTCAGCCACGGGTGGGAGGGAGTTGTTGACATCATGAGTCACGGGATGGCAGGGTAGTTCTTGCTCTTCGCAGAAGAGTGGGAGGGATGTCTCCATTGTTCGTTCCCTCACTATTAAATTGATCCGTAGCGCATCTAATCAATTTCTGAACATTTAAACAATGAAAGGTGAGCTACCTGGCGAACAAGCACTTATCGACATAGCTGACTAAAGGAACCTGTATGTTGTGTGCAATTGAATTCCCAAATTCGTAACACTATATTAACAACCAAAGTTGTCCGTATCTTTTTGGAACACCATGTACAGCACACTTAACGATGCAGTACCCCTGCTGAGACTACATCAAACAGCAGGAATTGAATTCCGAAACAAACAATTCCTTCCTCCCATAAAGGAAGTTTAGTATGAAGATAAGAATCAAATAAATTAAAATATGGTCGAAATTAAAGTCACCTGTTAAGTATTATTTTTAAACACCAGTCTTTGCAAACTTTGTGAACAACCAAACAAAATTTCATGCACCATGAAGATAATCAAAATAATGACCAATTACTGCACCGTAGTCCAAAGAAGGAAGCCAGACATAACAAAACATACATATAGTATATCATAAGTTTTTCTCCCCGATTAGACGCATAAACCTAACTCCACCCTATTTGTAAAGCAGCAGTTCATACTGTTCCCTTGCTGCTATAATTAGATGCTCAAGCCCCAAGCATTATAGTCTCCATGCATGCCGGTGAGGTTTTCTCATTAGGAATAACGAAAAATATATTGTTTCTTATTTTGCAATTCACAGAACCTATGAAATTGAATGTAAAGCGAATGTGGGGTTGATTTTGTTTTACCTGACTCATGAAACCATAAAGTGTACGTTTTTCCGAGTTATGAAATAAACAATTAGAACAAAAGTGATGCTACATCTGTGTAAATTAGCAGAGTACTCATAATATTTGGATGCATTGTGCATACACATTTGTGTTCAGGCTGGTAAGATAGCTTAGAGGTGTGCACACTCGAATTTGAGCTGTTTAACCTGGGTTAGAATCTCGACCAGCTATAAACTGTCACCCTAGTGTTTTGTATGCAGGTGAAGCATACATGTGTGCACCATCTATTCGAAGGATGTTAACCAAGAGGAACCGTCTTCCAGCACTGGATGCTGGTGGACATTTAAGATCTCACTGTGTCTTTTGCGAAGAGTCGGCAAATTATCCACCGCAATCTGAATAAATTACAAATTCCTGCATCATTAACCTTCAATCGAATGTCCGGCTTGGCTTGGCTTGGCAGTTAATGAAAAACTTAAGCCAAAAATATTTCCCTGGTTTACCCCAAAAGAAGGTGGGAATAATTGGGTTTGCTAAAATAGTAGCACAGGTAGTAGTCGTAATAATTTTTTTAAAACTACAATTGTGTCAATAAATGCTCAAAATGTGTTTAGCTGTACTATAACTCCATGAACCTGCTTGAAATCAATTTGGCTGGAAACTGAGTTTTGATGTCTTGGAGCTGTTAATTCATTAACCCCATACAATGCAAGTTCCAAAATAATAATACAATGGTGTTCCTAATTGTCTTTCATGCCTGAGTCGTAATGAGGCAAGCATGAGGTATATGGTTGGCTGTCGGAGTTGGGCCACTGCCCTTTTGGATTCGCCTTCTTAATTAGGCCCACTCCCAAGGCTCACCACTTTCACTTTCTTTGCCTACTTCTATGACAATCTTTGGCAATGAGCTGGTAAGAGCAGTGATAAAATGTAACAAAAACACATCAAACCAAAGAAAAATTAAACAAGATAGTTTGGAGAAAGAATAAGCAGGAATAGCTGTTTCAGATTCTTGGCTTCACAACTGGTCCTGTTTTTATCCTGGCAGAAGGGGGATATTGTTGTAACCCGGGTCGTCCGTCCAGCTGGCTGGGCGTCAACATTTATAGCTTTGAGTGCGATAATTCATAAACTGTTTGCCATATCGATTTGAAATTTGGGTCACACATGTATCACCTGAAAAGGAAGAACTGTATTGATTTTGGGTGTGCCCGGATCCAAGATGGCCGACTGGGGCGGCCATCTTGAAAAAAAGTTTTTTTGTAATAAATGGAAAACCGCTTATCTGATTTCAATTATTTTTTGTTACTACGTTCCTCATCCCTGGAGAACTTTTCCAACATGGGGTCGGCCCGCTCGGACGTCCAATATGGCCGCCATGCAGCCATGTTTAAAAAACGACGTTATCGCGTTATAGGCTCTATTTTTTTTCTTTTCTGATGAAACTTGTTGGAAATGTAGGTAACGGAACGAAGTAGGTTGCTATTGAATTTTGGCCATGTCTAACATAAAATATGGCCACCAGGCAGCCATCTTGAAAAATGACATTATCGCGAAATAGGCCCTAAATTTTTATTTAAACTTTTTGCTGAATAGCTCGAAAGACATGGTGACCAAATGTTGTCTTGTTTCCAATTCACCTCCCTCATTATCTGGAATATTCCCCATCTCTGATGGGTATGTTTACTATATCTTTTCACTTGATCAGCTCTCATTTTCACAACCGCAAAGATGATTTTATTTGTGTTAATTTCTTCTCTATCTGTAATTACTGAATCAGAGAAACCAACTACTAAGGTTTCCTCGACACAAATCTACTCCAATAAAAAGTCAAATACTTACAGAATCTGATCCATCAAAAGTGTCTGAATTTATGTGCATCACGTGGGATGTTTTATGTATCACTCGGTGAATATTATTCACATCACACACAGCTTGGGTAAGGAAAATGATCTCTCAAAAGAGGAATTATCATGAGAACCTGTGAGCATCAGCTTTGGGCTCTTCTCTACAGCTTCAAAATTTGAGGAAAGTGTATTGTATAAAAATCTAATGGTGTCTGTCAAAACCTGTTGACTTTGTCTCTCCATCCCTTGTCCCATTTGTTGTGCATCAATCTCTTATCCTCAATCTTTTAACTTTTACATTAGTTTCAAATTTCATAGAAATAAAACAGACAATTTCTCCTTGGAAAAAACAGACAAATAGAAAAAATATATATATATCAACAACATTCACATGCAAGCAGAACACCGAGTGGCCGGGTCAGGGTTGAAGGTGGGAGGGAGGGAATCATCATTGATGGAAATAGTTGGAGGATTGGTCACATTGTGCAAAGATGTACAGTGCTATCATCAGAGAAACATCACAGAATTGATCCAAAGTAGACAAGAGCACTAGATATCCAAAAGGACAACATGATGGTCGAGACATTTCAATCTCATTTTCAGAATATTGTCTTAGTTTTTCCAAATGACTCATGTGGACATTGTGTTTGATTACTGAAACAGGTGACCAGGTGCACCCTGTATAAACTGAACCCGAAAAGGATTAAGTACAGGGGAAAAGGATCATATAAGACGTAATCTCTTCTGCAAATTAAAGTTGATGACCATCAGGCAGTGTATGCATATGTATCAATTTCTACACTTGCCCGATGTACAAATTGTGTACAAAATTAAAAAAAAAAACGATTTTACTTTCGTGTTTGTCAAAGTAAACTCAGTGCCACTTCCACAGAAAAAGTAAGCTTCCAAAATTGACCACATGCATGCCAAAGAAAACAAAAGGCCACAAAGCAAGATGAGGCTTCTTTTTCTTTTCTTGCAGATGGGTTGATGGATGGGGAGGTGGAAGTAGTGGAGGGTGATGAGGTTTAAGGGAAAAGTGGAACTAGATACCACATGAGAGGAAAAGTAAGAAAGCGGGACACGTGTACAGTCATACTCCAGAACCATGTCATGCTACCTCTATTTCACAACTAGTCATAGTTGTACACACTCTCATATATTCACACATAACCAACGGTGGAGATGGCTGTGCAGCATTTGAAAGACTCCAAGTCATGCTCTCTACAGAAAACCCACCTCGTCAATTACAGGGAAATTTGAATGGTTGAATGAATAGTAGGATAAAATGGACACGTGTATGTCAGATCACAGAGTAATACCTGATTAGAAAATTATATGTATTTAATATAAATATAAAATTCCCAGATGAAAACCAAAATTAGGTTATAATTAAACCAGGAAAAGCAAGCCTCATATGGATATTACCTTACCTCAGCCTAATGTATTGTCGCGCCTGAATATCTGTTAATACTGAATTCCTCAGAGCCGGGAGCTTTCGTCCCAAAGGATGGTCAAAGTGGTCTTTTAATATGCACTGCATTCAATTTGACTTTACTTTAACATTCCCCAAGGTCATCCAAACGATCCGAAACGATAGTAAACCCACAAGGAAAGCAGATGGCTGAAACATTCTCTTACCATTTAAAGGATTTCTTTTATAATGAAAAGCACAAGGAAGAGGGTCGACAAGATGATATAATAACGGAACAAACCAAGCGTGTCATAAAGACACAAGAAGGAGAATGGGATCGGCATACATTTACAATGAGGAGAAATAAAAGCTCAAAACATAACCCATTAGGCACCACAGATCTCACTTTCACACCAACACAATAATGCAGGTGGGACTTCCCTTTTCTTTCATGCACAAGGTGGATGCAGGACTTTATGGTCTCTGCTTTATAGACCAGGAGGGAGATGAGAGCCAATAATGATTCAGGGCCAGCAATGGGTGGACCTTCAACTTAGCCAGATGGTCCCCTTTTGTCCGTTTTCCTCCAGGACCTCCAAAACCACAGGGTGATCCCAGCTTGGGTCAATTCCCCATGAGGCTTCTCCTCGAAGCGAGGTATCCATCCTCCTTTCCACATGAGCCTCCTTTTTCTCTCCTGGTGGATTTATTTATCCTCATCGAGGACTCTTTAGTCCCTCATTGCCCTCTCTCATGGACTTCCTGGGAGACTTTGTTCGCCTCTCCAGTCTCAACTCTCAAGTTCTCCTCTTTCTCCTTGGCAGACCCCTCGCTTTGGGTCCTGCCCACAGGGGCAGGCTCAACAAAAATTAAATGTACATCTTTTCTTCTGGGCTCTACAACCCACTGTGCCACCATAGCTGGCACAAACAGGCCAGAGCTATCATAATCTGCCTTGTTGCACACGTCACACATGTGCCTCTGCGATGACAAGTCCACACCGAGCCTCACCCACAAACAAGAGCTTTTGCATATGAATAATTAATCTCTACGCTCTCCGTAAATTATATACGCTGCCTCCTCAGCATCATGTGTAACAAACGACTTACTCTGACAGATCCCTGCTACATGACAATCTAACCTCCTGGAAACACATGGACCATACTATGCTTATCACGATCAAGCTATGAATCCCTCCCCCTTTTCCACATAACAATATTGTTGTGGGAATGATCTTTAGGGGTTAATAAAACTGTTTAGTAGAACGACAGTTCTTTTATAGGATTTGTTTAGATAAGCGTGACGTACTGTTTGTGCAATAGATATACATTGGTGATGTACAGTGAGATGTTTGTTTTCCATATGCTACTCTTTTATCATCCCCTATTCAAACTTCTGGCTGTGCATATTAAATGCTATTTTCCTCTGTTCACATGTCTTTACAAAGAGCACACGTGAGCTTTGAAGCTCAAGCCATGAGAATGTGCAGGCGTGGTGAATCTGCGTTGAGGAAGTTGGCAATAGCCTCACCACTGAAGCTGATTGTCAGAGCGAAATAGCATTGAAGGAAGTCGGCAATTACGGGAGCTCATTCACGCAGCCCTGCACGAGGCCAGATTGGCAGTGTCATTCCGTTTCTGGCTGCTTTAAAGGAGAAGGAGTTTTTTTGAGGGAGAGAGAGAGGGAGAGATCGAGAGAGAGATAGAGATAGAGATAAAGATCGAGATAAAGAAAGAAAGAGAAAGAGAGAGAGAGAGAGAGAGAGAGAGAGAGAGAGAGAGAGAGAGAGAGAGAGAGAGAGAGAGAGAGAGAGAGAGAGAGAGAGAGAGAGAGAGAGAGAGGAAAAGAAAAAAGCGAGGAAAAAAAAAAAAGAGTTATGCTTAATGACCGAACACAAAAAAATCTCATATCAGAACAGCTGTACACGCAACAACACAAGAGAGTTTGTAATGTTAACCACAGGCACTTCTGCAAAAACTTTGATATTCCAGTTCCAGAAAATTTGTGGGAAAATTAACCAAAAGTAATGACTGAAAACATGGAAGTACCTACCGCACATGTATGACCTAATTATGCCATCGAGTGTGAACATCGAAAACAAAGCATTGTGACCAGAAATCATACTTCTGTACAAAAAAAAAAGATAAGAAGGCATTGCTAATTGAGGTGTTAATACCAGTTATTTTGGACTAAACATTGCAGAAATCAAGGAAATGACCAAACACCAAGATCTCAAAAGTGAAGTGAAAATATACTGGAAGCTGAAGAATGCCAAATTTGTACCAGTGATCGTGGGAACTACAGGAATGATGACAAAGAACCTCACAGAGATATTAAAAACCATCCCTTGGAATATAATTACTATACCAACAAACTAAGCTTGGAGGCTTCCAGGGTTCCGCGACGATCATGAAGAGAGCCCTCGGCAAAAAAATTTGAGAACAGAAAACTTCACAGTGTGTTCCATGAATCGTGAGCCCCCCCCCTCAAAAAAAATGTTGGGTTTCTGGGAACATGCTGCTCAATGAATTGGGTAGGTAGGCAGGGATTTTTTTGGGGGGGGGTGGAATTTATTTTTCGGACGTGTTTAAATGGAAGCTGAACAGCATTTCAGATTCTACATCTTTCCAACCAGTATGTATATGTTGAAAGTTGAGAAGATATCGAATCATGAACTTTAACATCGTGAGATACCAAATTAGGGGTAAAACAGTATTATGTACACAAGTCAGGATTAAAAGACACCGATTTAGTATTTCTGCAAGGATTCCCTTAAACATTGAAGCTGGTCTCGGCAGTGATAAAGACAGCCTATC
Organism: Eptatretus burgeri; assembly: GCF_056783735.1. NCBI lineage: Eukaryota > Metazoa > Chordata > Myxini > Myxiniformes > Myxinidae > Eptatretus > Eptatretus burgeri. The sequence continues at coordinate 43,372,359 of NC_140963.1, forward strand.
ATTAACAAGGCTCGACAGGCCATGTGAATGAATTGAAGAATACTAATCTCCCATTCATCATCCCTGAAAATCTTGTATGTTCAGACATTGGACCCTTTCCAGTTGATAAAAATCCGAGATTACACCCTTTGGGGGCATTCATGAGGTAAATACTCTTCAAAATAAGAAACTTTAACCCACTCCCCACTCCCAACTAATGCACTTTAAACTTTATCTGCATAATGCAGCAGCATTGCAATTGTTATACATCCCCCCAGATACCCCTTCTCTTCTCCCCCTCCCCTCTACACTCTCCTCCCCTCATCTCTCTCCTCCCTTTCCCCTCACCTCTCCGCTTCCTCTGCTTCCCCTTCCTCTTCTCCCACCCTCCTCCTCCCCTGTATTCATGTGAGCGAAGCAACAGGTGGTATTTGCTGATATAAAATAAAATGTGCATACTAGTTGCAGGGTATAAATAGGCCCCTTCCCCCGACAAAGTACAGTGGCATCTATTAAAGGCACACACGAAAATGAGATAATGATAAGATCTTGCAATTTTTCTTGATTTGTAACAAAACTGGCGAAACTTTATTTCCAAGAAATTCAGTTTTGTATTTTAAATTATTCATTTCCACTTCGTTTTTCTATTTTAGACCGATGTTCACAATATGCTTCTGTTAATAGCATCGACCAATGAACACCTCTCTGGCTCGAGCAGAAGTGACGCTTCGTTTATTGGCCCACATCAGGAACACTATATACATTCTGTTACACCTCACTTCTTAATAATGAGTAAGATCAAACATTGTAAAAGTATTGTCAACTGAACAATCAGAATCCACAAAGCTTTAGCAACATGTTAAACTACTTATTGGCTTGTATTGCCACCAGAAGCCAAGTTTAAGTAAAAGTTTAACCAACTTCATATGTCAGGTATATCAGTGCAAGGCTGCAATGGTCATCAACACCAGTTTACAAGAAGTTTATGGATTTAACAAACAAAATCTTTACACTTCTGAGGTTTAACAATCTCACGTCCTCATCTAGGATGCTGCACAGTTGGACGCATGTGTGTTGCAGTGTGCGTGCAGTCAGGTGTGTAATGTTCTCTCAGAGGTGTACCTGGCTGTGGCATACCCGCTCCACTGTTCATGTCTTCATGAATGTTATTGCTCATATTGCTCGTCACAGCAGGTTCTTACTCATGAGGGGTCATGACGTCATCTTCAGGGGTCATGAGAACTGGTGGTGGCTCATTCGTTCTCAACAGATGACATCTGTTCCTGCATAAACCACTCCTGATGCCGTTGTCAACCCAGTATGATCTGGGGTGCGAATCCACTTTGGTAACGATGACTGCCAGCCAGGTGTTCTTCCTCCTGATGTGAGCAATCTCACCTGGCTGCTGGTTAGCCAGTGATCTTGCCGATCTGTCATGATAGACTCTCCGTTTCAGCTTCTGTTGCATCAACTCTGCTCTGGGATCGACTATTGCTGATTTGAGCAGCTGCTTGGTGACTGGTATCTTGGGTCTCAGAGTCCTGCTCATGAAGAGCTGTGCCGGCAAGAATGATGTAACTGTGACAGGGGTTTTTCGGTACTCCAGAAGTGCCAGGTAAATGTCATCAGCTTTCTTCATCATCCTCTTGATGGTTTGGATAAAATTCTCACTTTGGCCATTGGACTGGGCAAATCAAGGACTGGATGTCGACTGTTTCATTCCCCAGTTTCGCGTGAACCGCCTGAACTCTTGACTGTCAAACAGCATATTATCACTCATGAGCTCTTCTGGAATACCACGATGTGTGAAGACCTTCTTCATCTTAGTAACGATCATGATGGCAGTCTTGTCCTCAATCTCCACCACCTCCGGATAATTGCTAGATTAATCAACCACCAGGAGATAGTCTGCTTTGATTTGTGAGGACATCGGCTCCCACCTTCTGCCATGCAAGCTCAGGTTTAGGGTGTGGTTTCAACGGCTCCTTGGTCTGTGCATTCCCATGGCCGAGTCAAACTGCACAGTTGACCACTGTCTGTTCAATGTCTGCAGTCATGTTGGGCCAAAACAGAGCACCAGCAGCCCTGGCTTTCGTTTTTTAGCTCCCATATGACTCATGTAGCAGAGCCAGCACCTCACTCTTCATTAAACTCGGGATCACATTGCGGTCACCAACACACAGCAGTCGGTCAGCAATGTGTACCTCATCTTGGACCAGCCAGTAGTCTTGGAGGACGCTCGCAGCACTGTGCTTCTTTTTTGGTCATCCCATCATGGCTGCCTGCCTTACCATCTGGAGGTCAAGGTCCTCAGCAGCTGCAGCTCAGCTCTGCTCTTGTTTCATGGCACTCACCAGCATGTCACGCACCAAGCAGTGAACCAAGACTTCTATGTCAAGCGCCATCAGGTCAGCTGATCAGTCACCAGGTAAATATGCATGACTCAGTGTGTCGGCTACGTACATGTACTTACACGGGACATACCTCACATCAAGTTAATAGCACTGTAATCTCAAAAGTATTCTCTGCAGTCGTGGAGTCACGTTGCCCAGGGGTTTCTTGAAAATTGCCTCTTGAGAGCGGTGATCCATCTGCACATTCACTGGCTTTCCGTACACATACTGGTGGAATTTGTGGCATACGTAACAGATTGCCAACAGTTCCTTTTTGATCTGTGCATAGTTCTTTTTAGTATCCGTCATGGATCTTAATGCGTAGTGAACTGGCCAACCCTCCTGGAGCAAAGAACCAGGCCCACTCTGGCTAGCATCTGCTTGGATTGTCACCGGCTTGGAGACGTCGTAGTATCTCAAAACGGGTTCTGTTGCCAATGCTGCTTTGACCTTGTTGAGACTTTGTGTGTGTTCCCCTTCCCAGCTCCAGGCTGCATCTTTCTTTAGCAGTGCATGGAGTGGTGCCGTGGTCTCTGACTCATTCGATATACATTGGTCTAGGTATTTGACCATGCCCAATAGGTGCTGAAATGCTGGCTTGTCTTCTGGTGTAGGTATGTCAGCAATTTCTCAGATCTTGGACTTGTCTGGTGTCAATCCCTCTTTTTTTTTTTTTTTTTTTTTTTTGTATACCTTGGTCGAGGCTCGTATGAGAGCAAACACACAACTCACAGCAAGGAGGCATGAGACAAGAGGGGCGGGAGTGGAAGGGACAAAACAGTGGGGAACAGACACATTAGGTGAACTGTGGAAGGGAGAGGGATGGGGATGGGACGGGGAACATGGCGAAGAGAAGATGGACATTTCAGGGACTTTCAGGAAGGAAAGCAGGAGAAATGAAGGAAGTGGGCTTGGGTGGATTATCGGGGGTAGAAAAGATCGAGGATTTGGATGGGGGAAGATAAGAGGTGGTGGTGAACAGCTGTTTTGAAAGCCTGGAGGGAAGAATGGGAAAGAATAGAGTGAGGAAGTTTATTCCAAAGGCAGGAAAAAGAGCAATGAAAGAGTGAACATGAGCAGTGATTCGTGATTTTGGTAGTTTTACCAGAAGGGGGTTGTTGGCAGACCTTGAGCGCCCTGTGGAAATGTGGTGGGGACAAATCGCAGAGAGAGCAGGGGGGCAAGGCTGGAGAGGAGTCGGTAGAAGACAGAAAGACCACCGACCAACCTGCGGTGATTGAGTGAGAGGCCCAAAGACTCAGCTTCATTGCGGGAGATGCCGATGATCTTAAATGCCCTGGTTTCGACAGCGTGAAGCCGAGAAAGGTGGGAGGCAGGAGCACCAGCCCAGAGGGGAGAGCAGTACTCCATCAGGCTACGGACAAAAGCTTTGTAAGTGGTCAGGAGCTCAAGAGGGCCGAGGAAGGACTTAGCACGACGGAGGATTCCCAGTCGGCGACTGGCTTTTGAGGCGAGGTTGGAAATGTGACTTTCCCAGGAAAGGTCATGGCAGATAGTGAGACCTAGAAGCTTGAAAGAAAAGACTTCTTCCAGAGGATTGTTGAGAAAGTGGATGGGGGGGTTGTAAACGGTCCTTTCGAAGAGACATAGTGAGAGTGTGAGATTTGTCTGGATTGAAAGACATGTTCCACGTGTTGGACCAGTTTGTGATTTTATCCAGATCTGCAGTGAGCGAAGAAGCTGCTGCTTGCCGGTCTGAGGGATGACAGATGGTACGGCAGAGGGTGGAGTCGTCGGCAAAGAGAAATAGAGGATTTTCCAGAGAGTCCGAGAGATCATTGATGAAAACCAGAAAAAGAACAGGGCCCAGAACGCTACCTTGAGGAACTCCAGCCTGCACAGGAAGAGGGGATGAAAGAACTCCATTTAGGGCCACACGTTGACTGCGACAGGAGAGGAAGTCTGCTAGCCATGAGTGGAGATGGCCTTGAATACCATGGGAAGAGAGTTTGGTGAGTAGGGCAGGGTGCCAGACTGTGTCAAAAGCACGTGATATGTCCAGGGATACGGCTCGGATTTCCTGTCTGGCATTGAGGACCTCCATCCATTGATGGGAGAGCAGAAGCAGCATATCCAGGGTAGAGTGACCTGGTCTGAAACCAAATTGATGATTGGAAATCAAGCCATTGGAGAAGAGGAAGGATTTCATATCTGAAGCGATGATGGATTCCATCACCTTGCTGATGATTGGGAGAAGGCTGATTGGTCTGTAGTTATAGGGATCTGTTTTTGCACCTTTTTTATGCAGGGCAGTGATGTTAGCAGATTTCCAAGCAGATGGCAGATGACCTTGGGCAAATGAGAGGGTGAATAGAACAGAGAGAGGGTGAGCAAGAGCAGAAGAGCAGGCTTTGAGGACACGTGGGCTGATGTCGTCTGGACCGGTTGCAGAATCTGACTCGAGGTTTGAAAGCAAGCTCTCCACCTTGTCAGGAGAAAAGGATACAGAGTCCAGGGACAGTTGGGTGCGACTGGGTAAAGTGGGTAGAGATAGTGATGGGTTTAGGACACAAGATTTAGCTGCAAACACCGAGTTTAGACATTCAGCTTTATCACGTGTGGAATCAGCAGTGCGGCCATTTGAGGTAAGGGAGGGGATGGAGGGGGAACATACACCAGAAACAGATTTGATTAAACGCCACCAGGATTTTGAGGAGGGAGAGAGGTTTGAGAGTTCAGACTTGAGATGAGAAAGATGTTGTTTTCTGGCTCTCCTGAGGGTAGATACACACTTGTTCCGAGCTTTGTGGAAAGAACTGAGATTGCCCTCAGTTGGGTTTGCTTTCCATGAGGCAAAGGCAAGTTGTTTCAGGACAACTGCCTCGCCACAAGCTTCAGTAAACCAAGGGCGGGAGGAAGGGTAAGACAACTGAACACGAGAGGGGATAAATCTGTGCATGAGGGAGAGCAAGTTTCTTTGAAAGAATTCCCAGGATGAGTTGATGTTTGAGAAAGTAGTGATGGGAGACCAGTCTGTAAGTTTGATGGCTGCTCGGAGACCCTGCCAGTCGGCTTGAGTGAAATGCCAGACTCGACGGCGGTGAGGTGGTTCCCTGATAACAGCCAGAGAGATGTCCACTTTGACTAGGACATGGTCAGAAGAACCAATTGGAGCGAAGGAAGAGCAGCAGATATTGTCAGGGAAATTTGTCAAAACCAGATCCAGAAGAGATGGAGTACCATTGGTTGAGATCCGGGTCGGGAAGTTGATCGATTGAGTCAGTCCCAATGAGTCGCAGAAAGCTTTTGCTGAGGTGCCATGGCAGGTGAGAGAGGTACCCACACCTCGCCAACTGGCGTGATGACAATTGAAGTCACCACATAAGAGGAAGAGAGAGTTTGGATGAGAAGATAGAAGATGGTCTATGTTTTCGGATAGTGAGGTGTAGATGGAGTCATCACTGTTCGGTGGACGGTACAGTACACATATAAACATGAGGTGGGAGTGGAGGGGAAGCCGAAGCCAGAGGTATTCCTGGGGGTGTGGGGGAGTGAGAGCAGTGCATGGAGAGTGAGGAATAGAGTCTTTGATGAAGAGAGCAATACCTCCACTAGGACGAGGCTCAGGTCTGTCATACCGTAAGAGGGAGTAGCCAGGGAGAGATACTTGGGAGTCAGACACGTCTTGGGAGAGGAAAGTTTCTGTTAGGCAGATAATGTCTGGTTTGTCAGTGGCAACCTGTATGGAAAGATCTGAAAGGTTTGAGCGAAGGCCCCGGATATTTGAGGTCCACACTTTTAATGAAGAGGAAGGGGAGGAGGCTTTGGGTGCAGGAGGTGGAGGGGGAGGGGGAGGGTAGGACAAAGGACGAGGGGGGCAGGTAAGGAGGGTTGCTGAAGGAGTGTGGGGTATTGCAGAATAGCGAGGGGAGGGGGCCGAATGAGGAGGAGAAAAGGCTCTGTGGTGCTGGGGGAGACGGGGGACAAGAGACAAGGAAGAAGGCAGTTGGGGATTTGAGGAGGTGGAGTGAAGAGATGGAGGTGAGAGGGCAGTGGAGGGAGGCAGGTTGGTGGAAGAGAGAGGGGGCAACTTTGAGAAGGAAGAGTGAGGGGGATGAAAGGTGGGAGAAAGGTGAGGGGGAATTTTTGAGAGAGGTGAGAGGGAGGCTTGGAGGGAGAAGAGTGGGATGGTTGCTTTGAGAGTGAGAGTGAGGGGTGAGGGGGGTGAGTTGGCACTGAAGTTGGAAAAAAAGAATGGTTGATGGAAAGTGAACATCCATGGCAAACTGTGGTTTTTAAAAGTTTTAGGTCAGAGATGCGATTTAACACAATTCTTGATGGATGCAATGAAGGCGAATTCAGAGAATGGAGAGAAGAAGCGCTGTAATAGTTGGATTTTTTAGGCAAGGAATGAAGGAGAGGACGAAATGAGAGCAGTCTGTTAAAATAGCAGAAGAGTAGTGCATTGTGAAACAGTAAAGAGTACCACATGTGTGAGAGAGGAAGATGAAGCATTATAAGATCGTTTTTGTTGTTAAAAATAATGTATGAGAGAGTTCAACAGATTAGGTCATGGAAGTGTAAAAAAAAAAAAATCGAGGAAGAAGACGAGGAGGAAGTTAAGAGGAAGAAGAAGAAGCAAAATCGGGAGAAGGTGAGCGTGTTGTTGTTGTTGTTGTAGGGTAATTTTTTTTATTTTTTATTTTTTTATTTAGATAAGAAAGAGATTAGTTGGGAGAATGGGGGATGTTTGGAAAGTGGGGAGGATCAAAATTGAAGGTAATGGGGAGGATAGAAATTGAAGGTAATGGGGAGAAAAAACAAACAAACAAAAAAAAAAAACGATCGAACACCGAGTGGAACCGGTAGGCCTCAAGTCTAGGCCTAGGCCTCAAGCACAGGTAAGAACGTCGACAAAAATACTCACAAAATAGCACGATTTTTGAAACAAAACCGAACTAGCAACACATAGTAACATGTAGGTGAGAAAATTAAACAGTTAAAACGGGACAAATAACAACCGGAAACTTAGCTTTGAGAACGTCAGCAGGGAGCCCCGAAGGAGACCTCTTGCTGCTCCAAAACCGGAACCGGAAGAGTGATGATGTTGCCCATGTACAGCATTTTGGGCACTTGGAACTGTACCTTGGTCCTGTTGAACTTCACCTGTTGTTGGCGAGCTCTCTGCATAACCTTGTGCAATATTTGGTCATGTTCTTCCACGGTTTCAGCGGCAATGATCATGTCGTCGGCGATAACCTGCACACCCGGAATGCCGCTGAAGGCCTCCTGGTTTCTCTTGTGCATGATTTCACTTGCTGACAGTATGCCAAAAGGCACGCGGCAGAATGTCATCCTTCCCCCGCGTGTCTTAAATGTGCACAGGTAGGAGGACTTCTCTGTCCGCTTCACATGCCAGTACCCATCAGCCATGTCAATCACTGTGAACACCTTCTTGTTGTTATTCAGTTATCTCTGCACATCACTTGGTGTAGGCATTGTGTATCTCTCTCGTTTGATTGCATGGTTCAACGGCTTTGGGTCGAGGCAGAGTCTCATGCGGTCATCTATTTTTTCAGTGATTATGAGGGTACTAACCCAGTCGGTGTGCTTGTCGACCTTGGCCACGATATCCTGTTTCTCCAGCTGCTCCAGAGTGCCTTTCAGCTTCTCATACTTTGCATAGGGAACACGTCTGGCTGGCTCAACAGTCGGTGTGACATCTGGATTCAGCTCAATGTTGTACTCCTGCTTGAACTGACCAGTGCCTGTGAACACATCTGTGTATTGCTCGAGCAGCCTCTCCTTGGTCAGTGGAGCTTGCAGTGAATCTATACGCTTGATAAGGCCCAGATTCTCACATGCGTTTTGCCCTAGTATGGGAACAATGGTTTTCTAAGTTACATAGAATTTGATTCTCCAGTCCTGGCCTTTGTGCTTGCAGGGAATCACTGTTGCACCCAACAGCTGAATCTTGCAATCACCAAAAGCAGTGAGAATGATGTTGGTGGGTGTTATGGTGTGCTCAGGCATTGCAATAGTCAAGGTAGCAAGCAATAAAATGCCAATAATAAAAAAACGCCATGGGTCAGGGTCAGGTGTCCAATCGAAGCGGGGTTGCATCAAAGTGAGACGTGTTGGTACTCGGTCATCACTGCCAGCAGTTATAAGGTGGCAGTTCTAATTATGTCTCTTACTAATTACGTACCACACCAGTACACAAAAAACACACAAAATACACCACACAAAACAAGTCCTGGCGAGGGTCTGCAAACTTTGAGTGCTCTTTTTCTTGTTTACAATTGCTATTATAAGGGGGGTGGACACTTATCCAACCAAGATATTCTAGTTTTGTATTTTTAATTAATTTTCTGAAATCTGTAGAATTTTTTTTCCACTTGGAAGTTGTGGGTTACGATGTGTAAATAAAGGTGGAAAAGGTCTGATTTAATGCAATTTAATTCCAGGCTATAAAGCAACAAAAGATAAAAAGTTTGAAAGGGGGTGTAAACTTTCTATAGGCACTGTAATTGGAGGAAGAAGAATAGAAGAGAATCAGCAGGTGGTTGGCAGCTAAGATGATGCATTTAGCAGGAAGGAGGTGGTTCTTCTGACAGGAAGACATGGTAATGGAGTTGTTGAAAGAAAAATGGTGTTGCATGGTTCTTCTGACAAGTAGACAAGATAATAGAGTTGATGAAATCTGGAAGGTGTTTTGTGGTATCTCGTGTTCGCCAACTGCTGCAGCACAACAGCAGGGCACACATGATAGCTATTTTGCAAACACCTTTGGAAAGCTGGAAGAATAGCTTCGGAGGTGTGTGTACTCACCTCTGAGCTATCTGGCCAAGCCTGGGTTCCAGCTATAAACTGTCACCTTCGTGTTCCAAAGGCTGGACGATTCATCAATGTGTGCACCATCCCTTCGATTGGCATTAAACTGGGTGTCTAGTTTGCTGGCATTAGTTGGTGAATGTTAAAGACCCCACTGTGATGTGATGAGTCATTGAGCTTTTGCAGCACCCTGCCTGAATTCCAAAAAACCTATACTCTTCGTCAAGTATCTTGTGTCGGAGTGGAGACCCATCCAGGATTGTAACCTTGACCCAAAGAACCTGTTTTGGCAAAACCGACACTCTGTATAGAGCATGGAGTATGAATGAACAACTCAGGACAAGAAGATGGTCGTACATCATGGGTTAAACGGTTTGGATTGACAACATGGTCACACCCTGCTGTGTGCACTGAGAGACAACAGCTACAGCTCCTTGTATGATATTGTTGTGGATCTCGCCACTCTGGCATGCGGACGACCGCTTTTAGCTAATTCGCGGCCGCACGCGCCCACCGACCGTGGCAATCCAGTCGTAGCTTTCGGATCAACGCCAAAATCCAGCAACGGGTGTGTTTTTAACCACACCATAGATCAGCCAACTTTTCTGTCCACGCGCTACAGGGTTGATTGCCGAATTGTCGATGTACCTAATTATTCGCGCAGACAGAATTGCCGGGGATTTATGCCTCAGCGGAGCCTGCACGAAAATGAGCCGCTTTTAAGCAGCTTGTTCCGTTTGCGATTTGCCGAGCGGTTTTATATCGCCAAGCCCCGATCCGAATTACAATCCGATTACTTTATCGGCTATTAAAAGCCAGCTAATATTCCGAACGCAATTACGACAGCTCAATGGAGGAAGGGACGCAATGAGCAGGTGAATATTCAACAAAAGGGGACATTTATTTTAGAAAACATGCACGAATGCAGTCAAGGCAATGAATGGGGGTAGGGACAAGACGCGAGCAAACAAAAGAACTACAGCCATTCTATTTATTATTTACACAATCACTTAGTCAGTTCTACTTATAGGACAAGGCGCCACAACTTTCATGCAAAGAAAACCCCAGGAAAGGAAAGGGTAGAACAGGACCCGTAGGTCTTTAATGTTTCCACGGAGCTGTGAAAACCGAAAGAGCTCTACCAGACCGCGCAGGTTACCTGCCACCCTCGTGGTGACTCGCTGGACAACCCCTGATGTCTCGTCGTCAACACGGCAGCTGGTGTGATGGCGACTTGTTTGGTCCGGGCCTTGCCGTGCGGCCTGATCGATTGGGCCTAGCTGACAACGCCTCGGAGGAGCGAACAGGCCTTGCTCTTTTAGAGTTGATGTTCTCTTAAGAGCCCGCTCACTCCTCGGTGTCGCTCAGACCGTCCCGGGGCCCGATCACCTCGGACCATTATGCTGCTGGTTTGCGACGTCTCACCGGCTGCCTCCACCGACCAACAGCCCTGCACTGGAGTCGAACTTCTCCCGGACTCCAAGCTCCGCTGCGCCACGACGAGCAACAGCCCTGCACCAGACTCGAACTTCTCCCGGACTCCAAGCTCCGCTGCGCTCCGACGAGTAACAGCCCTGCACTGGACTCGAACTTCTCCCGGAATCCAAGCTCCGCCGCGCTCGACGCTCCTCTCCTCAACTGCACTGGGCTTGGCGTCCCAGCACTCCCTCTTATGGGGTACGGGGGTGCGTTTTGGTCTTTTACCTCTGACCTTTCACCCACCGCTGGCTCCGCCCCTTTTGTCATTTTGATCCGATGACGCCAAACGCGGAGAAAGCGGACGTGGTTGAAATCACCGGCCGTGGAAAGCGGACGTGGCAGAAATCACCGTCCGTGGAAAGCGGACGTGGCAGAAATCGCCGGCCATGGAATGCCGTCACTGGCGAAAAGATGACAGCATCTGTGGAGATGAAGGTGAGAAGATGAGGTTGTCGTTCGTTATGGCGAAGGTGGTGAGATGTTGGCGGTTGGGGCGGAGGTGGTGAGGAGATGATTGTTTGTTTGCCAAAATAAAGATAGCAAAAGAAAAACACTACCTCAAAGATGCACAGCCCGGCTCACGAATAATTCCCTTTCGACATCGGTGGGGAAATCTATTCTGGACACACACTTATCGACATAACTGATCTTCGGGGAACCTGAATGGTGATTTGTGAATTTCCACAACCGTAACAATATCAACAAAGCTTGACCTCAAGTTAACAAACACACAATGCCACGGGCAGTGGGAAAGACAAAATACCATCCTGGTAGCCACTAACATCATCCACTTTAGTGAAGGCCTCAAACAGCTAATTAGGAGACTCATCCATCATATTCACAGATAAATGATGTAGCACACTCCTCTGTAAATGTGACTGCAACGAGATCAGTGATGTTTCCATGCTGGCATCTTCAACTGTTATCCAATAAGCTCAGAGCTTTGCAATTCATCACCTATAGTAAGTGCCTCAACAACATGTCAACTCACTCGGCACACCAACTCACCAGAATTCCAATGCACCCCCTTTGAGCTTTGAATGCATCTCTTGTAACTTCTAATGAATGAGTGGGTCTCCAAATTCGATCATATCTTTGTGGGCAATAAAAATTCTCTTCAGCACACTTTTGTAACCAGGTTTCCAATCCAACCTTCTGTCATATCATTAGTAAGCCACATGCCTCTGTGTGTGCTTTCCTGACCTACCCAGCCATGAAAGTGGTGATATTGGTAAATAGGTACGAGGAACATTACAAATGAGAAAGATATGCTGATTGTTTGGTTCTTGTACTTTCTGGCTGGGCTAACTCATAGCAAGCCCGTCTCACGTGTTATGCCTCAACTCTAAACTATGCAAATATTGTCATCGTCAAATACGTTCTTCTTTCTCTTATGTCAACCACTTACCTGGCTGACAGATTTCTGGCATATTTGCAAGCAGTGCATTGCTTTCCATGGCTTCCTCTCTTCCACTTTCTCCTTTGAAGATGGTATCAGCTCTTTCAATCATCCATCTCATTTCAGCCTCGCGTGGTCAAATACTCATTTTCCAAATTACTCATTGCTTGGCTCCCTTAATTCAGAATGACTGATGACATCCAATCCTTGGTCTCCATTCTCTCTCCTCTGCAGAACAGAGTTCCATCTTCTGCTCAGTCCTGATACCTTCCTTTACTCAGTCAGTTTCACATCATCTTATGTCAAATCCTACATCCAATTGTGATCCATTGTATGCTTCCTTGGTTTTCATTCTCTTCCTATGTCAGTCCTTCATCTGCTTGCCCTTTCGGTTTCACCATCAATATATGTCCCCAACCCCATCCCACTTTTTCCCTCCACATAGCATTCTGTCATTCATTTCCTGAAAGAGTCGAGACATCTGTATTTAAAAGAAAGTAAAATGATCTGTGAACAGTTACAAGATGTATCGGCCAAAAGAGAAAGTTTGAAACGAGCACTGTGCATGATTTATGAGAGAAAAAAGTTCACGTTGCATTGATCCAAAGTCAAAGGGATTGTTGTAAAGAGTTTAATTCAATTAACACTCAAACATATCATGAACATCCAACAAAAGCACCATGCCTCATACCTGTGCAAGGTACCCAATTTCCCAAAACTTGTCCAAGCATTCACAGAATCAACTCTGTAATTCTGTCCTCACTGTGTTTTCAATGCATTGGACATTTAACCTCAGAGCAAGGAATTGCTTTTACATTGCTATCAACAACCGCTTCCTCCCTGCTCTATCTCCTCCACATAGCTAGAATCAAATTAACCCCATCAGTGATGTGAGATCAATTTGTTATGAGTGATTGTTATGCAAGTGCAATCGTTTCAGGTTCTCATTTGATCGATTTTACGGTGTTTCATGAAGATAGATTCTGAAGTTGTGCGATGGTTTAAGAACTTATTATCTGGGACGCAAAGCAAATGTTTTAGATACAATTATGCATTCAAGTAACGTGAGCCAGAAGCAGAATAAACATGACTTCACATCAGTAATCACGATAAACATAAGTGAATGAAAAGGCCAATGGATGATCCTTCACTTTTGATGTTGACAATAAATTGTGTGCGTTTCCTCGCAACATGGTGCAGAGGTAGCACGCTTGTCCCATCCCATCTGCAACATCTATTGTACATATAAAAGAGACTGAGTTTCTTTGTCTGTAACACTTCATTCTAAATTTCTCCTCTGTCATACAATGGTATGATTGGAAAGGTAATAATACATTTACCTGGTTGGAGAGCTAATAATCAATTTATTTGGTTGGAAAGCTAATAATCAATTTACCTGAAATAAAAATTTGTACGTTAAATCACAAAGTTGCCTGTTTTAAAAGACCATGTTCCTCAGATTGAGGAATAAGAGGCGGGACTCGAGCTTTAATGTAGCGGTTCCAACGGCAACATTTATTTTTCTATGACAGCACAAAACCTTTACAAGGAAATGGGAGAGAAGCACACAAACAACCACAGCCACAGCAACAACAATTACAGTATGTGCTACAAGAGATCCTTTTGCGCATGTTTTACTTCATTTCACATCCTCACTGACACTCAATGATAGACATGCAATATGTTTGTGAAGTGCAACAGGCTGTTTATTATTCCCGCGCTTTCGAAGAAAAGCGGGAATATTGTGATTGTCTCCGCCGTCCGTACATCCGTACGTCCGTCTGTCTTACCCTGTAACTCCTCCTACACCGTTTGAAATAGGAATTTGAAACTTTGGGACATAGTAGATATATGTATGGGGAAGTGCACAACACTGTCGGATTTTTGATATGACCCTGAGGGGCCGGGCCAGAGGGGTTGGGGTCATGGGGGTCGATTAAAAAAAATTGTCATAGCTTTTTAAATCAAACATATTCATGAGTTATACATTTAACAACATATTTTTTTAAACACATGATGATCAGGGTAGGGTGCTTGGAGGGTAGGGGATGCTTAGCAGAAAGGGAGTCAAATTAGCTCCTCCTACACCGTTTGAGATAGGAACTTGAAACTTTGGGACATAGTAGATACAGTATATGTATGGGGAAGTGCACAACACCGTCGGATTTTTGATATGACCCCTAGTGGCCGGGCCAGAGGGGGTGGGGTCATGGGGGCTGATTTTTTTTCAGTTTATTTACCATTGTACATGGTAAATTATTATATAAGGAACTTACTTATGTGGCCCCCATGAGTGACAAACAGTCACAGGTTTTACTGTATTTATCTAATTGATTATGAATAATTATAATTAATATTATACACAGTTCATTCCTACGATTAAATTGATGCACAGTTCTATATTGCTGGACAGTGTTAAGTTAATGTTTCATGAAATGTTGACATGCTTGCAATGACTTCTGATTTAGTAAACATAGTAAGTCTTTGGTCATAAAGCACATCAAATAGAAAAGAATAGTCAATCCATTTTGAAAGATAAAATTTTACCTAGCGTTAATGGGACAAAGCAGGGCACGTGGGAATATGCGATGGTGTGCCATCGACAACGTATTTCTAGTTGATTAAAACTGTCAGTGAAGTGACAGGAAGCATGCCTAGTACCAATGAATGAAAGCCAACGTTGGAAACAAATGAAATTCTGGAATAGCTGCCACAAAATGTTGGAGAGATGATATAAACAAGAAAACTTCGTTATCAAACAAACCTAATGCATGGTATACCAAATGGAAAAAAATAGAAAGTTATTTCCTACATGTGAGTTTAAAAACGCAGCAGGTGTTTTCAAGTGGAGGTATAAAGGTTACACTGTTCCTTTTTCATCCTGTAGAGAATTGAGCAAACTGTTTATTATCTTATGCTTCCAACTTTCACCCTTAAAGTGTAATGCATGATCATAGCATAAATAGCACAACACTCTAAAGTGACAGCAAAGTCAAAGGAAAGACTGATTGGTCATACCTTTTTGAATGCAACCTCGAGGCTCGTGGAAGAGCAAGGTGATGGACTGTAGACAGGCAGCATACTGACAGTGGGGCAGCAGCTTGAGAATTGGGGTGAAAGTGAGTTGAGATGGTGGTGCACTGCCAACTTGAACATCTGTCGTGAAGAGTGTAATTGAACAGACTCAATGAGGTGGTTCCTTAAATGAGAGAGAAGAAGAAGAAAAAAAAGGTTGGAGGGTGGTGAAAATGAAAAAAAAGGTTTCCTTTTGCTTTATCATGTTTACTTGTTCAGGACTCAAAACAGTTATAACAGAAAAATCTGTTGAGGATTTGGCAATACAGAAGATTTCAAAACCTGAGATTGTAGTGAATGGTGCAGAATATCAATATATATATATATATATATATATATATATATATATATATATATATATATATATATATATATATATATATATATATATATATATATATATATATATATATATATATCTCTCTCGTTATAAGTTTGCACTTACTGTAGTTCCAACTTCAATCAATCCTCTTCAATCAAGTACCAGTACTGTATGGTCTTGTCGTTTACCAGTGCTTCAGCTTATGTAAAGAAACAACTTTCTGCTGTGCATACAAATTTTCCATGTTTTGGATTTGCTCCACATACAAGTTGATCCTGTAGCTGCTTCTTTCACCTCCTCAAAGCAAAAATTTCTGAACTAGATTTGTCATGTTTTTCTGTTATGTTTTTGTCACTGTGTTGCCGGTTGTTTTTTTGTCCAATTTGCTTTGTTAAATCGTCCCTTGTTGTGTTGTATTCTCAAATTCCTCTGTGTTGCTCTCGGTCTGCTCGTCGGATAGCCGACGTGAAAATTCTGTCCGTTTTGACACCAGTTCCTCATTCTACTTCTTTTTTTTCCCCAAGTATTATCCTTTCTGCCCCTTCAATGTCATCCTATTTACCCTCCTCAATTCAAAAAATATATAAAAACAAACAAAAACTAGAAGGGCACTCTTCGACGTCACAAGATATGCCTCTGCCCACATTATTACATCATTACACATATTTGTACCAAGTTTGGTTTAAATCCCTGAGCACATTCAAAATATTAAATAATTCTGGCTGCCAGACCATGCGTCCGATCATGTTGAAATTTAATACATATATTCCCCATGACTACTAGATCATAATTTTGACCATTGATTGATGAAGCAAGCAGTTCAAGAGAGCGATTTAAAAAAAAAGATTTTCATTCTTTATTATCTCTATCTCCAATTTGACAAAAGGAGCAGTGGAGAGAGAGAGGGGGAGGGGGAGGGGGAGGGAATAACCAACAGCAGAGTTGAGGGACAAGATAGAGGAAAACTTGGAGAAACAGTGGATGTGTGGAGGAATGGTGGGGGAGGGGCAGGAAAGGATGCATGGGGTGGACAAGGTGGATACAGAGGAAACTCTCAGGATGGAAAACCTGGAAATTTGGAAGGAGAGCTTGGGGTAGGGTTAACAAGGGTCGAAAAGATCATGGTTTTGGATTTTGGATGATGCGATAAGGTCATGAACAGCTGTTTTGAATACCTGGAGGGAAAAATGATATTGAAGGGAATGTGGAAGCTGGTTCTACAGGTGCAAAAGAGGAATGAATGAGTGGAGGTGAGCAGTCATTCTGGATTCAGGTATTTTCACCAGAATGTGGTTGATGGTGGACCTTATGCACCCTGCAGAAATATGGGGGAGACAAAGCACGGAAAGAGCAGTGTGGAGAGAGAGAGAGAGAGAGAGAGAGAGAGAGAAAGAGAGAGAGAGAGAGAGAGAGAGAGAGAGAGAGAGAGAGAGAGAGAGAGAGAGAGAGAGAGAGAGAGAGAGAGAGAGAGAGAGAGACAGGAGGTGGAAGAAGAAAGAGAAACCACCGACCTGTCTGTGATTGGAAAGTGATAGGCCCATAGACTCAACTTCAGCACAGATATTCCAATGATCTTGAAGGCCTTGGTTTTCATGGCATCAAGCTGAATAAAGGGGTGAGGCAGGGGAGCTAGCCCAGAGGGGAGAGCAGTACTCCATGAAGCTGTGGATGAAAGCCTTGTGAGTGGATAGGAGTTCAGGTATGCCAAGGAAGGACTTTGTATGATGGAGGATGCCCAGTCGGAAACTGGCTATGGAGGCCAACTTTCAAATATGGTTTGCCCCAGAATTGTAGATTGTAAGTCACTCGATGTGTAAAATATTACCCATGAAGTGAGGAAATGGCTTGGCTCAATGAGTCTACCGAGTTGGCCAATTGAAATATGAGGAGCATTAAATAATTAATGGTCAATCCTTAAGAGTTTACAAATGAAAAAGTATGGATTATAGCCAGTGTACAATATGACAATTCATGCTGTTAAATGGGAAAATGCAAGAATGGCTGTTGAATTATTTCCTTTCTCATGGGCTGGTTATGATGACTAGCTTCCAATCCAGATAAAAATAAATCCCACTCACATTCAAATGCAATGATGTGTGTAAATGAAGTCCAGCCAATTAACAATTCCTCACGTCTCTGCAGCAGTTCGTGAAGAAGATGTGTCCCAGGGCATCAAGCTGCCACCACCCCCAAATTGTTGTCAGCGAAAGTAAGTAGTAAAAGCTCGCTCGCTGAAGCCGCAGCCGTTCACCAAACTGACGAAAACCACCTCTCTCAACCATCCTGATGATGAAAATTAAAGCTTACGACGAAACACCACTGTGCCACATGACTTTCGACAAAACGAAATGCCTGCCAGAAAAAGCATACGAGCTACCAACATGTCATGATGACCAGCAATCCTTTTGTACTGGCTTTTTTACATCCCCTGCGTCGATTGGCTCTTTCTGGCAGGATGCAAATAATTGGCGACTAGAGTTCATATGTTTACTCCATTAAAAATATTCACAAAATAAAAACAAGCAGTCATAGACTGGTACTTATGAAATCGTCAACTTGACCTCTGACCTTGTCTAATAAAAGCTGTCTCTGGAGAAGGTAGCGACGCAAACCAGAAGTTTCTACGATGATTCTGTATCAAACCATCAAAAATCGTAACGTCGACCGAAGCAAAAATCTCCATTTCTCCACGCAATTATTTTATATTATTTTATCAAAGTCACAAAACCGTAGTATTCGGCCATCCACCAACAATCTTTACATAATCCGACGACTTAGCGAGTCAGGCATGCGACGATAACCTTTATTGGGATTAAAAAAATGACTTTTAAACACCATCTTTATCGAAAACACCGTCAGCGCGCACACGCAAAACCTTTACGTGACTCAACGACACGTCTGCTCGAGCGCGCTGCATCACGTGACGACCCATGACGCATCGAGTGAAATATTTTTTATACAATCTTAAAACGTCTCCAAAACATCCGATTTTTACCAGAATTTTGACAACCGAGTTTTAAGCGTCCGAAGCGATCGCAAAAACCCAAGACAAAATTAAAATCGAAGTTAAAACGAACTCGTAACGTTGAGCGAAGCAAAAATACTCCATTTCTCCACACAAAACCTTAACGTCACTCAACGACGCGTCTGCTCGAGCGCACTGCATCATGGGACGACCCGTGACGCGTCGAGTGAAATATTTTTATACAATCTTAAAACGTCTCCAAAACATCCGATTTTTACCAGAATTTCGACAACCGAGTTTTAAGCGTCCTAAGCGATCGCAAAAACCGAAGAAAAAATTAAAATCGAAGTTAAAACGAACTCGTAACGTCGAGCGAAGCAAAAATACTCCATTTCTCCACATGAATTTACAGAATTATGTTTGACCTCACTGTGACCTTGACCTTTGACCGATTTTGACCAAAATCTAATCAGCGCTAGCCATCACCCTCCTGAATCACGGGGTGTAATTTGACATTGGTAGCTTCTTCTGTTCTCAAGTTATCTATCCCAAACCATCAAAAATCGAATATTTGACCTCACTGTGACTTTGACCTTTGACCGATTTTGACCAAAATCTAATCAGCACAAGTCATCACCCTCGTGAATCATGTAGTGTAAATTGACATTGGTAGCTTCTTCCGTTCTCGAGTTATCTATCCCAAACCTTCAAAAATCGAATATTTGACCTCACTGTGACCTTGACCTTTGACCGATTTTGACTAAAATCTAATCAGCACAAGCCTTCCCCCTCCTGAATCACGTGGTCTAATTTGACATTAGTAGCTTCTTCCGTTCTTGAGTTATCGTGCCTACAAACAAACAAACAGAAACGGAAGGCATCAATATACTTACGAAATCTTTAGATTTCGTAAGGAACAAGCAGTCATAGACTGGTACTTACGAAATCGTCCACTTGACCTCTGACCTTGTTCAATAAAAGCTGTCTCTAGAGAAGGTAGCGACGCAAACTAGAAGTTTCTACGATGATTCTGTACCAAACCATCAAAAATCAAATGTTTTGGATGTTTGACCTCACTGTGACCTTGACCAAAATGTAATCAGCGCTAGCCACCACCCTCCTGAATCACGTGGTCTAATTTGACATTGGTAGCTTCTTCCGTTCTCGAGTTATCTGTACCAAACCATCAAAAATCGAATATTTGACCTCACTGTGACCTTGACCTTTGACAGATTTTGACCAAAATATAATCAGCACTACCCATCACCCTCCCGAATCACATGGTGTAATTTGACATTGGTAGCTTCTTTCTGTTCGAGTTATCTTGCCTACAAACAAACACACAAACACACAAACAAACACACAAACAAACAAACACACAAACAGAGGACGGAAGTCATCAATATACTTAAGAAATCTTTAGATTTCGTAAGTAATAAGCAGTCATAGACTGGTACTTATGAAATCGTCAACTTGACCTCTGACGTTGTCAAATAAAAGCTGTCTCTAGAGAAGGTAGCGACGCATACCAGAAGTTTATACGATGAATCTGTGCCAAACCATCAAAAATCATAACGTCGACCGAAGAAAAAATCTCCATTTCTCCACGCAATTATTTTATATTATTTTATCAAAGTCACAAAACCGTAATATTCGGCCATCCACCAACAATCTTTACATAATCCGACGGCTCAGCGAGTCAGGCATGCGACGATAACCTTTATTGGGATAAAAAAATGACTTCTAAACACCACCTTTATCGAAAACACCGTCAGAGCGCACACGCACAACCATACATGAGTCAACGATGCGTCTGCTCGAGCGCACTGCATCACGTGACGACCCGTGACGCGTGAGTGAAATATTTTTATACAATCTTAAAACGTCTCCAAAACATCCGATTTTTACCAGAATTTCGACAACCGAGTTTTAAGCGTCCTAAGCAATCGCAAAAACCGAAGACGTAAGCTTGGTTTTTACAAACGTAAGCTTTTTTCATAAATAGTGTAATAATGCTTTTTTCAACCCGGGAATGCATTAAAATCAAGTTGGAAAGGAGTAAAATCAAGTAGGAAGGTTCAATATGCACCTTGAAGCAAGTATTTGTATTGACGTAAACAGGATTTTCTGTGGTGTGGGAGAAGTAATACGGCGGATGGAGCGCTTCCGGTGGATTCAAGACTGCCCGACCAATTAACGTTAGGTACCCTATCCATTTAGTACAGAGGTCAGTGTGTCATCCTCTCATCTCGTTCACTTTCCTCTTGTATTTCTTTTTGCTTGTCGATTCTTCACTGAACTCATTTATTTTTCATTCAAATAAAAATGCCAGTGTTTTCCTTCCTGTAAAATCGGTCACATTCTCATCTTATTTTACTGTGATTGACCCCAAGTCAAATCCCATATATAGTGTGTCCATTTATCCAATGTCTACTAATGCCCTTATATTTCATGGAAAAGTACACTGAACTGTCTGTCTCCTAATGTCCTTGCCCTGCTTGTGATGTACAAGTTCATCTAAAATATTGCAGGAAAATAAACTGAAAAAGGAGAGGTTGTTGGAAGAATAGATGCTGGAGAATTATACTCCCTAAACCCTGATGGGCTTCGTTTATAGTGTCTGCTCAAAGTTTGGAAAGTCGGTGGTTTTCATTTTGACCATGGAAGTCACATCAAATACTTCAAGAATGGTATGTACTGCTTCATTGTCTGACACTCTGCATTTAGAGGATAGAGCATGGACAACCCCTTTGCAAATCAATATAAAAATGCCTTGAGAATCCTGAAAGAAGAAGAAAAAAAGGGACATTTTCAGGAACAAGAAAACTTACCGTCCAACGCCAAACAAAACTTTGCCGCATTGATGGGTATGCTAACACATCCACACTGCGCAGAAGCAACGTGCTTAGCGAATGGCCAAATCAAATGAAGCTATGTTCAAACAGAAAACACAGCTTCCCCACAGGCAAAATCTGTCTTCTGTCAGTCTATTAACACCTGTTTCCTTTTCCAATTCATATCTCACCTGGGAACTGACCATGGGCCAAAACGGTTCATGCACGTGAGAAGGCAGGAATCAGATGACGTCTTTTGAGAAATTAAGGTTTCTTTGAAACACAGGATTACAAAAACGGAGCATCTTGGGACAAGAGGGAGACTGAAACCATGAATAAAGAGGAAAAATAAATGCGCACTTAACGACAGGATTATAAAACTAGGGTGCCACAAACACCCAACCACAATCACTTTCAAAGGGGGGTGGGTGGGGGGCAGGCAAGGTCTTAAATGATATGAGAGTGGATGCAGTACCAGCATTCACAGTACAGGAATGATGGAGGCATGGGCCAGTTCCACAACCATGGCACAAAAGAGACAGACGATGGCCAGGACGAGAGAGACAAACAGACAGACAGAGACAGACAGCCCAACAGCCCAACTCCAACTGACTTCTGACTGCAACTGACTTGCTATCATCATGTGTGGCACCATTTATTATCTCCCCCATGGCCAGACCCACAGTGCCCGAGCATCCTTCATTCCCAGCCTGGCTCCCCTGATCGTGCAGCACGCAGTTGGCACTGCGGTCACAACTCACATGCCAGCTGGCATCATGGTGCCCCCAGAACAATCGTTCAGCATAAGGGGTTAAAGCCACAAACTGACACTGACACAGACATAGCCATAACCATCCTGTTCATACCCCTCTCCATACCTTGCCTGGTTTAGAAAGAGGAAATGTGAGGATTACACCTTCCTGTCTAATCTCTCTTTCAACTATACTGCTTCTCATAGCATACATAAGAACAGGATAACTTCACTATAACGCGTCTGGTTACAGAAAATGTTCTAACCTAGATAGACCACACTAACTTAACATGCTACCAAATTTGTGCCTCGTCCTATATTATGGAACAATATATATGATTTGATACATCTGGAGAACCCAGCTTTGAAAATGATGAAATATTAAAGCAGGAATGTGACAAGCATTCCGACTAGTGTTATTTAATAAGAAGGCAAACGATGTGGAAATTAGTTCCTCTGAAATGGGTGTCATTTTAGAGAATAGACAAGAGAAAATTATCTGCATTTGGCCACTCTCTGATATTGTCGTGTCATTCATCAGGCCTTGATTCACAGGGGAATGTGTGGAAACATCACATTACTTTGACAAGGTTATCCTTGGTTTATTGAGGAGATGCAATCTGTTAACCTGACGATGTTGAAAACATTCAGGAAGAGAAAAATCATGCTCTTCTTGTTGCTTTTCAACTTCATCGATGTTTTGTCACAAAGGTGCTGTAATGAACCTGCAGTGCTGATTGCATAGAAGATTCCCTTTAAGAGCAGGCAGCTGATGAGCTGCACAACCATCACATGGACTCTGAGAGGAGCCTTCTGCACCTCATGCATGGTTGGAGAATTTAATTGTTTATTAAGAAGACAGCACCTCTGCATAGCTATTGTTCTCTCTTTGTGTACTGCAATAAATTTCAAACAAATTCCAAGAGCAAGCAGGGAACTAACGAAAGAAAACCATGAAGATGTCAAAAGAGGTACTGTATATTCCAAGGTAATTATCTGTTTCTCCTTGCTTCCGATTGTGCATGATTGTATAAGTTTTCACCATTGCAGTTACAATTAAACTTTTGGAATCCAGGGTAGTGTTTTGAAAGAGGTTGAATAGGTTATCGGCATACACATTTCATCTCTTCTCATTTATTTCAAATCATTTTGTCGTTTCTGGAAAGATCAAGGTCAGTGGCCTCTGCGCATTATGGCACCTCTCATCTGGCCTAGCACTCTTTCTTCTCAGCTAATCATGCATTCACAGTCCTTTGAGGCCACATGCATTTATCAACCAACCCACACCTTGTCACTTCCTCGAGGTTCAAGCTATCTGCTCACTTCCATTCAGTTGGTCCACCTTTTTCCCCATCTGTAGAAATGTTTCTGTCAGTAATCTCACCTTTTCATCCAGTGCTTGAAGCCAGCAGCTCACTGCCATCCAATGTTATCCCTCATTACCTCCGCCACCGAAGGTGGATGGAGGTTATGTTTTCACGCGTCTTTCTGTTTGTGACTTACGAAATCTAAAGATTTCGTAAGTATATTGACGACTTCTGTCCTCTGTTTGTGTGTTTGTTTGTTTATGTGTTTGTTTGTGTGTGTTTGTTACTTACGAAATCTAAAGATTTCGTAAGTATATTGATGCCTTCCGTTTCTGTTTGTTTGTTTGTTTGTAGGCACGATAACTCGAAAACGGAAGAAGCTACCAATGTCAAATTAAACCACGTGATTCAGGAGGGTGATGGCTAGTGTTGATTAGATTTTGGTCAAAATCGGTCAAAGGTCAAGGTCACAGTGAGGTCAAATATTCGATTTTTGATGGTTTGGTACAGATAACTTGAGAACGGAAGAAGCTACCAATGTCAAATTACACCACGTGATTCAGGAGGGTGGTGGCTAGTGCTGATTAGATTTTGGTCAAAATCGGTCAAAGGTAAAGGTCACAGTGAGGTCAAACATCCAAAACATTTGATTTTTGATGGTTTGGTACAGAATCATCTTAGAAACTTCTGGTTTGCGTCGCTACCTTCTCTCGAGACAGCTTTTATTAGACAAGGTCAGTGGTCAAGTTGACGATTTCGTAAGTACCAGTCTATGACTGCTTGTTTATTTGTTTGTTTGAAGGCACGATAACTCGAGAACGGAAGAACCGACCAATGTCAAATTACACCACGTAATTCAGGAGGGTGATGGCGAGCACTGATTCGATTTTGGTCAAAATCGGTCAAAGGTCAAGGTCACAGTGAGGTCAAACATTCGATTTTTGATGGTTTTGTACAGAATCATCGTAGAAACTTCTGGTTTGTGTCGCTACCTTCTCTAGAGACAGCTTTTATAAGACAAGGTCAGAGGTCAAGTTGACGATTTCGTAAGTACCAGTCAATGACTGCTTGTTAGTTTGTCAGCACGATAACTCAAAAATGGAAGAAGCTACCAATGTCAAATTACACCATGTGATTCAGGAGGGTGATGACTAGTGCTGGTTAGATTTTGGTCAAAATCGGTCAAAGGTCAAGGTCACAGTGAGGTCAAATATTCGATTTTTGATGGTTTGGTACAGATAACTTGAGAACGGAAGAAGCTACCAATGTCAAATTACACCACGTGATTCAGGAGGGTGGTGGCTAGTGCTGATTAGATTTTGGTCAAAATCGGTCAAAGGTAAAGGTCACAGTGAGGTCAAACATCCAAAACATTTGATTTTTGATGGTTTGGTACAGAATCATCTTAGAAACTTCTGGTTTGCGTCGCTACCTTCTCTCGAGACAGCTTTTATTAGACAAGGTCAGTGGTCAAGTTGACGATTTCGTAAGTACCAGTCTATGACTGCTTGTTTATTTGTTTGTTTGAAGGCACGATAACTCGAGAACGGAAGAACCGACCAATGTCAAATTACACCACGTAATTCAGGAGGGTGATGGCGTGCACTGATTCGATTTTGGTCAAAATCGGTCAAAGGTCAAGGTCACAGTGAGGTCAAACATTCGATTTTTGATGGTTTTGTACAGAATCATCATAGAAACTTCTGGTTTGTGTCGCTACCTTCTCTAGAGACAGCTTTTATAAGACAAGGTCAGAGGTCAAGTTGACGATTTCGTAAGTACCAGTCAATGACTGCTTGTTAGTTTGTCAGCACGATAACTCAAAAATGGAAGAAGCTACCAATGTCAAATTACACCATGTGATTCAGGAGGGTGATGACTAGTGCTGGTTAGATTTTGGTCAAAATCGGTCAAAGGTCAAGGTCACAGTGAGGTCAAACATCCAAAACATTCGATTTTTGATGGTTTTATAAAGAATCATCGTAGAAACTTCTGATTTGCGTCGCTGCCTTCTCTAGTGACAGCTTTTATTTGACAAGGTCAGAGGTCAAGTTGACGATTTCGTAAGTACCAGTCTATGACTGCTTGTTTGTTTGTTTGTCTGTCTGTGAGCAGGCTATCTCAAAAAGTTGTGCAAGGATTTGGACGAAATTTGGGAGACAGGTTGGGTGTGTGATAAGGACGAACTGATTCGTTTTTGGTGAAGATCCAAATCCGGATCCAGACAATAGAATTTTTAAAGTGATTCTTCATCATTGTGAGTTTGGTCCATAAACGATATATGGCTTGATATCCCAATAAATTATGGATGGATAAGGACGAAACGTGGTGGACAGGTTGGGTGTGTGGCAAAGACGAATTGATTCGATTTTGGTGTAGATACAAATCCGGATCCAGATACGAGAATTTTTTAATTTTATAAAGTGATTCTTCACCGTTGAGAGATAGGGCCGAAAGCGATATACAGCAAGATATTTCAAAAAGCTTTTGACGAGTTATGACAAAACGAGGTGGATGAGTTGGTCAGATGACAAGAACAAGCCAATTAGAGTTTGACCAAGGTCCAGATACACATCCAGTCTATCAGTTGGATACAAAACGAAAACTGTTCACTGTTCATATATTCTCGTTTCACTGTTCAACAAACCAAGTGGTGTTGTTTCTACATACAATCATCATACCATCGTAATCTGCATTTCCCTGACCTGATAGCTCCCCACCACTCGATATCAAAATTCTAACCTTATGTTATTTAACTCCCATATGAACTTTACTATCTGCATGGGAAAAAAAACTGATATAGGAAGATTTCCTTCATGGATGGAACTAGGGGTAGTTCGGAGAGTCAATGTGAGTTTGTAACCATCCTAAAGAAAAGAAATACACTTATCAAGAGATTAAGGCCCGGTCACACCTTGACGTTTTAGCCAACGTATGCCGATTTTTGAATTTTTTTTCTAAAATGCTGGCACACGTTGAATACGTTATGGGTAAGTTTTGATAACATTGAGAGCACGCTGAAAAACACTGCCATACGTCGTTGTACGTTGGCTTTAAACGTTGTACTTTTTGGTTGTCCTCAAATTTTTTCATGCTTGAAATTTCACAACGTATGCCGGCGTATGACTCACACGTTCCGCTACGCTGGCCACAAGTTGTATGCACGGTCTGCGATCGTTGACAGACGTCAACACATGCTACTTGTAAGTTAATCATAAGTTGAGACACGCCGAGGTAATGTTTAGCGTACCCGAAACTTATTTCCAACCTATGATTAACGTGTTGTTGGCACGTTACGCGATCGTTGCCACACATCGACAGACGTTACTTTTAAGTTACTCATAGGCTGAAAGACGTCGGTATAATGGATCGTCCGTGCGTCAGCGTCCACGGCCACGGCCAGGACACTTATTTGCAGCATTCTTCAAACTTTTCTTCGGCATGACGAGGATGTTCACACTTCGATGTCTAGCTTGGCTATGATTCCAATTGTCCATCGGCAGCGTCTATTTAAAATAGTTGAGTTTGAGCGTTTTAACACGTTCAGAAGAAACACTTCAAATTTCCAAACCCCAGCGTCAAAAAACAAAGGCGAGTGACAGCAATTTAAATCGTTCATTGTAAACAATGAAAATAGCTGAGTGGTACCGTTTAAAAGTCGTTGAGTGTAAAAAAAAAATCCAATTGTTGAGCGCAAGCGTCTACTTTCAAAAGTGGAGTTTGAGCGATTTCGCACGTTCAATATAAACGATTAAAATTTCCGAGCGCCCGCGTCAAAAAACAAAGGCGAGTGACAGCAATTTAAATTGTTCATTGTAAACAATGAAAATAGCTGAGTGGTACCGTTTAAAAGTCGTTGAGTGTAAAAAAAATCCAATTGTTGAGCGCAAGCGTCTACTTTCAATAGTGGAGATGCAGCCATTTAAATCGTTAAGTTTATCATTTAAATCGTTAAATCGTTAAACGCAAGGACGATCCATCATAACCCACACCCTCCCCCTCACACTCACCTACTACTGCCAACATGAACAAACTACTACTAATACTAATACTGATACTGATACTGATACTGTTACTGCTGACATGGACATCGACTCAAAAAGGACTCGAAAACAACGTTGGGTTCCCCTTTTATGAGCACCATTTTTATATAACAATTCCCAAAACCGCTGGGAACACGTCTTTATATGGCAGTTGTAAGCTAGAAACACGTTAATTTATTTTTTTTGTCGACCGGAAGACGTCATTGGAATACGTCTACATACGTCGATGTGTGTTGGGACTACGTAAAGAATTGGTTCAAAGCACATCAAACATATAATAAGTTAGAAATAAGTTTCGCGTAAAAAAGACATTACCGCGACGTGTTTCGACTTATGAGTAGTTTATAAGTAGCCTTTGTGGACGTGTGTAAGCGTCCACATATCGTGTGTAAAACTTATCCCCATCGCATGCGGAGCGTGTGTCATACGCCGAGTACGTCGTAAAATTTTGAACGTGTTTAAAATTTCTTGACGTACTCGACTTACTACGACGTATGATAGCGTACTTTAGCGTTGTACTCACGTATACCAAACTTACTCATACCGTATTTGACGTGCCCCAACGTTTTAGACACATTTTTCTTAGGCCGGCATACGTTGGCAAGATCGCCAAGGTGTGACCGCGATGTTGACACTTCCATTTCTACGGCAGTTATGATTCGAATCGTTGTGCGTCAGCCTTTTAATAGGCTACGTCACGACATCGTCGGCGATGCGTGCAACGCGCTATGCCTAAGTTAGACTATCGTTGGGCATCGGTTGTGTAGGCCGACAACAGGTTCAGCATTCGTTGGTATAAGTTATCTATAACACAACGAAACGTTCTGTGTCCGTTACCAATGCGTTATACATAAGACCAAGTCGCTATGAATACGTCCGAATCTTTAAAAAAAAACATCAAAAGTTCAACGTAAGCCAGCGTTTTAGATACATTTTAATACGTTGCCATCGCTGGCTAAAACGTCAAGGTGTGACCGGGCCTTAAAGAAGAATAATAATGATAAAAAGAATATTAACCAACTGCCATCCGCATGACCTACTACCACTGCCATCCCCCCTCTTGCCCCCTCCCTGGTGACTGCTAGAGAGAGTGGTGATTCTAGTTGATAAAATCCAACATAATTTGCTTTCTTACAAACCCTATGCTATTTGTGTACCACATCCCCCAATTCCTAATTTTCCCCCATTTTTTTTTTATATGCAAAGTCAAGGCTCGTGGAAGAGCTAGAACAGTAAGGACCAGAAGAAATAGAGTAAAAAGAACACACTGGAAAAATGGAACCACACCAACAACAAGGGAGAAGGGCAGAACAAAGGGATTCTTGGAGGAAGAAAATGACATGGGAAGCAGTGGGGGACAAAAGGGTGTGAACAAGCTGGATACAGCTCAAATACTATAGCTGGAGGCAGAAGGGGGAAAAGGGGAGGAAACTGAAATGCAACAAAAATATAAAGAGTGTGAGGGAGAGAGAAGAAAACACTCTAGCTCTTTGATGAGCCTTGACCATGCTCTTTAGTTCCACTCTCGAAAACACTCTCACTCTTTTGTTCCACTCTTGCTCTTCCACAAGCCTCAACCATGTACCAAATATCAAAAAACACAATAACCTGGAAAGGAATGGGTGTGCTTGGGGAAGGTTAATAAGGGTATAAGCGATTACGAGCAAGCTTCAGGATGAAGTGATGACCGGAGAGTGAAGTGATTAGCCATTCCGTAGCCCTAGAGGGAATAATGAGATTGAACAGACTGAGGAAGTTGGCTCCACAAGTGGAGAAGAGGAACAAATGAGCTGATATATGCAGACAGCCTGGATTTTGGGAGTTTCACAAGAAATGAGTTACTGGCAGATTATGTGCACCCTGCTGAATATGAAGGAACGGGCAGAGGGTGCAAACCAGAAAGGTGTGAGAAAACAGAGGACACAACAATTTCTGTGATTGAAAAGTAACACGACCCAAAGACTCAGCTTTAGTGAGGCAACTTAGCCAAATATAGCATAACAATTGTGCATTTTGTTAGGAAAGCACCAAATTTGGCACACTAGTAGCCTATCATATTATGAACAGATTTCGATATTGGGCCATCTCAAATTCAGCCGCTGATGGCTGTGGCGGCCATTTTCCACTGCCATCAAAAATTTTGAGATGGCCCAACATCAAAATCTGTTCATAATATGATAGGCTACTAGTGTGCCAAATTTGGTGCTTTACTCACAAAATGTACAATTGTTATGCGAAGTTTCCCCACAACTTCATCATGGGAGATTGTAATGATTTTTAAGGCCTTAGTTTCGAAAGCATCAAGACGTGCAACATGTAAGACAGGGGTCTCAGCTGAAAGGGGAGAACGATATGATATCAAACTGCAGAAAAAGGTCCTATAAGTTGATTAAAATTTAGATTTGCCAAGGAAATACTTTGCACGAAGGATGGCAGCTGATGTTGGTGGTTAACCTGGAAATATGGTTTGCCAAAGGAAAATCAAGGATGATGGTTCGGCCCAAAAGTTTGAATGACTGAACTTCAAGAAGTTTGTGAAGGAAGTTGATCGGATGGTTTGCCAGACAGTCTTCTTGGATAAACACACCGAGAGTGTGGGATCTGTCAGAGTTGAAAGGCATTCCCAGTCTTGGACCAGCTCCTGATTGTATCAATTTTAAGGTAAATATCACGAATATGTGATGTCTTTGCCAATAATGCAGATTCATTTCTGTTCTGCAGCTCTTTTTTGTTCATAATAAGATACATTGCTGGAGAGCTATAAGGAAAGCCCAACTTTATCAGTCATGTTTGTAATTTGTGATGACTGTTTTTTTTCTCTCTTCTTTCAAATCTCTGTGATTAAACAAAAAGAGGTTTTTGGTGAATGAGAAACCAACTGAGGCTGCCATCCACAGATGCACTAATATTTGTGGGACTCATAGAGTTTACAAAGTTAATTTCAGCGGTTTTTCATCCTTAATGCATATTCTTGTAAAACTCGGAGGTCATAATCATGTGTAAGTCTTGAATAACGATCGTTTTTGATCATTTTATTGGTCGTCTACCGACATGACAACTATCAATCACTAAGCAGCTGAATGGACAAATGTGTGCGATGGTGCTTGAGACAGACGTTAAATGATGCTTGGGTGTTGGCATCATTTCAGCTTGGACTAAATCAGGTTTGACTGGTAAGGGCTGTTGCACAAATTTTTTCATTCCCATCTCAGTCATGGCACACACCTGTAAATAGACACCATAATCTTGTTAGCATGATGCCAGGAGCATCTGAGCCTGCTCGTGGAGATGAGGCATTAGCTTCATGCTGACCTGCATTCACTTGTTCCCCTTGTTGTTTTCTCTGGAAATGCCTCCCTGAGCGTTTGCTCCCATGCTCTTCGTAACCGTTCTTTAGGATTTCATCCCATTGCGACCGCATGTCTTCTTCCACAGCTACATATGAGTATCTGTTGTCATTAATCTCCTGCACTTCCTCCTTGATACCATCTACAACCTCTGGACTGCTGTCGATGTGTCTTCCTGTGTCCCTATTCACGTGTTATCCACTCCTATTTTGTTGGTTTCTTGGACCTTCCACCTTTAGATGTTCCATATCAGTCTATATGCCTGGTGTTTGTTGTTTTAATGGTTTGGGTGGTGGACTTGGGATCCTAGGATCCTGAGTTCAAATCCCCCTCGGCTGTTAGGGTTAGGGTTATCCCCAAATAACAGTTCAAATCCCCAAATACCAGGTGGGGTGGACTCTGCCTGTCATCCTTCCGAAGTTGGCAAAATGAGTGCCAGCTTGCCGGTATCCTGTGTCGCAGTGGTGACCCGTCCAGGATTGTGCCCACCAGCCAAGGAGACTGCTTAGGCAGCACCAACGCCCTGCACAGAGTATGGTCCCAATGGATGGATGGATGGATATCAGTTTTGAACTGCCCTGTCTGAAAAAAAGTAAAAACTTCAAGGAAAAGTTATCCAACCTGTAAGTGTGAAGGTGATTGCGAAACAATTGCATGTTAAAACACCCACCAATCAAATAACCACACTGGTGTCGTCCTTGTTTGTGCTTCTAATGTGAAATAATGCTGGCAGTGAGCTTGCGAGTGAACATGGCTTGTGCAAAACAACCTTGTGTGGGACATGCATCACCAGGACCTCATTACGATGCAACAGAGAAGGGCTGTAACTTGCTGAAGGAAGCATTCATGCAGCAATTCCTGCCGTATATTAGTCCTCCCAAATAGGTTGTGTGTTCATGAAGTCATCTTGTAATTATATGGTTATTTATTGCTTGCACTATGTAGAAATGTGTGTGTTCAGGTCAATATCGTACAGAGTATAATCAGCTCGGTACCTAATTTATTATATGTAAGACTTTTGTATTTGCTTCCTATCAAAATGTAAAATCAAAATGTAATGTGATGAGTACACCCACATGGAAATGAGCCGAGTGAATTCCTTATGGAATGAAGCTCCACTTGAAGTGGTGGAATGTCTACTTGTTTTGGTGCAAACACAAACTAGACATCTGCGATCCCAAAGCGATCACCAAGGGTAAGCCTTTCCCGATCTGGGGAGGCATACCCGTGGCGATCGCCCATGACTTGCCCGCGATCCATTGATGGGCATATTACATACATATATATATATATATATATATATATATATATATATATATATATATATATATATATATATATAATAGGGTCTCAAGGGGTCTGAAGGTATTGAGGGATGAAAGGGGTTTAAAGGATGTAAATGTCAAACCGAATCTAAAGGATATTCAAGGGTTTTCAAAGGTCGAAGCTAAGGGTCTCAACAGTCAAAAGGATCGAAAGGTTTAAAAGGTACATTCCAATAAGTTACAACTATAGTCGACTGTCTAACATCTTTTAAGGGAATCTGGGGTCGAATTAGCCTTAAGATCTAATGGATCTTAAAGGAGCCAATACAATTAAGGAGTGTAAATGCCTAAAGGGTCTGCACAGTCTAAAGGTTCTCGGGGTCTAAAGGACATAAGAGGTCAAAGGGTTAAAGGGATCTCAATGTGTCAAAATGCCTTTAGTGTCGAAAGTGTCTGAAAAGGTAAAAGATGTCTTAAGGGTTTTAGTGGGTCCTGAGGGTCTTAAGTGCCTTGGGCTTATCAAGGGTCTTGGAGGCTTTTCGAGTCTGAAGGGTCTTAGGGGTCTTGAGTGGACTTATGGGTCTTGGAGATCTTATGGGTCTTTGGGGTGTTGAGGGCACTTATGGGTATTGGGGGACTTGGGGATCTTGGAGGTCTTTGGGGGATTACAAGGACCTTAAGGTTTTTGAGGGTCTTGGAGGTATTAGGGGTCTATAGGGTCTCAAGGGGGAAAAGGATATTAAAGACTAATGTTGTCGAAAGGGTGTTCAAACGTCGAAGGGGTCTCAGCGGTTTCAGGTGTCGAAAGATTTAAAAGGTACATTCCAAATTAATAGACATACATGTTGTCAGAATGCAACTGACGTTCAAACAGAAAGTAATTGAGAAACATATAGTCACAAAGCTTGACTGATGGACAGACCGTGTTTTTTTATATTTATGTATCTGATAATCTTCTACAATAATAAATGTGTGTGTGTGTGTGTGTGTGTGTGTGTGTGTGTGTGTGTGTGTGTGTGTGTGTGTGTGTGTGTAGGGGGGTATGCTGAACTCTCCCCCAATCCCCCCTCCCACCGCCCATCAAAAGCAATCAATTTTTTCACATGTATTGAGGTTTATATAACCGGAGATGTGGTCTCAGAATGTGGGATCACCAGATATTCCTCGGACCAGAGCTGATGTTCACCGCAGTGATCAACATGGAACTGATTTGGACCATTTAGTTTGTTCTCGTGGTGGATACTTGATGATTAAAAAATCATCATCGGAGATGCTTCTTTCTTCTGTCCGAACTATCCATCAGCCAAGAAGTGGAATGGTATCCCAAGTATCAGATAATTATCCAGTCACTAACATTCTGTTTGAATTTGGCACTCGGTCTGTGTTTTCAAGATTCAAGAACATGCTTCTTGACTGTCGGAATTCTCCAGGGCAGACAAACGGCATCACATGTGTTGGAGAAGAAATCGATGTTGTAAATTATCGATATATTTATTCATATGTAACCTGTGGCTGCTTGGCTGCCGCATTTTGTGGGAGCACAGATAGCTGCTTTAAAAAAAACAAAACGTTTGCATACCATTTAGAGGCTCGTGTAAGATCTAAAGGCCCGGTCACACCTTGACGTTTTAGCCAGCGATGGCAACGTATTAAAATGTATGCAAAACGCTGGCTTACGTTGAACTTTTGATGTTTTTTTTTAAAGATTCGGACGTATTCATAGCGACTTGGTCTTATGTATAACGCATTGGTAACGGACACAGAACGTTTCGTTGTGTTTTAGATAACTTATACCAACGAATGCTGACCCTGTTGTCGGCCTACACAACCGATGCCCAACGATAGTCTAACTTAGGCATAGCGCGTTGCACGCATCGCCGACGATGTCGTGACGTAGCCTATTAAAAGGCTGATGCACAACGATTCGAATTATAACTGCCGTAGAAATGGAAGTGACAACATCGCGGTCACACCTTGGCGATCTTGCCAGCGTATGCCGACCTAAGAAAAATGTGTCTAAAACGTTGGGGCACGTCAAATACGGTATGAGTAAGTTTGGTATACGTGAGTAGAACGCTAAAGTACGCTATCATACGTCGTAGTAAGTAGAGTACGTCAAGAAATTTTAAACATGTTCAAAATTTTACGACGTACTCGGCGTATGACACACGTTCCGCATGCGATGGGGATAAGTTTTACACACGATATGCGGACGCTTACACACGTCCACAAAGGCTACTTATAAGCTACTCATAAGTCGAAACACGTCGCGGTAATGTCTTTTTTACGCGAAACTTATTTCTAACTTATGTTTGACGTGCTTTGAACCAATTCTTTACGTAGTCCCAACACACATCGACGTATGTAGACATATTCCAATGACGTCTTCCGGTCGACAAAAAAAATAAATGAACGTGTTTCTAGCTTACAACTGCCATATAAAGACGTGTTCCCAGCGGTTTTGGGAATTGGTATATTAAAATGCTGCTCATAAAAGGGGAACCCAAGTGTTTTCGAGTCCTTTTTGAGTCGATGTCCATGTCAGCAGTAACAGTATCAGTATCAGTATTAGTATTAGTATTAGTAGTAGTTTG
Source organism: Eptatretus burgeri (assembly GCF_056783735.1). Taxonomy (NCBI): domain Eukaryota; kingdom Metazoa; phylum Chordata; class Myxini; order Myxiniformes; family Myxinidae; genus Eptatretus; species Eptatretus burgeri. The sequence goes on from NC_140963.1 coordinate 43,406,907, forward strand.
TTAATGTTGGCAGTAGTAGGTGAGTGTGAGGGGGAGGGTGTGGGTTATGATGGATCGTCCTTGCGTTTAACGATTTAACGATTTAAATGATAAACTCAACGATTTAAATGGCTGCATCTCCACTATTGAAAGTAGACGCTTGCGCTCAACAATTGGATTTTTTTTACACTCAACGACTTTTAAACGGTACCACTCAGCTATTTTCATTGTTTACAATGAACGATTTAAATTGCTGTCACTCGCCTTTGTTTTTTGACGCTGAGGTTTTGAAATTTGAAGCGTTTCTTCTGAACGTGTTAAAATGCTCAAACTCGACTATTTTAAATAGACGCTGCCGATGGACAATTGGAATCATAGCCAAGCTAGACATCGAAGTGTGAACATCCTCGTCATGCCGAAGAAAAGTTTGAAGAATGCTGCAAATAAGTGTCCTGGCCGTGGCCGTGGACGCTGACGCACGGACGATCCATTATACCGACGTCTTTCAGCCTATGAGTAACTTAAAAGTAACGTCTGTCGATGTGTGGCAACGATCACGTAACGTGCCAACAACACGTTAATCATAGGTTAGAAATAAGTTTCGGGTACGCTAAACATTACCTCGGCGTGTCTCAACTTATGATTAACTTACAAGTAGCATGTGTTGACGTCTGTCAACGATCGCAGACCGTGCATACAACTTGTGGCCAGCGTAGCGGAACGTGTGAGTCATACGCCGGCATACGTCGTGAAATTTCAAGCATGAAAAAATTTGAGGACAACCAAAAAGTACGTTTAAAGCCAGCGTACAACGACGTATGGCAGTGTTTTTCAGCGTGCTCTCAATGTTATTAAAACTTACCCATAACGTATTCAACGTGTGCCAGCGTTTTAGAAAAAAAATTCAAAAATCGGCATACGTTGGCTAAAACGTCAAGGTGTGACCGGGCCTTGAAGCGCATTAACATGGCCTGGAATTGCACCCACCTACGAGCGGATATTTTTCTTATTTTCTGTGAATTTTCATTTATGCAGAAACTGCTGAAGGAGAAGAAATTAGAATTAGCTAGGATATTATCTCATACATGTCGTTATGTAGATGACATTTGTGTGGTTAACTAAATTTTTTTGATAGGCAACTTCACAATATTTATCCAGATAGCCCGATTGTAAAAAGTAGTGGTATGATTGAACAGTTGCTCCATATCTGGATGCATTGGTTCAAGTTGGACAGAATGGTTTTAGTACAAGTGTATATCATAAAGTTCATGATTTCAGTTTCCCTGTAGTTTTGTACATCTTTACATGTAGCAATGTACCAATTAAAATGGGTTACAATGTCTTTTCATCTCATCCACTGAGATTTGCAAGAATATGTCCAGTAAAGGATGATTTTGTGGAATGTGCTGAGAAGGTTTTTTCCATCATGTTAAACTGAGGATATTTGGCTGATTGTTTGATCAGGTCTTGTGAGAATGTTTTTCGACTCCATCATCACCTTTTATTTAAGTTTGGTTGGTTTTCGTGTAAACAAGTTTCGATTGCATTGCATTTGATATAATAATAATAAATTAATTATTTTAGGGAGGTAAATTCTTTAATTAATATTATTTATTAAACATATGTAAAATTATTATGTATGCCCCGGCTAGAATAGGTGTACCATATCCCTGTGTGTCGTAAGAGGCGACCAGGGTTGCGTCAGGAAGGGCATCCGGCATAAAAACCTATGCCAAATCATTATGCGGACAACAAAACGAATTTCCATGCCGGATCGGTCGAGGCCCAGGTTAGCGAAATGGAGATGGTTGATCCGCTGTGGCGACCCCTAACGGGAGCTAGCCGAAAGAAGAAGAAGAAGAAGATATAAAATTATTATACTTTCAAATAAATACCTCCATTATTTAACATTATATTGATGTATAATGTTAATTGAATGTATAAAAACGTCCTTAATATAACGTTATATAATGGAGGTATTTATATGAAAGTATTATATATATATATATATATATATATATATATATATATATATATATATATATATATATATATATATATATATATATATATATATATATATATATATATATATATATATATATATATATACCGGGCGTAGTGGCGCGCGCCTGTAATCCGGCTACTCGGAGGCTTGGGTTGGAGGATCGCTTGAGGATGGGAGCTCTGTGCTGGACCGCGCTATGAGAGGCTGCAAGGCAGCCAGGAATCATGGCGAAACCCAATCCTTATCCCTGTGTCGTAAGAGGTGACCAGGGTTGCGTCAGGAAGGGCATCTGGCGTAAAACCTGTGCCAAATCAGTATGTGGATCATAACGGATGATCCGCTGTGGCGACCCCTAATGGGAGCAGCCGAAAGACGAACAACATATATATATATATATATATATATATATATATATATATATATATATATATATATATATATATATATATATATATATATATATATATATATATATATATATATATATACTGTATATATGTATGATTTATAAATAAGCATGACATGTAATTTCTTGGTGGTTGTTAAGATATGCCGTGTAGCATGTTAAAATCGATTGTTCTTGACAATTGGAAGATTTGAATGACACTTTTAGTCTGTGATTAGATGGAGGCGCTGTGTAATTGACATGTCTCCAAGATAAAGTGTTTATCAATTAATATATTATCATAGAAAGTGGTGTATGATTAAAGTTATTTATATGAAGTAATACTTTTAATGCAAGTAATAATTAAATAAGTTTCAATAAGGATATTGCATTGATGTGTTGACTGACTGTTTGGATACAACTTTGAGGTTGTGGGTCTATTGATGTTGAGTAATCTACTGATGTGGACCTGTGACCGGGGTTGTGAATCCGCCGTTTTGAGAGGTTCTGGGCTGAAAGGATCGAAACCTCGATGAAAAATGGGCCCAGCTGATTATCCAGGCAGTTGGGAAATCAGTCAATTGCTTCAGAGTTAAGGTTGTAACTTCAAATAAAATAGCTTTTGTAAGTACTTACCAGCACATTGTGTGTGTGTGTGTGTGTGTGTGTGTGTGTGTGTGTGTGTGTGTGTGTGTGTGTGTGTGTGTGTGTGTGTGTGTGTGTGTGTGTGTGTGTGTGTGTGTGTGTGTGTGTGTGTGTGTTATGTCTGGCTGACTATGGTGCAGTAATTGGTCTTTATTTTGATTGAGATTGCACATTCTTTGACAGCCCTTCTTCTCCTCAACCTCTCGAGAGTTGTATAGTGGGGGAGGGGTTTGGCTGGAGGATAGTATGAGGGGAGGGGAAGGGAAGGCATTGTGAGGGGAGGGTCCATCCGGATGGAGAAAGAGGGGTGGAAGAGCGAGGAGGTAGGGAGACTGAAGAGGGGTGGGGAGCATGGAAGGAGGTCGTGCAAGGAGGAGTGCTGGGGGAGTGAGGAGGGTGGGGAAAGGGAAGGCAACATAAGTGGACGGGAAAAAAAGTGTGAGGGGCAGAGAAGGCAGTGTGAGGGAACCACCCCCCTCAACACTTATCTCCTCCAAAGCCCCTTCCCTCCTCCCACTCCCCCCCTTCTCTTCACTCCCACCACCCTCCCAGAGTGTATAGCGATGTTTGGTGAGGTGTCACTCTCCCCATCCCCCCCCCTTCCTCACCCCTCCGAGCTCCCCCTTCCTCACTCCTTGTAGATCCCCCTTCCTCACCACTCTTAGCTCCCCCACTCCTCGTCCCTTCTTGCTCCCCCCTCCATCCTCTCTCACTTCCTCCTTCCCTCCCCTCTCTCCCTCCCTCCTCTCTCTCCCTCCCTCCCCTCTCTCCCTCCCTCCCCCTCTCTCTCCTCTCCCTCTCTCTCTCTCCCTCTCTCTCTTTCTCTCTCCCCTTCCCCTCATCCCCTATCTTTCTCCTCCCTCCCCTCCTTCTTACTCCCTGATTTAATATTGCCATCAGCGAAGTGACATGTATTTGCTCGAATCTCATATCTATACCAATAAAAGTGTGTGTGTGTGTGTGTGTGTGTGTGTGTGTGTGTGTGTGTGTGTGTGTGTGTGTGTGTGTGTGTGTGTGTGTGTGTGTGTGTGTGTGTGTGTGTGTGTGTGTGTGTGTGTGTGTGTGTGTGTGTGTGTGTGTGTGTGTTTCAGGTCTCCTCCATAACTCCAAAACCATGAAACCTAGTTGCCTGAAACCTTGCATGCATACTAAGGGAACTCCAAAGGAGTGCATGAGTGTAATTGGGTGTTTGAGTTAATTAAAGCATCCCTTTTGAAGATCATATGACCCTCCTGTTGGGGGGGGGGGGAATGCTAAAGATTGCCTATCCCTCCTGTTGGGAGGAATGGAATGCTAAAGATCACCTTACCCTCTTTTTTTTGTTGGATGGGATACGAAAGATCGTCTGGTTCTCCTGTTGGGGAGAATATAATGCCAAAGATCGTCTGCCCCTCCTGTTGATGGGAATTTAATACTAAAGGTCACCTTACCCTCCTGTTGGGTAGGGATTGCTAAAGATTGCCTGATTCTCCTGTGAGCTGATCCTCTTGATAGGGAGAATATTAAAGTTCGCTTTATATCCTCCTGTTGGAGGGGGGAGGGGGTAAACTTTGTCTTATCCTGCTGCTTGTAGGGGGTTGGGGGTGGGTGGGATGCTAAAGATTGCCTTATCCCGCTATTGGGGAGAATGCTAAAGATCGCCTTATCCTCCTGTTGGGTGGGGGTGGGGGGAGGGTGATCTGCTGGAGATCACCTTCCTCTCTTGTATACCACAGTGTGTAGTTACAAGAAGAATAATATCGGGTATAAATGGGGTGACTTGGCATATTATCAGATAATTTGTAGATAAAGGCAATTTGCAAGATGTACTATTTGACAATCAATGTTTTCTTCAAAAACGAGCAGTATTTCCCTGCACAACCTATTGACATTCACACAGGAGGAGTCGATTAAAGGTCGGTGTCTTGTCACCAATGTGCAAGTTACTGTGCATGCCCCATTTGAGTGGTTGTCCATGGTATCATCTATTGCAGTCTCTCTGCATCTCCATTTGATTTGAGAAACGCACAATAGCTTGTTCAACATTTTTATTACAAAAAGTAAATTCTCTCAAAAAGGACTTCAGGTAATACTTTAAACTGGCTCAATGCATTGATACTGTAAATGTTTAAAATTAAAGGAAATGTGTCAATTCCGTTTTTGCAGAACTCAGCTTTTTCTCTTGGCGAAGCATGGCCGACAGATCCTTGCAAAAGTGAGTCACTGTGGACACGTAGCGCTTGCTAATCTGGTATTGCTTTGGCAAACAGCCAAAAAGTGTTATTGCAAATAAGAACCAACCCATGTATATATTAATAAACTCTGAGCTGTTCTTTTGTCAGAAAGGCTGTCTGCTTCAATATAAAATGCAAGACATGTGAGTGAGTATGGCAGCTAAGATCGGGTTATTTGTGCCTGAGCACATGAGGAGAGTAGAAACATCTCTTTTTAGAAAGGGGGTTACCTCCTGTGTTTTAATGGGCAAGAAGCCAATGAGATGCTGCCTTAATTTTTTGGTTGAGCTGCTGCTAGGTCAATAGAGCTGTAAGATGTGAGTGCTAAATTAGTAAAGTGAAAAAGCTAAATCATTTCAATAGTCCATGAGATTCCACCGAATGGATTCTATCTTTTTTTCCCCATTGGCCTGTTCAATACATTTACTGTTGATGGCTTTTCCTTCTCCTTTTTTTTTTTTTAAACCTATCTCTTCCTTTGATTCTTTTTTTTTGTATTCCAAGTTATTCTCCCAGCTGTCACTGCTATGTTGGTTCAACATGGAAAGCCAACATTGTACTGACATTCATTTGATCATTGGGCAATCATTGGTCCGTCGTTTGTAGTTATAGCTGACTAAGGCATGGCATCGGCCGAATGTCGTCACTATCCACAAGGTCGACAGTCTCTTTCCATCTAAAAGTCAACGTCGTCAGCCCAACATTGGTTTCCACATTCTCCAAAAAAGCTGTACCCGCTCATGGGTCTTCCTGTTTCATCCTCTGATTTTTTTTTTCCTTTTCTTTTCTTTATAATCGTCAGAAAGGTGTTTTGCTATTTTTTTGTCATGTTATTATTTTCTCCGAGCTTTATCATAGTATCAACTATGTGACTACTTTAAAACTTTTAAAATTGATTTTTCCAATTCAACCTGAATTTTGTCTATTTCTTACCCTCTTGCTATTATGCATTTGTCTTGTTTATCATTTACATTGAATCTTTTGCAGTTTCTCACTCGATTTTCCTTTTTTGTTGTTCAACTCCGAAACAACATTCAAATTTAACACTTTCACCTCCGACTGGCAAAATATTGGCCCACATTTATTTTCACTGTAAAATTCCATTTGAATCTTTTTTTTTTTAATTGTTAAACCATTTAACATTCTGTTGATTGTCGAAGTGCATTTAATTGATGTCCTTTAAATTGATTTTCTTTCGATGTGTCTTCAGAATAATCCCCCTTTAAAAGTATTAATGATGAACGAGTCTTGCTGGTGAAGGCTAGTTTTGATCTGCATCGGTGCACAGGTAGACCAATGGATGAAATCAACAGGACGTTCATCAAAGTATCCATCGAGGTGTGCCACCATCTTGGGAAACAAGGAGAAGCTGGAGTTTCGGATGTGAACCCATAACATAACCCATACTTTTTTGCCCCATCAAAGGGTTAATTTTTCGAAATGTCAGCTTCTCCTTGATTCCTACAGTGGTTAGGTATGCATACCTTAATGTCCTGTTGATTACATCCATCTTTCAAAAGTATGCTTTTGAAATGAGTTCCATACTTTCTGAAGGTAACTGTCAGTAGTGGCACTGGAAGGGGTAACAATTCATCAATTCACTCAGGTTGTTGCAGCATTCACATGTTCTGTATGTTTGGGAAAATGTAACATTAATTAATTCTTATGGCTGTGGATGTATTGATTGGTAGTTATCACGATTTACAACATCATAATTGCACATTTTCACATTGCTTCCAAAATTTGAATATCCCACGCTGAATTAAACTGACATCCGTTGGATGTGTGCTGAATGAATTGAGCCAAACAAATATACTGCAACTGTTGTTTCTCTTGTCAACTTGGGAAATGTGAGCTTTGCTTGACTTGCACAAATTCAAGCTGTTTGCTCACCTTTATTAATTTATTTTCCTTTGTTCTCATCTGTGAACGATATCCATATGTCTCTGTGCAGTCTTTTTGCTTTTTCTTTTTTCTTTGAAGGTTGCACACTGCTATTTCATGCTTAACTCTACTTGTGTGTGTTATCTTTTATACTCTGAGTTGCCACACAAGATTGGGGAAAAGTCTGTGTCACACATCACGCACGACATTTGCTCAGACATATTGAGGCAACCACAGTAATACGTACAGGGTGTTACAAAAAGACACGGACAACTTTGCTTGTTAATATATTTAGAACCACAAAAGATACAATGATACCCTTTGGTTTGTATGAGACAGAAACTCAAAAAGTTTTGTGCACACCATCAACATACTTCAATGTGAGCTCCATTTGTCATGCGCAGGACATCATGCCGGTACACGAGTTATTTTCATGTTTGGCTCAGCATGTTTGCGTCCACTAGTGCGCATGCAGCTATGATCTGAGAACAAAGATCCTGCAGGTTTACCACCTTGGTGTTGTAGACAACATCTTTGACAAACCCCCACAGAAAAAAATCAAGGGGGGTTATGTCTGATGATCATGGGGACCAAGCCGTTGGTCCATCTCAGCCAATCCAGCGAACTGTACATTTTTCATTCAGGATGGCTCAAACGACTGAGGCCCAATGAGGTGGAGCACCGTCCTGTAGAAAAATGATATCAGGTTGCAGGTCTTCAATCTGTGGGAAGGCGAATCTTTCCAACATGTTCATGTTCAAATAAAAACGGACCCACCAAGCAGTCCTGGAGAAGGCCACACTACACGTTGACCTTTGGACTGTCATGTACATGTTCAAGAACCATGTGGTGGTTTTCAGAGCTCCAGATCCTCACATTGTGCCAGTTGAGCTTCCCTGATACATGAAAGCAAGCTTCATCTGTGAACATGACCTTTTCCAGGAAATCTTCATCATCGCCTATGCGACTGAGCATTTCCAAAGCAAACACCTTGCGTTTGGGTCTGTCATCGGTTTGAGTTGCTGCAAAATATGCACCTTATAATCATAGAGCTTCAGTCTTTTATGTAAAACCCTGTGCACAGTGCTGGTTTGTAGTCCCAGTTCTCTGGTTCCATGTCAGATTGATTTTCTGGGACCTTGTTGAAATGATTCATGCACTCGTTCAACTTCTGCTGTACTTGCGCTTGGTCGACTGGTATTTTCTGTTTCTGACAACTTGCACTCTCCTTAAACCTCTTGTACCATTCCCTGAGACTAGTCCACGATAACGGATTTCTTCCATACACTGTACAGAAATTACGCTGAACTTGCATGTTTGATCTTGTCTCGATGAACCATTCGACACATTGAGATTTCTCCTGTGGAGTCGACATATTATTTAATATTGAACCACCAGACATGAAAATAGTGAAAACTTTATGAGGTATTGTATCATATGAAACAAAGGGTATCATTGTATCATTTGTGTTACTAAATATATTAGCAACCAAAGTTGCCCAGGTCTTTTTTGAACACCCTGTATAATACATGAGAAATGGTATGTCTGCCTATTATATCCACCATCCATCATTTCTCCTTTACCCTTTGACCAATAACTATTTCCAGTTCTCTTTTGAATGTTATTCAATGATCTAATGTAGCTCAAGCCCATAAGAGATGTGCAATTGAATGAGATATTGAAAGTGTGATGAGGAGCAACTAGGTGGGGGTCAAAGATGGAAGAAAGCCTTTGGCAATGACAAAGGTTTTTATATGTTTTGCAAAAGAATAAAAAAAAAATCATGATCAATACTGTTTTGTACATTGACAACTTCGGTCACAGATTCAGAGGTCTTGATGCAAGATTAATCGATGACAAATAAAGTAAAGTCGTTCATGATCAGATCAAGGCTGACCAATCATACATTAGAGTTAAATTGTAGACTTGATGTTGGTTGCAGCAACATCTAAGGCAAAAGTTCAATATGTAATCAAAGCAAACTGAATTTAAAGCTCAAATGTTATCGCCAGCAATCTAAGCACAGATTTGTTGCAGGCTGTAAGCAAGATGTGAACAGTTCTAGTGGTTCAGAACCATTGAAGATGAAGTATGATTTTTTTGGGAAAACCATCGAATAATTTGGGTGTGGTGTGTTTTTCAGGGCTTCTACCAAGGGTTTGAGTCTGTGTAGATTTCTGTAGGAGAGTGATTGATATTAAGCAGTGGTTGGGGAGGTCGTCTGTGTGGGCGAAGGAGGGAATGGGTTTTTGAATTTGTGCGGATCACTGCATGGTCATAGTGTGTGTATGCACAAGAAGGACATTGAGACTTTTTTTCAGACTGGAGGCTGAGGATGTGGTTGGAGTATAGTTGCAGCAGGGGATGATTAATGGAATAGAAAGGATGAAGGTGTTTCATAGAATACCAGTAGCTTGAATGGAAAGATGGAAGAGAGATGGAAACGAGGGTGGCTGGTGAGGGTGCAACATAGTTGCGGTAAGTGAAACATAGATGAGTTAGCAATCCAATTGGAGGATGGGAATTAAAGGCAACATGGTGTATCAGTGTAATAGGAAAGAGAAAACGGGAGGAGATGTGCCAATCTGGGTGAAAGAGCATTGTCTCCAGTGAAAGGCATGACATTAATGAGGGAATCAATACAGAGGATTCTGTGTGGATGAAATTGCAAGAATAGTCGGATACTCGAAGGATGCTTTTATAGGGCAACTTGTGTGAGGGAAGAGCAGAAAAGAGGGATATGTGAAGAATTCAGAAGGGCATGTGATAAGCGTCAGAGTATTGATTATGGGGGATTTTAATTTGCCAGGGATAGATTGGATCCAGGAACAGGGAAAAAGCAGAGTGGCTCAGCCATTTTCTATCTGTTGTCCAAGATTGCTTTTTAACCCAGTTTGTAGATAACCCCACTTGGGGGAGTGGAGTGTTAGACCTCCTTTAAAGAAATGATCCAAATATGGTGGAGGTGGTGGACGTGGGAGAGAATCTGGGCACAAGCCACCACAATGTATAGTAAGCACAACTCCATTGTTGCGATGTGAAGTTTGGGATAGTGGTGTCAGGCTATTGGATTTTAGAAGGGGAAAATATTAGGGCATGAGAAGTGATTTGGGAGCTTTAGATCTGGTAAAGTTAATGAGTGGGTCGTCTGTATTGGAAATAAATGGGCAACCTTACCCTAACCCTAACAGCAGATGTGTTGGGTGCAGAGCAGGTACTGTACGTTCCAGTTATGTTTAAAGGTAGAGAGGTGCTGAGCAGATAGGTTTGTAATGTAATTAAGGATAAGCATAAGACATTCATTCCATACAAAACAACAGGACTACACGTCTGACACACATCCTTATTGGAGTAAGAAGATGCGAGTGAAGACAATAACTCAGCAGGCCAAAAGAGAATAGGAAAAGGACATAGCCAAGAATATTAAACATCACTGCAAGACATTCTTTAAGAATATTAGGGGTAATATAAGGGTTAGGAGAAGTGTGGGCCAATTGAGGGATAGCAAAGGAAAATTATTGGATGATGTGGGTTGGATGGCAGGCTTATTAAATCGTCTTTTTGATTCGACATTTACACAGGGTCAGTCAGGGGAACCTCCAATAGTGGAGAGTATCTATCGCAGGGGTGAGCAAGGGCTTAAAGAAGAGATCCATGTCGGAGTAGAGGAAGTGAAGAAACAGCTAGAAAAATTCAGGGATGATAAAGCTCCAACACCGGATCATATGCATCCAAGAGATTTGAGGGAGTTGTCAGACAAGATAAGTGTGGTGTTGGCAAATGTACACCTTTAACAGCTCGTAGTAATCAGGACAGGTAGCGGAGGATTGGAGAGTAGCAAATGTGACATCGTTATTAAAGAAAGGATCCAGAGAAGAATTGGGAAACTATAGACCTGCTCACTTAATTTCATTTGTGGGGAAAGTGTGGAGAAGTTAATCAAGGAATGGATAGGAAACCATTTAAATAATTCAAATCTAATTAAATTTAGTCAGCATTGATTTACTAATGGAAGGTCATATTTAACAAATTGATTAGAGTTCGATGAAGCAGTTTCTGATTGGGTGTATGAGGGAAGTGCAGTGGATGTAGTATATCTAAACTTTAGGAAGGCATTTGATGAGATACCACATAGGTGGTGTTTGCTATAATGTTTGGGCTAGTGGAGATGCTGGGTTGGGTTCCAGATGAGAATGACAGAGAAGAACAATGACAGAATATTGGATTGGAAACTGGGTTGGTGAGTGGAAGCAAAGAGTGGCCATGAGTGGGAGGATGGAAGTAATGGGGTACCTCAGGGATCAGTAATGGGACCATTAGTTTTCATCGTTTACATCAACGATGTGGGTCGTGGCGTTAACAGTCAGCTCTGGTAAATTTGCCGATGACACAAAGCTTGGAGGTGAGGTGGATAGTAGAGAGAGGAGGGAAGGGAGTGCGTGGGGGAGGTGATAAGATTCAGGAAAGTCTAGCTCCTTTCAGAGAAGACTGCCCAGTTCCAGGCAGATATAGGTCAAGCTAATAGGGTTCATGGTTGTAATTTGTAAGAGGATAAATTATATATCAAAAGCGGTAATGTTAAAACTGCATAGGAATTTAGTGCGGCCTCATGTATAATATTGTGCACCATTTTGGTCACTGTGTCTGAGAAAGGACATAGTTCACGTAAAGAAGGTTCAGCTTGGGGCTATTAGATTGATTCTGGGAAGCTACTGTATGAGGAGAAGCTGAAAGAGACAGGACTTTACACATTATAACGGAAACAATTATGAGGTGATGTAATAGAGATGTTAAGATCATGAAGGGTATTGACAAAATAAGTGCAGAAAAGTTGTTCAGCAGAATAGACAGTGATAGGACCAGGGGCCAGAGCCTGAGAGTAAAGAGGAGAGTTGGGACAGCAATAAGGCAGGGGTTTTTCATTTCGAGAGTAGTTAATGCATGGAATTGTCTTCCAAGAAAGACAATGGCAGGAGAAACAGGAGATATGTTTAAATTGAAATTGTATAGGTACCTATGTCGATTGGACATCGAGGGGTACATGAATATTGGCAAGACTTGGAGGTAGCTTGTGTGTGAATGGGTTATAGTATCTGGTTTTGGTGTAGCGCAGGCATGATGGCCCAAATGGCCTCCTCCTGTGCCAAAGTTTATTGTTGTTAACCTCCACCATCGAAGATGGACGGAGGTTACTGTTTTCAACCCTGTCTATTTGTTTGTTTGTTTGTTTGTGAACAGTATTACGGAAAAACTCCTCGACGGATTTCGACGAAACTTGGTGGGGGGATTACGTAATGTCGAAGGATCATGCCATTAGATTCTGGACTTGGTCCAAAATCCAATATGGCCGCTATGGCGGCCATTTTGAAAAAATATTTGAATTCTTGTTTTTGTATTTCTACATGTTTTAAGTGATTTCCAACCCCCCCCCCCAAAAAAAAAAATTGTTAGAGAAAAAAAAACAAAATTTTGCAACTTTTTTTTCAAAAAAATTTCGATTTTATTTTTTTGCATTTCTACATGTTATAAGTGATTTCCAACAAAAAAAAACATGCCAAAATTATAATTGCGGCTGATTTTGGAACTTCAGGTGGATATACCCACGTAAAATCAATTTCTGTCTCAAGGAAGTTATGACGAATGAATTGAGTACGTAAAAGGGAAAGTTGCAAACTATAACTCTGTGAACACTGTTGACGTCAAATTGAATGAATAGGATATCAGGTTCACTTGAGTAACCTAGCAGTATTGGCGGCGGAGGTTTTGCACTCTACCGAGTGCTCCCACTCTAGTTATTACTTGTTATTGAGCAATGTGAGCTCAGTTCTTCAGCTTGATTCCATTACGAAGCCTCACCCACTAATTATGAGGTTGTCGACACATATGCAAGTCAGACAAGGAGTTGTGGGATCAAATCAAAAGACAAACAGCAATATTAAGGAGTTGGATTAAAAGGTTATTGAAAGCAAGCGAATCTCAGAAGAATTACCACCTTTCTTTCAGATTGCCTTTGAAATTATTTTGGAGAATTACCATCGCAACGTGGATTGTCTATGGACAGATTTGTTGCAGGCTGAATGCAAGATGGAAACAGTTCATTTGTTTGGAACCCTTGAAGATGATGAATGATTTTTGGGAAAACCTTCGAATACTTTGGGTGTGAAGTGTTTTTTTTCAGGGATTCTACCAAGGGTGGGAGTCGGTGTAAATTTCTGTAGTGGAGTGATTGATGTTAAATAGTGGTTGAAGAGGTGATCTGTGTGGGGGAAGGGGGGATTGGGTTTCTGAATTTGTGCGTATCCCTGCATGATCATTGTGTGTGTGTGTACGCAGACAGGCGGTAGGGTGCTCAAAGAAGGGGGGGGTGCAAAATTAATGGGGCTTATTGACCCCTCGAAAATATTTCTGAATGGATCCTCATCAGCAAAATTAATTTGTTCATACAGGATTGGCGTGAGTAAACACGGCTGAATGGGTGTCGGTAATCTGCCTGCACTGACTGGATCTGACCTCCATGTGCTGCAGGTCCACACTCTGTGGTTCACCAACTCAATGTCAAGATGGAAAGCAAAATGCTGTCTTTGGAAGAAGGTGGGGTGGAGGAAAGAGGATCCTGTGTTGTGCTGCTCTAAGTCCATTTTACTGAAACCAAATCTCCCAATTGTCAAAATAATTTGTTCTCAGCTACGTGACATTGAATAATGATGAACACCAAGACATTGATACTGAATATGCTTCATCATATACCTGGTGTTGGCTCATGGTTAGGGTGGTGGGCTTGGGATCCCAGAGTCCTGAGTTCAAATCCCGCTCAGTTGTTGAATTAATACCAGGTGGGGTTAACTCGGTCTGTCATCCTTCCGAGATTGGCAAAATGAGTGCCAACATGCTGGTATACTGTGCCGGAGTGGCGACAAATCCAGGATTGTGCCCAATAGCCAAGGAGACTGCTTCAGCAGCACCAACGCTCTGCACAGAGTATGGCCCCAATGGATGGATGAATGGTTCATCATTACTCGATGCTTTACAGCCAGCTCTTACAATGAAATAGTATATCTGCAACTTTAAGAATATCTTGACAATTTATTTTGTGACAACAACTTAAAAGGTCACATTTGATCAGCAGCACTACTGGGACCCAAACCTAATATGAACTGTTTTGACCCAAAACCCAATATAAGCAGGTATATGATACAATGCAATTACAACTTATTAAATCATGCCTGTGTATTGAGTTTAACAAATAGTGGATATGTGATACATAACCACTATTTATTAAACTCAAGGCACAAACATGATTTAATAATCATTCGCCTATGGAAGCAACGGGAAAAAGAACAATGAAGAAGCTCGCTCAATCCGGCAAATAGATATCCGTTGGATTTTTGTTTTTTTAATGCAAAGTTAAGGCTCGTGGAAGAGCGAGAACACAGAACGCATCAGGACGTAACATAACAAAAGGAACAGCAGAAGGAAAATGGGGAAATACCAACAGCAGCACCGAGGGACAAATTAGTCATAGACAGACAAACGAGGGATGCAGGTAATGATGAGAGGTGGGGGAGAATGCAAAGGGTGGACAAGATGGTTTTCTCTCCAACATCTTAAGTACACTCAAAACAAGTTTCACGATTGCTGGTGGTTGCAGTTGCTATCATGTATGGAATGTGTTGGTGCACTCGACCTTTCAAACTGCAACATCATCTCCATGCTGTACACAAAGGCAAAAGTGGCTTCAGCTTGGGGAACACACCTCCACATTTCACTCCAAATGGCAAAACATCTCAGCTTGGATGTCCTGTTCTGTATTCAATGTTTCGTCATCGTTGGATCAAAAGCATGCAATACTCCAATAAACACCTCCATGAGAAAATGGACTGCTGCACATATAGGACTGCCACAGATATCCCTGCATGGATCCTCATCAGCAAAATAATATTGTTCACATAGGACTTGTCTAACCATGGCTGAACACTCCGCTTTAATTTTGGTTGAAAGTGTAATTGCGTTCATAATATGAACACATACAAACAGGAAGAGGGATAAGAGAGAAATTAACAAGAATTAAGAAGATGTAAAGAAAGGAGGGGAAGGGGGGGGGAGCACCCTGCCACCTGTCCACATGAGATTAAGCCTGCCTCTGCCAGAGATGACCAACAATTTACTCTGGGCACAGCAAATTACCTGCCAAATACATTAACTGCTTGTGATCGGAAAAAATTGTTGATCTCAGAAGACATAATTTTCAAGTGGAGAGAGAAAATGGGACTATGGATGAGATAAACAGAAGGTTGATTGAGGTTGAGGATTGATGAGATAAACAGAAGGATTGCTCTTATTGGAGCGCGTCAGGACGTAACATCGTAACCATGGTCGATGACTCCACAGTCCTTTCCTTGTGACCTCAGAACCAGTTTTTAAAATTGATTGAGTGTGCATCACTGAAGCCATCCATGCATCTACCAGGTTGGAAGGGCACAATTTTGTACATGATTATGCCTGACTGCAAACTCACTTCCTGGTTGGTGAGGCAGTGGAGCAGAGAGTAATGTTCTCATGTGGCAGATGGACATTGCTTCTCACAGTTCGTGCAGTTTCGACTGTTATGGGATACGAATTGTG
The DNA here is from genome assembly GCF_056783735.1 of Eptatretus burgeri. Lineage (NCBI taxonomy): Eukaryota > Metazoa > Chordata > Myxini > Myxiniformes > Myxinidae > Eptatretus > Eptatretus burgeri. Next base: position 43,422,643 of record NC_140963.1, read on the forward strand.
TTTTACTGCTTTACCAAGCCAAGAGGTACGAACAGCATTACGCCAACAAGTTGCATGGTCACAGGTGAACGATTTTGCAGTGGGTCATCTTGACAAGCTCCAATGAGAGCGAAACCTTGGGTCAACAACTCCACAGTGCTTTGCTTGTAATTAGACGGACCAGCTCAGTGCTGGTAATTAAAATAGACTGAGTATGCATCACTGAAGCTATCCATGCAAGAGGCACAGCTGCACGCATGCACTCATGACGTTTAATCGTCATGATACATCTATCAGGTCGGAAGGGCACATTTTAGTTATATATATATATATATATATATATATATATATATATATATATATATATATATATATATATATATATATATATATATATATATATATATATATATATATATATAAAAAGAGCAAAACCACCAATATATTTAATGTGCAAGGCTCATAGGTACCGTACTTTTTGGGTGACTGGTGACGAAACTCGACTGCCATCTCAGAACCTGGAGCTTCAAATCCAAATAAAGCCAGTTGTGTTAAAGATTTGGATTTGTAGGTTCTCAAAATCAACCAAATCGTTATTGATAAAAACTAAGTTTGCTCACTCATGATCATCAGGAAGAGTTGAACTTTGTACCCTACCTGGGCTGGTCTACACATGGTTCAGAATTCATGCTTCAGTGCAATTTGTGATGATCACTAAATTGATGTCTTCAATAATTCCAACACTATCCACATCCCTATAACTGAATATATAAACCCACAACAGACAAATCAGGACGGAACATGATGTTATTCTCAAAGGTACAATGATCACCTAAAGCAAGTGTTCAGTCATTTATACCAACCAATTACCATCATTTTGCAGTAGCTGTTTTATCTAATTATAATTAAACGGTTTACCTGTTATATCTAAGATTGTCCCAACCACGTGACTGCACTCCTTGCATCCTGGACTCATCAATTTGAGGATAAAAAATGTTCCTCATTGCTGTGTAAAATTGCTGCCACATTAATCTTTGATCTTACCACCATATTTTATCTGTTCATATACATTTTAATGGCAATGGTTTCTCTCTCGTGTTGCCAGTTGTGCTTAATGACCTTCATTTATTGATCACAGCTGTTTGTCACTGAGAATAGTAAAGATTATTTACTAGTTTGGAGCACTTCCAGTTCTGGTAGTTCATTTTCTACTCAAGGTTGCAACAAATATTGATTCGTGAAAAATTATACATGTGATTACGAAGCTAAAGATAAACTCAAAAAGAGACCAATTTCTCAACAAATCCAAGCCAATTTCCAAACACGCTTTATTATGACGTATACTTCGTGGATTTCCTTTATATAAGGGTATTACAGAGCGAGCTCAGCTGGAGGTAAACAAAATTTAGAGGAGCTTCAAAACATTTTCCCTTTTTCAAAAAGTTTCAGAGACAACAACACGACTTTCATTTCAGTTGGATCAATAATCTCTCTCACCAATGGGAAAATGTGCGACACTCATTAGGGCTACATAGAAAATGGAAATTTTATGCGAAACTTCATTATATGGTACCAATTCCCATTGCATCATGGTTGAAAGGGGGTTGGGTGGAACCTTTTGACTCACACTTACATTTGATGTTCATACGTGAGCATTTTCTGCATGAAGTCGTGATCTCTGTTTCAAATCTCATTGTTTGTCTGTCTGTCTGTCTGTCTGTTTGATTCTTTCCTTGTTTATGTGTGAGCAGGATATCTTAAAAAAATGTTGAAGACAGATTACGATGAAATTTGGTGGACAGGTTAGATGCGTGACAGACTAATTGATTATATTTTGGTGACAATACCAATGCAGATCTGGCCTATCAGTGGGATACAAAACATAAACTGTTCAGCCTGGCGGAGGTATGCACTCCACCGAGTGCCATTCTAGTTATTCCCTTCACCGTTCCGTGAAAGTCTCGTAATATTCATGTATTTCAAGTAATATATGTGCTGGATCTTCCATGAGTCTTAAACACTGCAGCAAATGGATATTGTGTCGACCTTCAGCAAAAGTAATTTGACACTTTTACGCTGCCTTGTCAAAGCCTTCTTGATGGAGGGCTTGAAGGAACCACAAAAATTAAAATAAGGGACTTTATTATCATTATGCGGGCCAGACGATATTGAGCAAGTACAATTTGCCATGGAACAGCGCACGGAAGCAGTGCTGTAGTGTGGATAAGTAATCAAATGGAGGAAGTGGATGGTTGCATCAAAAGACTTGTGGAACTGAACCTGTGAATATACTCTGTTTTTGCAAAAGCATACAATCTTTTGAATAAGATTCCTATTTTTTTAAAGGCAGACTGCAACATGACTTTTTAGCTTTAAATATGTATCCATTATCAAAATGTATGTGATCAGAAAGAAACTTCTCCATTATACTGAGAGAGAGAGAGACAGAGAGAGACAGAGAGACAGAGAGACAGAGAGACAGAGAGACAGAGAGAGAGAGAGAGAGAGAGAGAGAGAGAGATGAGAGAGAGAGAGGTGAGAGAGAGAGAGGTGAGAGAGAGAGAGAGGTGAGAGATGTGAGAGATGTGAGAGGTGTGAGAGGTGTGAGAGGTGTGAGAGGTGTGAGAGGTGTGAGAGGTGTGAGAGGTGGGAGAGGTGTGAGAGGTGTGAGAGGTCAGACAGGTGTGTGTGTGTGAGTGTGTGTGTGTGTGTGTGTGTGTGTGTGTGTGTGTGTGTGTGTGTGTGTGTGTGTGTGTGTGTGTGTGTGTGTGTGTGTGTAAGCAGTGATTTTCCAAAAGTGCAGGAGGGGTAGGGGTGGAATCCAAATAGGGGAAGGGGAGAGGAGGATTGGAAGTTCAACTCTGCATGACAGTTGATATAGGAAGATGCAGTTATACAATGGTGTGCTTTGCAATTGACTCAGACTTTAGGAGAAAATTGTTTCATTGATTTTTGTCTCGACCTTGATAATAATGTGTGTAACTTGCAGGAATCAACGACTTTAACTTCTCTCTCATTCTTGGCTAAACAGACCAATACCTATCGCTTGTGTTTGGCTATTGGAAGAGAGGTTCGGCTGCTGCCATTTATTTCAGATCTTTGTGTGGAACAAGTTCTGTGCAGCACTCACATTTTGTATCCCATCATATAATTAGTCTTCTGCGTATTCGACAGTTTTTTCGATGCATGATGCACTCTCTCATGATCAGAGTGATTTCGGTCAAAGAAGGCCACAGTTTACATGCACCCTTTAACAAGAGGTGAAAATGAACTTTTGAATTCAACAATTATATTATTGAATTGTGTGAAAGTGAGTGATGGTATGCCCGACAGATAAGTGCACAGTTTGGTTGGGAGCCCTGGTTTCAAGCACATGGTCTACATCTGCTTTTGGATAATTGTACCTTTTGATTGATCAATCAAATCTGACAAAACTAATGGGTTATGGAAATCAAGCATTTGCTCAGTGACCCTTCATGCAATGTGTAATGACACATTATTGAGGCTCAGCCAAAAGTCTTGTATTTTAAATCTAATTTGTATATCTACCTGATGAATCCATTAAGGCAGAAACACAGGATCAAGACTGAACAGTTAACATGCTGGCCTGAACATTGCACACCAGCAGTGATCATTGCTGTTAATTTTTTGGAGTAAACTCATCTTTCTTCACTTGTGATAATTTGCACATTTATGGCGTCCCCATGATATACGAGGTCCGTCTAAAAGGTCACGGGACTGAGCCTGCTGTGTGCTCCACTTCCACAACTTGAATGAATGGGTTGCGTCACAGTCTTTCGCAACATTCCAACAAGATATATATATATATATATATATACATATATATACATATACATATATATATATATATATATATATATATATATATATATATATATATATACATATACATATGATTGGTGATGGTTGACTGCGCTCATTGTGTGATTTTTTTTTTACAGGTCATGCTTTACACGTTGTCTAGTCTGAGTCATCGCGCTATGAGTCGTGAGCAGAGAGCCAATGTGAAGTTTCTTGCCAAGCTTGGCAAAACACCTTCCGAATCCATCTCAATGCTGCAGCAAGTCTACGGGGAAGAAACGATGTCATGTACACATGCATTTGAATGGCACAAGAGGTTCAACGAGGGACGGGAGGAGGTTGAAGACGATCCACGGTCTTGAAGACCTTCTACGAGCAGAACGGCAGACCACATCGAGCGTGTGAAGCAGATGGTGCACGCAGATCGTTGACACACATTGCGGATGATTGCTGAGGAACTTATCGAGTCCCTCGAGGACAATCCAGACCTGTTCGGGAGAGTCATTACTGGCGATGAATCGTGGATATTCGAATGCGATCGGAGACCAAACGGCAGAGTCGTCAGTGGAAAAGTCCGGCATCACCAATACCAAAGAAAACAAGGATGTCGAAGTCGAAAGTCAAGGGGATGCTCATTACGGTTTTTGACATCAAGGTCATCGTCCACTCCGAGTTTCTATCACAGGGTCAAACAGTGAATCAATACGTGTGCATGGAGATCCTCCGGTGCCTCATGAGATCAGCCAGGGACAAGAGGAAGAATCTGTGGGAGAACAACACCTGGGTGCTCCACCATGACAACACCCTTGCTCACAGTGCCCTGAGCATCCGACAGTTTCTGGCGGAGAGTACCCTGCCAACTCTGGAGCACCCCCCGTATTCGCCAGACTTGGCCCCTTGTGATTTTTTCCTATTCCTCAAGCTCAAGGGAGTGATCAAGGGGACCCGATTTCCTGATGTGGAGGCCATTAAAAGGGCCGTGACGACGGAGCTCCTGAGGATTCCAGAAGAAGCCTTCCGGGGGTGCATCGAAGCATGGAAGAAGAGGATGGACAAGTGTGTGAGACTGGAGGGAAACTATTTTGAAGGGGACAACCTGTGATTTCAATATATTTTTTGGAATAAAATTTCTGTGAAGTCAGTCCATTACTTTTTAGACGGACCTCTTATGTGAGAACTATAAAAAAAATAGTTTTCTTTTATTTGCTGCTTTCTCTCCTTGTGTTCTTTTAATGGCAGACATTATGTGCCTGTTTGTCTGTCTCTGAACAGACAGACAAACAGAACAGACAGGCTGTGAACACCCCTGTTTGTCTGTCTTCAAAGGATATCTCAAAAACTTGAGGATGGATTCGGACGAAATTTGGTGGACAGGTAGGGTGTGTGACACGAAATGATTGCATTTTAATGAAGATCCGGATACGGATCTCGATATTATATTTATAAGCGATTCTTCATTATTGAGAGACAGGGCCAAAAAATATATACAGCATGATATCTCAAAAAATTAAGGACAGATTCGGACAAAACTTTGTGGACAGATTGGGTGTATGACAAGGATGAATCGATTCGATTTTGGTGAAAATCCGAATCCAGATCAAGGTACGAGAATTATTTAAATTTGTTAAGTGATTCTTCACCATTGAGAGATTGGCCAAAAACGATAAAGCATGATATCTCAAAAAGTTGTGGGCCGATTCGGATGAAACTTTGGTGGATGAGTTGGGTGGGTGACAAGAGAAGGCCAATTCGATTTTGGAGGTCTGGATCTAGATCCGGCCTTTCAGTGGGATACAAAACGTAAACTGTTCAGCCTGGTTGAGGTTTTCGTTCTGATCATTGTCGAGATAATGGGGTTGATTTATGGAAATCTTGTCACTTTTCAGGGGAATCAAAATGCAATTCAGGTCAGGTCAGGTATGGGAGCATGTGCCAGAACAGCACGTCGCTGCGTCCACTTTCCGCCGGTACTCCAGGGGCCTCGGTCTGGCCATCCCCCAGGCAGATGCCAGGCCCATCCCCATCTCCTTGAGATGATGGTCAACCTGTTGCAACCATGAGGCACGTGGTCGACCCACTGGCCTCCTCCACTCATGAGACTCCCTCGCTGAGAGAATCTGGTGAGCAGGATCAGAGTCAGGAAAACGAGCCACATGTCCATACAGCCGCAACTGACGCTCACGGACTATGCAGGTAACAAATCTCATCCGAGTCTCTCTCAGCAACCGCTCGTTGGACACAAAATCCGACCAGCGATAGCCAAGGATTCTCCGAAGAGACCTGGTACCAAAGGAATTAAGTCTCCGTCTCAGATCCTTGGTCAGAGTCCAAGTCTCGCACCCATAGAGCAAGACTGGAAGTACCAAGGACCTGAAGACTCGGACTTTCGTCCTCCCGCACAGGTACCGGCAGCACCACACCCCATGATCCAGTGAATCCATGACTCCCCAGGCCCGACCCAGACGTCTATTGACCTCTGACTCGCAGCCAGCAGAGACATGAATATCACTGCAAAGGTAAGTGAATCTCTCCACGACCTCAACATCCTCACCACAAACAGACACAGACAGGACAGCAGCATCCAAGATGTCACCGAAAGCCTGGATCTTAGTTTTGACCCAAGAAACCCGTAATCCCAACGGCTCCGACTCCTCATTCAGCACCTCGAGGGCCCCCAAGAGGATGTCTAAAGTCTCCGCAAAGATGACTGCATCATCTGCAAAGTCAAGGTCCGAGATCTTGACATTCCCAAATGACGCACCGCAACTTGATCTCTCCGACATCCTCCCTAGAATCCAGTCCATACAAGTGCTGAAAAGTGTGGGGGCAAGTACACATCCCTGACGAACTCCAGTAACAACTGGAAATAAGTCAGAGATGGTACCACCACACTTCACAGCACTCTCAGTACCAGAGTAGAGTTCAGACATCAGATCGATCAGTTTTGGTGGCACCCCACGAAGACCAAGAATCCTCCAGAGGACATCCCGATTCACTGAATCGAACGCTTTACAGAGATCAACATAGGCTGCAAGCAGCCCCTGCTGAAACTCTCGTCTGCGTTCGGTGAGGACACGAAGTGCAAGGATACGGTCAATCGTTGACCTCTTTGGTGTAAAGCCTGACTGCTCTGGACGCTGGTGCTCAAGTAGATGGTGGCGAACCCTATCGAGAATTATCCGAGCAAAGACCTTGCCCGGCACTGAGAGCAGCGTCACCCCTCGGTAGTTGTTGCAGTCTTGGCGATCACCCTTCCCTTTCCAGAGAGGGACAACAAGGCCCCTCTTCCAGTCAGTTGGGATGATGCCTGTGTTCCAGGCAGAGCACAAAACTGCATGCAACGACACGAGTGCAGCATTTCCACCAGCCTTGAGAAGTTCGGCATGGATGCCACAGATCCCTGGAGCTTTGCCCCGTTTCAACTGGTTCACCGCAGCCCGTGTTTCCACAAGCGTAGGTGGACCACAGTTGATTCGAGGGTCAGCAACAGGGATTGGAACACCCTTGACGTCCAACTCGACAGTTGGGGGATCAGCCTGGTACAACCGCTCAAAGTAACCGGCCCAGCGGGCCTTCACTTCAGACTCCTCTGTCAAGAGCCTACCACTCTCTGCTCCAACTGCAGTACTCCGAGGGATGGGCTTGGATGAACGTAATGCGCGAATTCCCCTGTAAGCGGGACGAGAATCACCTGTCCACAGGTGATGCTCTACCCCCTCACAGATTCCTCGCACATAGGCCTCCTTGTCCACCCTCAGTGCACGTACAGTTTTACGCCTCAGCTCCCTGAACAGCTCAGCTCTGCCAATCAGCCTGGTCCTGCGACTCTGGTCAATGGTATCCAGTGTCCCTTGAGAGACAAAATTCTTCTTTGCCCTGCGGTGAGCTCCAAGGCATCCACCGGCAACATCAAGGACGGTGGTCTTGAAGGCGCTCCATAACTCTTCAGGACCCCCCAAAGCACCCAGACCCCCCAAGTGTCCACTCAGCCTGTTCGCAAACTCCTCAGCTACTCTCTCATCCCTGAGCTTGGCAACATCCAGTCTCAGCTGGGATGGTACCATTCTCCAGGATTTAAGGTGCAGCTTTAGAGTTGCTACAACAAGCCTGTGGTCAGTATTGAGGAACTGAGCACTCCGGTAGACCCTGCAGTTCTGGATCATCCTCCAACGACCGTCAATGAGGACATGGTCAATCTCCTTTGCCACACCGCCAGCGTTGGAATACCAAGTCCAGCGATGAGCTTGTGGGCGCTGAAACCATGAACCAGCCACCCTAAGTCCATGACTTCTTGCAAAGTCAAGGAACTTAGTGCTATTCTGGTTCATAGTTCCTGACCCATGGGGACCAACACACACCTCATAACCATCCCTATCAGTTCCAGTCGATGCACTGAAATCCCCCAAGACTAGAAGTGTATCTCGTCTGGGGCACTGATCAACCACAGACTCGAGCGTGGCGTAGAATGCATCCTTCACGGTGAGATCACTCGCCTCAGTCGGAGCATAAACAGAGACCAGGGAAATGACACCTAAGGAGTGACGAATCCTTAATCTCATAATACGCTCGTTGACCGGTGTTACCTCAATTATCATTGGGGTCAGCTTATTGGACACAGCTACAGCAACTCCTTGGGTATGGTAACCATCAGAGCGACCAGACCAATAGTAGGTGTAACCACCCACCATTATCTCGCCGCAATCCGGTCTCCGAACCTCAGAGAGAGCTGCAATCCCGATGTCCAAACGCTTGAGCTCAGATGATAACAGAGACAGGTGATCATCCTCTCTTAGGGATAGGACATTCCAGGCACCCACCCGAAGGGACCGCCTCAGGTTAACCCAAGGAGACCGCCGTCTGGTGGGACGACACCTCAGCACCACTCCGACACACTCTCCCGCAATCTGACCTAGGGATGTTACCCCGTGGTTTCCTCCTATCAAAGATTGGGGTCCCGAAGAGCTTTGCCCCAATCCCGTCATCCGGTGAGCTGCCCTGCGAAGGGAAGCTGCACAGGAGGTACTCCCACGGAGTGGGTTTTCAGATTTTTTTGCGTTTTTGCGTTTTGCGGAATGAAGGGTTTTACGGTGGCCGGAGTGCAAATCCTGCCACCAACCTCCTAATAAGAAGTGACCCAACTGCAGGAGGACGTCCGCAGACACAGATGGGCACCAGATATGGATGGCCGTTGGCTCACAAGGAGCTCCTCCGCCCTTTGACAGGTTTTGTTTTTAATCCTGCTGGGTGTCCATATCCAAACACCCTCCTCACCAGAAACCTGGTGGGGGAGACGGTTTAGTCGCCGACAACCCGACCATGGAACAGGTTAGTACAGGTTTACATGGTACCTGTAGCAGGTCAGAGATCGAACCTGACCTGACGCCAATGCAATTCCCCCCCCCCCCCAAAAAAAAAAACCACTGCAAATCACTATCACGATCAAATTTGAAGGGAAAAAAGTTTTGAATTTTTTTTTGCAAATCATGAAGTGCCGAAAAAAAAAGCCCTAAAGTGTCGATTTTCGATTTTTGCCAATGACGTCACACCAAGAACCCACCTCGGCAACTTTACAGAGAAATAGTGCATTTTTAGGGAGATTTATGGAGCTGTTTTGAGCCTTATGTGAACAATTCAGATGAAGATGGCAACAATGGAGACGTGAGTGATGATGAAAACACCGGTTGCATGTTCTCTACAGATAGGTAGGTTTTGTTTTTCCGTTTGATTGACGATTTATAAGGGATTTTGTATTCATTGATAAATCAGTTGTATTACTCCAGCAGAAACACCGATCATCACATGACAGTCGACATTGCCCAGGCACACTTGGACATTGCTGACACAATTGGCAACTAATGCTTTGTCCCACTGTCTCAGGCTGACCAGGTGTCCTGTATTTTATGGAATCATCCCGTTTCATGCTTTTCCAGGACTTTCTCATTTGTATCTGTTGTCGTGCTGTGCTGTGTCCCACCATTGTGTCGTGCCGTGCTGTGTTATGTTCATGTCTGTGCCATGTTGTTCCATGTTTGTGCTGTCATGCTGTGTCCATGTTGTGCCGTGTCTGTGCTGTATCATGTGGTGGCTGTGCTGCGTCATGCCATGGCCATGCTGTATTGTGCCGTGTCGATGTCCCGCCCCAGTGGAGGGGGAGTGGTGCTAGGGGGTAGGGGTTGTGCGGTGGTGGTGGGTGTTGGTCGGGTGACGGTTGATGGATGGTTGTGGGGGGATGGTGGAGCGGGGGGGGATTGTGGGTATTGTGGGGGTGATGGTTGATAGGGAATTGAGGAGGGCGGACGGCGTTAGAGACCCCGGAAGTTTTCACTTCCTCGTTCAAATCCTCTCATAGGAGTAGATGATACATACATACTTTCTCTCCACTATAAATAGATGGTGGTTCATTTGACTTGTAGAAATTTGTGTTGATTATTGATAATTATTTTCAGGTGTTCTTGTGGTAACTGCTGGGCAATGGCAACAGGAAGAGAAAGTACATGTGCTGATAGCTGGGTGGAGATGGTGCAACGATTTCGAGCGACGGCTGTTTCTTCCACTTAACCCTGGGCATCGTGTCCTCCCTCACTCGTGGTGGATAACCAGAAGATCTACCCATCTCTGTTGTTTCATAACAGCTCTCTGTAACATGGTCCAAGCACAAAAGCCAACATTTTGTAGGCCCAATTGCACAATCGGGTATTTCGGACAAACCTCATCCAATTTCTGGCAAACTTGAGGTCTTTCGGCCATTGATGTATCATGAAACCATCTCCGTTTGTATTACTCCAAACCACCAAGTTTGCGTCGACTCAGCATATTTGTGGAAAATCGAAAATGATTCCACATTTGAGTTAAATCGGACTGTGATGTAACCCGTAGACAGTCCAAATATGGCGGTCGACTTCTGAGTGTGACATTCCAGCTAGTTGTGAAGAAGAAGGAGAAGAAGAAGAATATTTCGACTTTTAATCGAAAAATTGCCTACTTTATAAATCGGAAAAGGACACATCATATCTATTTTGTAAGGTATCAAAGGATAGATTAGCGTCGAGGTGGTCTGAGCATTTGGGTTCCCCTTTAACTGCATTGGCACACATGTTCCTCTTTCACTTTATCACCTTGCCCCTTTTTGTGTAATTCAAGGTAAACTTTTTATACCCATCAGAGGCATCATGGCTACCTCCCTTGAGGTCGCACTGCTTTCTAACTTTAAAGCTGAGATTAAAAAAAAAGATCTCAGCTGCTCTGTTTTTCTCTGATGAAATATTAACAAGGGAATGGTTGTAAATGTCTTCGTCAGCTCATCCTTTTCAGTATTAGTGTCTTTTTGTACACCTTTTCTGGAGTGTCTCAGGCTATATTTAAAAAAAATAAAGGCACGACTGCCAAGTAAAGCTGTATAATAAGTAAGGCTGCCATTTCAACCAACTGAGTGGATTTCATCCTGAACTGCACAGACTTTTGGTGCCAAGTGTCTTCCGAAGGGAGAATGGGGCACCACATGACTGCAACAGACACATGGTCACACCAAACCGTTTTAATCATCTTGCATGTCAATGGGTATGGACATAAAGTTATCTACCCCAAATTGGAATCTTTGTCTTCATTTGTCTGTTTGTGGGCCCACGGAGGAGTTTGTGGCTATAATGTACATTGCAATATGCAGGATAAGGACATGAGAAGGCATTCTTCTACTTTTACTTGAATTCCAAGCACAATGATAATAAATAGAGGTTCTTTGCTTTTTAACTGTGAGCATTTATGGCTGGGGTACCATGACGCCCTGCTTTGATACAACCCCACCTCGATCGGACACCTGACCCACAACATCCTCTTTATCCAGACAAAACATTATTTAATTATTGCCTTCAATCCAATACAGCCACCAAACCACATGACCTATCAATTATTATTCTTCATCACCTGCCTCCTCCCACTCCACCCCTTCCTTCTCCCACCACAGTCCCCCTGGACTCCCACCCCACCCCTTCCTCCTCCCATCCCAATCCCTCTGGACTCCCACCACAGACTCTCTCAACTCCTACCACAGTCTCTCCAGACTCCCACCCCCACCACTTCCGCCTCCCATCACAGTCCCCCTGGACATCCACCCCACCCTTCCCCTCCCACCACAGTCTCTCTGAACTCCTACCACAGTCTCTCCAGATTCCTACCCCCACGCCTTCCCCTCCCATCGCAGTCCCTCTGGACACCCACCTCCACCCCTTCCCGCTCCCACCACAGTCCCTCCAGGACTTTCATCCCACCCATTCCCCTGCCTCCTCCCACCCCACCCCTTCCCGCTCCCACCACAGTCCCTCCAGGACTTTCATCCCACCCATTCCCCTGCCTCCTCCCACCCCACCCCTTCCCGCTCCCACCACAGTCCCTCCAGGACTTCCATCCCACGCCTTCCCCTGCCTCCTCCCACCCCACCCTTTCCCTGCCTTCTCCCACGCCACCCATTCCACTACCTCCTCCCACCCCAACCCTTCCACTTTCCACCCCTTCCACTTCCCCTTCCCCTCTGTTAGTTCCAAAGTGTAATTGCTTGTGTTCAGTTTCACATTTCTTGTGGAGAGCTAGGATTTCACACCACTTATGCACATGGCTGACACGGGCTGTCCTGCTGTGTTTCGCACACCACTCATTCAAACGATCCACTCCACGGTTTTCTTTCTCCCTCGCTCTCACACAACGCTAACTCTCATTCTTTTCATGCACACAAGCCATCCAACGGCAGTCCCGCAGCTGCTTATGGGGTCCCACGAGCACCACTCGCATCTCACAGCACGTCGGGCCTTGTTCCATCTCAACTTGCTAGGCCTCTATGTAAGGTGCTCAAATTAGGTTTTACGCATGAATGATGTCGCCCCATTGCCTGTCCAATTTTTCTAGCTATTAGATTTTGTTTATTGTACATGGATTGTTTATAACATATCTTGGGGCCTCGGATGTCATTTTTCGCAGCCTGATTTCAAGTGTGATGTATGATATTGCCCCCGACAAAATTATAGCCCAATTGTGACCTTTATTTGAAGCATTACTCCATTCGTAACACAGACACTCACCTATAAGCTGTCTAGCCTGGGTTTGAATCCAGACCCAGCTATAAACTGTCATCCCAGTGTTTCACAGACAGGGTGATTCATTCATGTGCGCCATCCCATGGATTGACGTTAAACTAGAGTACTGTCTGCCAGCATATGTTGTTGACCATTAAAGATCCGATGGCTTCCTTCAGGAAGAGTGGGAGAGCTACGAAGGAATTACAAAATTCTACTCTAACCAAATTCCTCAGTCAAATGTGAGGCCTGGGCATCTGATCTGGTTCGTGAAAGACTTGGGCCAAGCTTCCCACGGTCAACCCGGCAAGAACGTAGAAATAACTGTGACTGTTAAAGGCCCGGTCACACCTTGACGTTTTAGCCAACGTATGCCGATTTTTGAATTTTTTTTCGAAAAAGGCTGGCACGTTGAATACGTTATGGGTAAGTTTTGATAACATTGAGAGCACGCTGAAAAACACTGCCATACGTCGTTGTACGTTGGCTTTAAACGTTGTACTTTTTGGTTGTCCTCAAATTTTTTCATGCTTGAAATTTCACGACGTATGCCGGCGTATGACTCACACGTTCCGCTACGCTGGCCACAAGTTGTATGCACGATCTGCGATCGTTGACAGACGTCAACACATGCTACTTGTAAGTTAATCACAAGTTGAGACATGCCGAGGTAATGTTTAGCGTACCCGAAACTTATTTCTAACCTATGATTAACGTGTTGTTGGCACGTTACGCGATCGTTGCCACACATCGACAGACGTTACTTTTAAGTTACTCATAGGCTGAAAGACGTCGGTATAATGGATCGTCCGTGCATCAGCGTCCACGGCCACGGCCAGGACACTTATTTGCAGCATTCTTCAAACTTTTCTTCGGCATGACGAGGATGTTCACACTTCGATGTCTAGCTTGGCTATGATTCCAATTGTCCATCGGCAGCGTCTATTTAAAATAGTCGAGTTTGAGCGTTTTAACACGTTCAGAAGAAACGCTTCAAATTTCAAAACCTCAGCGTCAAAAAACAAAGGCGAGTGACAGCAATTTAAATCGTTCATTGTAAACAATGAAAATAGCTGAGTGGTACCGTTTAAAAGTCGTTGAGTGTAAAAAAAATCCAATTGTTGAGCGCAAGCGTCTACTTTCAATAGTGTAGATGCAGCCATTTAAATCGTTGAGTTTATCATTTAAATCGTTAAATCGTTAAACGCAAGGACGATCCATCATAACCCACACCCTCCCCCTCACACTCACCTACTACTGCCAACATGAACAAACTACTACTAATACTAATACTGATACTGATACTGCTGACATGGACATCGACAACACTGTTGGGTTCCCCTTTTATGAGCAGCATTTTTATATACCAATTCCCAAAACCGCTGGGAACACGTCTTTATATGGCAGTTGTAAGCTAGAAACACATTCATTTATTTTTTTTGTCGACCGGAAGACGTCATTGGAATACGTCTACATACGTCGATGTGTGTTGGGACTACGTAAAGAATAGATTCAAAGCACGTCAAACATAAGTTAGAAATAAGTTTCGCGTAAAAAAGACATTACCGCGACGTGTTTCGACTTATGAGTAGCTTATAAGTAGCCTTTGTGGACGTGTGTCAGCGTCCACATATCGTGTAAAACTTATCCCCATCGCATGCAGAATGTGTGTCATACGCCAAGTACGTCGTAAAATTTTGAACATGTTTAAAATTTCTTGACGTACTCTACTTACTACGACGTATGATAGCATACTTTAGCGTTCTACTCACGTATACCAAACTTACTCATACCGTATTTGACGTGCCCCAACGTTTTAGACACATTTTTCTTAGGTCGGCATACGCTGGCAAGATCGCCAAGGTGTGACCGCGATGTTGTCACTTCCATTTCTACGGCAGTTATGATTCGAATCGTTGTGCATCAGCCTTTTAATAGGCTACGTCACGACATCGTCGGCGATGCGTGCAACGCGCTATGCCTAAGTTAGACAGACTATCGTTGGGCATCGGTTGTGTAGGCCGACAACAGGTTCAGCATTCGTTGGTATAAGTTATCTATAACACAACGAAACGTTCTGTGTAGTTACCAATGCGTTATACATAAGACCAAGTCGCTATGAATACGTCCGAATCTTTAAAAAAAAAACATAAAAAGTTCAACGTAAGCCAGCGTTTTGCATACATTTAATACGTTGCCATCGCTGGCTAAAACGTCAAGGTGTGACCGGGCCTTAACCTGTTGAAACATTATCCCACAAAAAGACACATTATGCTTTTTTATTGGATAAATTAGACAAATGAAAGCTTTTTAATGTTTTTTTTAGCATATGCAATTGCTGCTCAGATCAATTCAGTTCATATAAAAGCAATGAATCATCAGATCATGGCAGGATATCCGAGAGGGACACACGCTCGCTCTCAGCTGTCTCGCCTGGGTTTGAATCCTGACCCAGCGATAAACAGTCATCCCAGTATTTCACAGGCAGGGTGATTCATCAATATGTGCACCATTTCTCGGATAGATGTCAAACTGGGCATCACATCTGCTGGAATCATCCTCTTCTCTCCCCCTCTGTCCCCTCCCCTCCCCTCCCTCTCACCCTTCCCTCTCTCTGCACTCTCCATCTCTCACCCCTCTCCCATCCATCTCTCTTTCTCTCTCTCTCTCACTCCTTTCCGCCTCCGAACATATCTGGACAGTGGTTATGCCCGAATGGTGGTTACCTCCGCACGTATTCGGATGGTGATAATCTCCACATGTATCTAGATGGTGGTTATCTCCATACGTGCCTGGACGGTGGTTATTTCCAGATGGACTCTCCGCTCACATTGCCTTGCCTTCCCCCCACCCCTCGCTCCCCAACCCTTCCTTCCTACTCACCAACCCTTCCTTCCTCACTCCACCCCTCCTCAGTCTCCCTACCTTCTCTCTTTGTTACTCCTGCCACCCCCAAATATTCCCATCAGTGAAGGGACAGATTGTATTTGCTAGTGTGTGTGTGTGTGTATAATATATATATATATATATATATATATATATATATATATATATATATATATATATATATATATATATATATTGTTGTGGGCCAGGGGTCGGTAGTGAGAATGACTGCAAGGTGGGGGAGGTTATTTCGTCTCCCACCAAACTCGCCGGAATTGTAGGCCATCACTCCGGTTAATTCCGCGAGCTGGTGGGTCGCTGAACAGACCGTGGATGCCAATATCTCAACCGCGTAGCATAGGGTCTATTTGTCTATAACCAATTTACCAAATTAACTATGCGATTTCGACTTCCGGGGAAACCACGCCCTCGGAACGTATTGCTCGAACCGAGTCACACGACCGACTGTGTTAGAGTTCCAACCATCGACTACCAACTCCGGTTCTGGTGCAGCCAAGCAGAAATTGCCAAAAATGACTTTTTTTGCAGGCAGGAGCACAGCACCTCCTGCCTGCAAAAAAAAGTCATTTTTTTATATTAAATATATGTCAAAATGATATAATAAATAATTTTGCTTTGGGGAAGAAAATACAAGTTTAAAAAATGTGTTTGTTAGTTTTTAGTGATCACAGACATGGAGATCTTGCTATGGGGTTGGGGTTCACGACGACTCTTACACCATCACTAAAATAGACAGCACCTCAGCACCCCCACTCAAAATACCTTCCCGCGCGCCTGCCTCGATGACCCTCTACTCAAGCCTTGTGAAAGCAAAAACCAACTAAGAACTCGTAACAGCCCCTCGTAACCACTCAAGAACTCCAGCGCAACCCAAAAAAAAACATGACCGAACCCCATCAGAACTCACGACCGAACCTCCTCAGAACTCTCGACACTCCTCTCTACAGAACTCCGTCAACAAACTCGGCTGCTCCTCTCAGCCACCGTGAACCAACTCAGCCGCTCCTCTCAGCCACCGTGAACCAACTCAGCCGCTCCTCTCAGCCACCGTGAACCAACTCGGCCGCTCCTCTCAGCCACCGTGAAAACTCTAACCCTCCCTCTCACTCCGAGAGTCTCGGAGATACATCTCCTTCCCCCACAGGGAGGGGCTCTTGGAGAAAAAAACACCTCGCTGTTCGCCTCTAATTGGCCAGGATCCTACGGGCACAGCCTTCCTGGGCGGGGTTTCGGCTGTGCACAGAGAAAGCCCCCCTTCCCCTCCACGCGTGTTTGAGGAAGGTGGATGGTGGTGAAGTTGCCTCGAACATCCTCGGGAATCCGTCTCAGGCAAAGGTGCGCTGCGGCTCGCGAACCGAGGGCGCAAGCGCGATGGTACCGTGGATCGCAATGGGGGGTGTAAAAATAAAAGAAAGCGATTTATTAACCTAACCAAGCCGTCGCAGCACACACATTTATTTCTCCCACTCAATAAAAGGAAGGGACCTGTCTCACATGTACTTAATGGGATAACTGACTTTGGGGACCTGTATGTGGAATGCAAATGGTTTCCAGATCCGTAACAATATATATATATATATATATATATATATATATATATATATATATATATATATATATATATATATATATATATATATATATATATATATGAATGAGCCTGGTGTGGCTTAGTGGTAAGGCGGTGGCTTGGGATCCTTGGGGTCCTGAGTTTGAGCCCTCCTGGCTACTGACTTAGCATCAGGGGGGTTGACTCAGCCTGTCATCCTTCTGAAGGTCGGCGAAATGAGCACCAGTATACTGGTAATTATCCCTGCAGAGTCAAAGGCGACTCAATGGTTAGCGTCAGGAAGGGCATCTGGCCATAAAAACATTGCCACAAGAAAGAAGGGCATCTGGCCGTAAAAACATTGCCACAAGAAAGGGTACCATGATTTTACACTGCAAAAAGGTGACCCCTGCTCAGGGATAAAGGCTTTCAAATGGTGTGATGAAGATATACATATATATATATATATATATATATATATATATATATATATATATACATATATATATATACATATATATATATATATATACATATACATATACATATATATATATATATACATATACATATACATATATATATATATATATATATATATATATATATATATATATATATATATATACATACTATTTTATATAATCAAGCTGGGCTCTTTCTAACCACCAACTCATTGACTGCCTGACTGACTCACTCAGTGATATTAAAGGTCGGTACCTTTCGGGTGACGTAGAAAGCTGAAATTTTGCGTACTACTGGACATTGAAGCCAGTACACCAGAAAAAAAAAAATCACAGAATCGTCGGACAACATCCATAAATGAATGAAAAAAAAATAAAATAAAAAAACAATGCAGGTGAGTGATCTAAGACAATGGGGAAGCATGGTAATTTTGTATGTCAACAAACATCAAAGCCGATACACCAGGTAAAATCACAGAACAATTGGAAAGCATCCGAAAATGAAAATCTATCTATAATTCCAGCAATGTGTGTGTGTGTGTGTGTGTGTGTGTGTGTGTGTGTGTGTGTGTGTGTGTGTGTGTGTGTGTGTGTGTGTGTGTGTGTGACCGCTGTTTCTTGACAACCACTGGTCCGATCTAATTGAAACTTGCCAGGTATATTGCTGGGGACCTGAGGATGTGCCTTTTCAAGGTTTGATATTAATCGGACAAGTGCTTCCCAAGTTATGGCCATTTATTTACCAACCAATGGGAAGACACGTTGTTGCGTGGGCGTGGCCGATGGGGAAGGGAACCTCAGCTGCGTTCCCCATTACGGTTACAACGTACGGGCTTCCGGAGAGTGATGACTTCGTGTATTCTAATAATTTCTCGATTTCTTATGCGCATTTATAGATAAACACAATGGCCCAAGTTATGATCGTTTTCATATTAGACGGTGTATAAATTTCGGCAACATCAGAGTGCTGGTATGCTCCGAACCAGGAAGTACATTTTTCTCTCTCTTCTCTTCTCTTTTTGTTTTTCCTTGCCACAGCATTGCGAAAAGGTAAAATACGTTGGCGCTAATTGAATAATTGTGTATTAAAAATAAATTGCGAATAATCGTAACTGCGAATAATATCGAACTTCCGGGTCACGCACGTACGGGCAAGTGAGAGCGAAGAAACGGCCTGTGTGGTTTATTTATTTATTATTTTTATTTTTTTTTATGGGCACGTACTAGTATATATAAATGAAAAAAAAAGAAAGAAAATAAATGAATGAAATAAATAAAGAGACAATTGGGAAACACGGTTTGTATGCTTACGCAATGTGTAAGCAGACCCCGCTAGAATGTATGCATCAATAAGAAGTTAATTGGTTTTGGGTAGTTTATTGTCACATATCCTTTCCACATGTCTTCTGGGATTGTGAGATGGACAGGCGATATTCAAGTATTTCAACGAGGTAATTAATAAATATGTAATGACCATATAACAATTTACCCTTTTGCTTTGAAGAACGGGAATAAAGGGAGAGGAGGGTGTTAAGTGTAGTTGAGGACTTTAGGTAGTAAGGTGGTTTGCAACAGATTTCAATCTTACGGCCGCCATGTTGGTCCTCACTGCAATGTGAAGGTAAAGATACCTCGGAGCTTTCATATTCACAATCGCTATCAACTTCCTATACGTATTCCCTTCATGGTAAAACTACCAAAGTGACAGTTAAAAGGATTTTGAGCCAATCGGTGCTTGGGCCTTGTGAAGATTGGCCTCATCGATCGAGATAGTGCAGTCTGTTACCTTATGCACTGATCAAATAGCTATGTGGCATTCTCTCGGGAAGAGATTATACCCGTGTCATTGTTTACTTTTTAACGATGTGAATATATATATATATATATATATATATATATATATATATATATATATATATATATATATATATATATATATATATATATTAGAAGATAAATGGTTTTGGGTCGTTTATTGTCACATATCCTTTCTGCATATCTCGTGGTATTGAGAGTTGGACAAGTGACTGTGACTGGCCGTGGCCTGCTCACGGTCACATATCTTTTCTGCATATCATTATGGTTTTACTTTTAGTGAATCACGAATGGCGTAAAGAGTTAAAATATTCCACTGAAGAAATATGTAATGACGAGATAAACAATTTGCCCTTTTGCTTTGAAAAACAGGAATAACGGGGAAATGTGGGGCAGTGTTATATAAGAATGATATATTTGTGGGGGGCAGCAAACTATTTCAATCATAATAATTCTGTGCAACACATTACCGAGTGTCTCAAAATTGTTTTTGAGCTTGTAACTTAGTGTGTGTGTGTGTGTGTGTGTGTGTGTGTGTGTGTGTGTGTGTGTGTGTGTGTGTGTGTGTGTGTGTGTGTGTGTGTGTGTGTGTGTGTGTGTGTGTGTGTGTGTGTGTGTGTGTGTGTGTGTGTGAGAGAGAGAGAGAGAGAGAGACCAGGGCATATCATGATAATTACCAGATTGTGATATTGATGATGAAATATCATGGGATCCTCACTGCTTTTATTCCTGTTGGACCACCAATTCACTGCCCTTTTTTTTTTTTCTTTTCAGTGGAATTACCGGTAACATTAGCGCGGAGGGTGACACCCAGCCACAACAAAGTGCAATCGCACCTGCCAGGACAGATAGCGTGGGCAGCATGTCAGGACAGAAGAAGAAAGTAAGGCTGTCCGTGCAGCAAATAGAGAGCATGTGCAGTGGCATCGTGCATGCCTCAGGGAGAAACAAAAGGAAAGAAGACCTGAAGGCAGATAAAGGCATTAGCAGCATCGAGCGGAAATGAGCCAAGAACAGCTTCAGTACATTTGAGCTGAACAGAGTAGGCGCCAATGTCAGAGATCGATGTGTTATTTGTTGTTGATGTAAATAGTGCACAAGAGAGGTGACTGTTATGGGTGGAGAGGTTGTTTGAAGGCTTGGAGTGGGGAGAGGATTGGTGCCTTAGGATTGAGAGGAGGTTGGTGAGAACTTTATTTTGGAAGGTGGACATTGAGGACTTGGGGTTTGTGAGAGGGGTGCGGGGGGGGTGGCGGGCTTGAAGTCACATTTTGCATTCCGTGGAATTTCCACGTGTCCCTGCTAGTCTATATTTATATTAGAGGAAGAGGTAAACTGGAGTGAGAAATTAAAAAAAAAAAATGAACAGAGAAAAAGCAAGTGAACTGCCCAGCCATCGAGTCACTGTGAAGCCTCTTTCAAGTATAGTGTTGTCATCCAAGCTGACCTTGGCCAAAAATGGAGAAACAAATGTAATTGGAAAATTGTTTTCAATTACTTTGCATCAACACATGTTTGAAAGCAAAACATCTGCCACATCACAACCATAAAACACCCATTGACAATGTGTGACAATTTGGGAATGGGATGTCAACATTTCTTTAGCTAGTCGCCACCATGACTGTGATGTCAACAGCAACTGTCTGGGTGAGCTGGGTGGGAAGGTTGAATTGCCAAGTAAGTCAAGTGTAGACTCTGTCTTGGGTGGCTTATTTTGCCTCTTTGAATGTGAATGTGTCGTACAAATTGGACTCCAGATTCTGAATAGATAGCATGCACTTCATTGAAAGCATGAACAAAAGAAAACGAATCAAAAAGAAAATGAATTCTAAAATATCTTAATGTAAGGAGAAATTTCAACATTCCAGTATGATCAACCATAGATGAAAACGATAACTGGGGTGTCATTTCTCATAGTTTATTCCTGTTAAACAAACACAAGCCACGGACCGTTTTCACACCTTTCAATACACGTGAATTACATACAAAAGGTGAAACAAGACTTGTGCAAGCAAAACAAATAAGGAATTTTAAATCTGGGAAGCAATGGAAAGAAAGTTTCTTCAACTATTACTGAACTCGGTAACAAAGAGTTGTTTGTTTATTTATTTTAAACAGGCGTCAAACAAGCGACTTGCTTTTTCCCTTGTTATGATTTATAGTGTCAATAGTTTTTGTGTCATTTCCTTTATGGCATAGTTTTGTGAATGCTTAAATTTGTTTTCACACTATTTATGTGTACTCAAATACAAGTCAATTATTCTGCAAATTATAATGAAATGTAGATGTAATCAACCTGAAAAGATCAAGTATAAAGTCATCAAGATCTAATGACATAACACATGACTGCACATGAAAGTGAAGTTGTTTGAATACAAGCAAACTTTCTCTAACAGCCCATTCACAATTTTCTTGTACAAAATTTTTACTAAGTGGTGAATATACCTGTCCTGGATGGGTAATGGGTTTTGGTAAGAGGGGAGGGCGATAAATCAGCAGCACAACAATAATCCCATGACAGAATGGTGCAGTAATCACATCCCACCAAACTGATATTACCCATCAAGGACAGGTGATGGAACGGTATAGCATGTAATAGGATGGGAGGACCATACAAAACAACAACTACCACAGCAATGCTGTGACAAATGTAATAAATAGCGACAATTCGTTCTGAGTCTGGGACATCGGTGGATCAAACCCCGGCAAGTCATACCAAAGACAAAATTAAAAAATGGTATGTGCTGCTTCCTTTCTTCATGTTTCGCATTTAAAATGATAGAGAATGGACCATCCCTATTGGTTGGCATCTATGGAGAGGAAGAAATTTCTCCTTTGGACATGCCCTGCTGGGTGCGGTGAGAAAGGTGGCGCCATTGTTGTGGCGTCGCTGCTCCCCAGAGTGCCCTGGAAAGTGATGGAACTTACCCCAAACTCAGTGGCTGTGCTTATTTCGTCTGACAGCCCTGGGTTGTGTCTCATATACAGTACTCATATTCGTCTGTATGTCCATGTGTGTTAAATATGCTTGTGCCAACTCCACTACAAGCCTTATAACCTATTTAAAAGAAAACTTCAATTCGAACAATCCCAAGGTAAACCTCAAGGAATGCTGCAACATCATCCAGCATGGTGAATGCTTTGAGAAAAGTCAACTTTCAACTGGGCTGAAGTGAATTAAATGGAGGGTTGTAATTAAATGTAGATGCCATAACTAGAATTGTAAGACATTGTTAATTTTACCTATAATATTTAGCGATTATGTGCAAACCTGTGAGACAGAAGAAACGGAATTAATTTAATACAGACGTTTAGACACCATCCTTTAATTTATTAAAAATTACATTTGACATTCTGGTCTTTGTGCTGTGGTCCAAGTTATTGAGAAATGTAACGAGAGATGAATAAAAAAAGCTTCAAACTTCATGTAGCTTCTCAAAAACAGGATATGTTGCAATAGTCTTGTCAATTCATACATTCCATGCACTTAAATAAACACACTTATGCTATTCGATCTTACATGCTGAAAGAAAAAGTGAACACGCAATCAAAGTAGAAGTTTTTAACTTCAATTAAAAAGTAATTTTACAAACTTAATCATCTAAGAATCTTTGGCTCATCTCATATATATTATCCCCTTCCCATTATCATATTATATACAGCAATTATTTTGTAATTAGGTGTGTAATGATGGTAATTAAATTATTCATAGAATCGTGGCTTCCAGGGAAACTATTATGAAAGTATTTTTAAAAGCACTCTGTGCAGTCGAATGAAAGTCTATGAACGATCAATGATGGAAAGTTCAAGAGGAAAGAGCATGTTTGAAGAGGTAAAATAAATTCACAAAAGAGGTCCAACAAAATATCGCATCTTCCTGAAGAGTTGTGGGTTTGCAAATACACAAAGTTCGACTTCGTCAATTAAAAATGTGTGGTACTACACCATTAGAGCAAAAGAAAAATACTCAGGTTTGACTGTAGCTAAGATGTCTGCAATTCTTTGTTGTGATTGAAGTGGTAGCACAATGAAGTCAGTGTCGTGTACTTTTTCCAGAAGTTGTTTCGGGGAATTGGCCATATTGGTAGGTCACTGAAAAATGTATCGGTTCCTTTCAAACATGACTGCTACAAGCAAGCAAATTCTGTATATTATTTCGTTTTCGAGTTTCCAAAGCCTGCAAAACAACCAAAATGAAGTTTCTTTGGTGTGCACTGCCTCAAAATGACGTACAATTACTGAAGTGATACAGATGGCAGCAACTTCTAGGCTTTCAAAAAGTTGTGCAATTCTGGAACTCCAGACAGTATGCAGTTGCTATTTGTGGTATTTTATGCAACAAGAGTTGCCACACATTGCTGTCCATTGACTAAAAAAAAGTATCGTCCAAGCAGCGCTGATATTACAGTACTTGTGCAATCTACAACTATAAGAAAGGTGTTTGTGTGTCGCCATTTTTCAAAGACATGGGCAAACGGATCTTCGTCAAACTTTCAGAGGTTCATCAGTGAGTGCCGAAGAGTGTTTTAGGCAAAACGATTTTTTTGAAAATTTTCAAAAAAAGTTAGATTTATTTTATCACTCTATCATGCCGAAGCATTTGTACCTCCTGCTTGTAAAGGGGAATATTAAATTATCCCTGGCTCCATTCCTTAGCGGGTGTAGGGAAGTGTTTTAAGGCCCCACTAAAAAAACAAGTTAAAAAATAATTCTAAATTTGATTTCTTTAAAATAACAGAATTAGAACAACACCGGGTACCTCGGCTAGTGCAGTATGAATGGACAACGTAGTTATGTCTGCCTCGGCTTGATCTGCTAAAGCTAATAGGGACACAGAGCTTGGATTTGACTCATCTTAGATCCATTAAAAACTTGTTAATGGAGAAAAGTTATAAGCAATAAGTCTTTGTACTTAAAGCTAAGATCATCTAAAATTATGTGTTTACATTTGCTCTGATCTCATAATTTAAGTTTTGAATCACAAATAAACTTTTTGGAACATCACCTCAGCAATTTCTTCGGAATGGTATTGAGACGTGTTTTAAAATATAGATAAAATATTTGCAACAAACATGCCTGCAAATTGATTCCCTTCATATAAATGTGAAAAAATACACGAGTTCCCTTACATGGCTGACACGGAACTTTCAATGCAGGAGAAGGCCATTAAGCCCATCAAGCCTACAGAATAGTTGCCAAACTATTCTTGTTTTGCCATGCTGTATCCTTTTTAAATGGCGAGTGTCAAGCAAGGAAGCAGCACATAACGTTTTAAAAATATATGGGATGACTTGGCTGGGATTCAAGCTGCCAACCTCTGAGATTCAGAGCAGATGTTATAACTTCACACCATCAAGTCTGGTCAGTGGATAATTTTAAAGAATACTTAATGGAGATTATCTCAAAGCTGGAAAGCAAGCTACAGTAGCTGCTTTTCTCAGTGTTATTAGAGCATCTTTCATATAAAGCTCAATGATTTTATAAATGTTAAAAGGTTTCATTCCAAGATAAAACAACCAAAATGTCTGATGATATGATAAAGACCTCGTGCATTTAATCACCAAAGTTGATGATGTTAATCACTGAGTCAGCAAGTACAAAGAGATATTTACTGAGTTTTAAAATGTCTGATCACTACAAGTGAAAACAAATGAAATGGCTGATGAAATTATTCAGTCTGGCACTTATAACAACCAATAATGAAGACTTTAATCACTTGAAGATGGAATTTAACCAACAAGTTTGAATCAATGAAGAATGGGAGGGCATTCAAGGCAACACTTTCCACATCCTCTCATATCGTCACGAGTTTAGGGCTTTCATATAAGAGGCTTGTTCAGGTTGTCCCAGAATTCACGAATGAAAATAAAAAAATGAATATTATATTTAATATGCTGATAGCAGATTTGCCCATGAAAATGATGTGTGACCCTTCTATATTTCCTCATTGTCAACCTTGAAAACTCTGGCTAAAACCGAAATTACAACTAAAACAAAAACCTTAATCTCCCAGCAGGCACACAACGTTGTTGCAACGTCGTTTGCCAGTTCTATCCTGACGTCAGAATTGGGTCAGTGGGAAGTTGTTTTTGCAACACCCATGACGTCAGATTTCAACGTTGTCACAACGTTGATATCTGACGTTGTTGCAGCGTCGTGTTCTAGTTGTACCTGACATCAGAATTGGGTCAGTGGGAAATTGTATTTGCAACACCCATGACGTCAGATTTCAATGTTGTGACAACGTTGAAATCTGACGTTGTTGCAGCGTCGTGTTCTGGTTGTACCTGACATCAGAATTGGTTCAGTGGGAAGTTGTATTTGCAACACCTATGACATCAGATTTCAACGTTGTCACAACATTGAAGCATGACGTTATTTTTCAACTTTATCACAACGTTCATGAAATGGAGTTTTTGTTTTTACCCTTTTCTTTGCACGCCAAAGAAACGAACATTGCAGTGCATGACACCCTTCAGCTTCCAGCTTGATGGAGCCCTCGACACGTAGGTCTGGGGCCTGCGGAGTACCGCTGTTCCACCGGTGCCATTATCAAAACATTGAAGTTGTATTGCATCATTATATGTTGCACAGAAACACATAATGACCACAACTTGAAAACAACTGTAATTCATAATCATTTATTATCACGTATCATGCAGAGCATGATTGTGGAAAAATATACAAGCAGTAT
This sequence comes from Eptatretus burgeri, assembly GCF_056783735.1. NCBI lineage: Eukaryota > Metazoa > Chordata > Myxini > Myxiniformes > Myxinidae > Eptatretus > Eptatretus burgeri. The sequence continues at coordinate 43,448,935 of NC_140963.1, forward strand.
TAACAATAATAATATCTTTATCCGTACCAAAAAAGCACACTCAAATACAAACATGCAATCAATAAAAGTAGATACCATTGCAATTGAGAAACATATACTAAAAATGGGGAATAAAAAGAAATACCACATGGGTAAAAGTCGTAAATACCTTTTCGACAAATTCACTTTGTGCAAAGCACAGTTAATAATTCAAATTCAGAAAGTTCTGCTCCATCGAGGAACTGTGGAGCTTCTCTCTCAAATATAACTGACTGCACAAAAGCACCTTTAAGTACAACAACATCATCATCATGCAGTGTTAGTAAAACATAAGCCTGGTGTTGGCTTAGTGGTTAGGGTGGTGGCTTGGGATCCTAGGGTCCTGAGTTCAAGCCCTATTGGCTGCTGAATTAAAATACACCAGGAGGTTGACTCAGCCTGTCATCCTTCTGAGGTCGGCAAAATGAGTACCAGTCTACTGGTATGTTATCAGCGGCAAAGTCACGTCCCAACCAATGATGCAACCAGCAGCCATAGGCTGCACTCAATAGAGAGAGAGTTAGTAAAACTGATGATAATTCTATGCTTGCATACATTATGGGCATTAGGAGCATAAAAGGTATTGACAGATAACTTGCATTTATATAAAATGTAATAAAAATTTTTGGCTACTGATGGCATACGACCCATTGTTACAAGATTCATAATTAAGCAACCTCAGGTATGAATTATCAGAAGACGAAGAACCACATATAAATTTTACTATACGACATAATAGTTGACATTCAATAGGTAGAAATTCAGCAATGACTGGTAAAAGAGTAAAATATGGGTACTGATCATATAAATTCAAAAGGATCATAAAAACTTTTACTTCCTACTTGGGAAGTCAAACACCTTTCTGATAGAATTTCTCCATGATATATACAATTTAGAAATATTTTTACTTATGTCCCACAGCGGGCATCAATATAATGAGGTGCAAAAAGACTTAAACAGATGATACTTGACATTGTATGAACAGTGCATAAAATTATAGAAAACTGAATTACAATCAGGCAAATCAATGAGACCAAATCTATATCTATGTGTGTTTATTCATACAAAGAAAAAATAAAAATCTAACATCATTAAGTATGAAAACACAATTTTGAATGCATCTCACATAAATAATTCCAAAGCACAAAAAAAAATTAATTTGTTGGGTGTTTTCAATCTTAATTTCACAATAAAATAAAATAACTTCATTATGCATCAAAGTCCATGTAAATATTTTCACAATGTAAACTTAGGCTGGGTTTCCAACATACAACATTACAATTAACTATGCTGCAAATTCTTAATAATCAAGGACGTGGACGGGTGGCACAGCGTGTTGCTGTTACTCGTTATTATTACACTAGTACGTGCCCGTACGTGCAAAAAATAAAAATAATAAAAATAACAACTTTCAAACAACCACACGGGCCGTTCCTTCGTTCTCGTAAACGAGGACTGGATTGGGGCATTGTGTTTATCTCTAAATGCGCATAAGAAATCTAGAAATTATGAGAATACAGTAAGTCATCACTATCCGGAAGTCCGTACGTTGTAACCCGTAATGGGGAACGCGGCTGAGGATCTCTTCCCCTTCGGCCACTCCTCCGCAGTTGGTTTGGTAAATAAATGGCCATAACTTGGGAAGCACTTGTCCGATCAATATCAAATCTTGAAAAGGCACACACTCAGGTCTCCAGCAATATACCTGGCAAGTTTCAATTAGATTGGACCAGTGGTTGTCGAGAAACAGCGGTCACAGACACACAGACACACAGACACACACATTGCTGGAATTATAGAATAGTGCATGCTCGTACGTCCATGTCCGTATGTACGTGCCCGTATGTGCGTGGCCGTACGTGGAAAAAAATTACTTTCAAACCGCGTGCCAGAAACAACAACCACACAGGTCGTTCCTTCGCTCCCGCGTGCCTGTACGTGCAAAAAAAATTAAAAATTAATTGTGACGTCAATCATGATGTCATAGCACAGTGTCCTGTCATTGGTTGGTAAATAAATGGCCATAACTTGGGAACCACTTGTCCGATTAATATTAAACCTTGAAAAGGCACATCTACAGGGCCCCAGCAATATACCTGGCAAGTTTCAATGAGATCGGACCAGTGGTTATCGAGAAACAGCGGAGACACACACACACACACACACACACACACACACACACACACACACACACACACACACACACACACACACACACACACACACACACACACACACACACACACCTGGAATTATAGATAGATGAGGGCTTGTCCCTACCCGCACCTCCACACGATCAGGGCCAAATCAGCGACAGCTAAACGTGATAAACGAACGATGAAATCGGGTGTTGGAGGATTCGATCGTCAGATTCCATTCCCGAGTCCAACGCTCGAACCACGATCGAGGGCCCCGAAGGGCCCGGGAGAGTTTACATTGAATGTAACGATATAGATTCCATCACACCGGTAACAGGAACACATCATGGATTCTGTCATCTTTAAAACGTCCAGAAACAAAAGCTAAGACATAAAATCGATTTATAATATTATACTTACCAAAAATGATCACGGCGGAAGATAATTTTAACTATAAAAGCGGAAGTCTTCTATAGATTAAAACGGATTGTGTGTCACACTCAGAAATAGCTGAAAATTCACAAGTTTAACCAAACCTTGCAAATGGCGGCTCGTGATGCGGAAATAGCAATTAGCCAATCAGATCTCTCCTCCGGTGAGAGGAAAACACAACCACACACGTCAGGAGGTGGAAAAGCGGTCACCATGGCAACACACGAGGCAGAAAAAACAGTTTTAGATCATCGCGGCGCGCTGTGGCTGTACCCCGTCGTGATCTGGTTGTACAACCAAGCGGCCGATTCCCGACGTCGTGAGTCTTTCATACTGACGTCGTGTGTCTGCTGGGCTATCACACCAAATGCTCATCCCTTTATTTGGCTGGTCTGGAAACAGTTGTCTTGATCGCTTCTAAATATATAAAAAGCACAAAATGCTGTCAAGATGAGTTTTGATTTAAGACTTCAATCATTGCCACAAGTCCTCAACAACCTCCTTCCAACCGGAACGCTACAATCCCCTCATCAATCCAATATAAATGCGAAAAAAATATGAGTTCCCTCACATGGCTTCCAAGGAACTTTTAATGGAGGAGAAGGCTATTAAGCCCATCAAACCTACATCAAACCTACAGAACAAAATCCTTCAACCCATTCACCCCACTGAAAGTCCTCAACCTCCCCCATCCAAACTCCATCCCATCTTTGCTACCCCCTCATCTCAACCCAACACTGTTCTCCCCTCCCCTCCTCCCACTCATAAAACGTGAAAGGACGTTCTTGAGTTGATCATCACATACATTCACATCGATACGACGAAAAGGGTGTGTGTGTGTGTGTGTGTGTGTGTGTGTGTGTGTGTGTGTGTGTGTGTGTGTGTGTGTGTGTGTGTGTGTGTGTGTGTGTGTGTGTGTGTCAGTTTCTCCTCCATAACTACAAAACCATAAAACGAACAGCCTGAAACTTTGCATGCATAGTAAGAAAACTCCAAGGAAGTGCAAGAGTGAAAATTGGGTGTTTGGGTTAATTAAACACTCCTTTTGAAGATAATTAACGGGCTCATTTAATTATGTCCTTCATGATGCAATCCTCGGCCACCTCGCTGTTTAGGGTGTCAAGGCGTTTCCTGGGTAACCTCACTGGGTTATGAAGCCACCATGTTTTTTTGATCTATTCAACCTCACCTTGACTTGAAACAGGCCGCAACGATTTTTTTAACGATAAATCGATGTAAGCTCAAGATTTGAAAGTATCAGCACTTCCGACTTCCCCAAAAAGTGTTGATTTGTTCAATTGGGACATTGCACAGGCAATTCCGGGGCATAGTTGTATTGAGGGCAATTGGTAATCGCTTATGCTTCAGTCACATTTGGCTCAGCAGCCGTAGGGTCTACAAAATCTACGGCCACTAGCAATTATAGGGCGGTCGCAGTATTTCCACGGTCACACAATGTAGCAGTCACATGTGTTTTTCTTTTTCGGGGAGCCGCACGGGGTATTTAGAAATTGTGGAGACCGAAAACGTGGGGGTGCCGTACGGTCATTGATTTGATGTCACACGGTGACCTTAGGGCATCCCTGCGGCGGCCATAGAATTTTCAAGGCAGATGCAAGGTAGCCTCAAGGTGCCCGGAAGGCGACCGTAAGTTGAACACAGGGACGCCTTAGGACTACCCTACGGCGACCGTGGAAATAGTGCGGCCGCCGTAATTTTTGGGGGGTTGGCAAAATTCATTTTTCATTGATAAGAGCCTACGGCAGCCGCACGAATAACGCAAGCCCAATACGCCCTACGTACGGTCGACGTGGAACACATCTACGTCATGACTATGGCTTGTCGAATTGCTACGGCCAACCGAGGAATGAAAAAAGTTATAACTCCGCGCTTTCATTCCACGGAGACCCCTACGGCCTGTAAAAGATAGCCATACGGTGTAGGGCCACCCTGAGGCCACCTCACAAACTCTGGGGCTGCCGCACGTTTCTGTCAATTCCGGGGGGGGGTACGGCCGCCGTATCCTAGCCATAGAGAAAATGCTTTTCCAAACCATGTGACTCATGCTTTACCAAGCCAGGTGGTCCGTGGGAATGCTTGAGTGCTAAAGCCACTTACCGAGCTGTACAGGACAGTTTTTGTCCTGATCGGGATGTACAGTCAACATTTACGACAAGTTCGTGGTACGTTCACAGTACACACGGACGAGGTACATATGGGTAGATTTGGATCTGTCCGGACTCTCCGCGGGTTTGTGTGGACACTCCATGCCTGTTATGGGTGCCATGGTGGAAAAGTTTCATCCCATATCTTATGGAGGTTTCATCAGGTTTTCCTTTGTCTTCGCACCTGTTTCTAAAGCATTTGGTTATCAGATTTGCTTTACAAAGGATATATGTTTCTCTTTGTGAGTTTCAAAGCAAAATATATTTGATAATACCCGATTTCTGAGTTGTTTGCAGCATTACCGTGTTTTCTAAATTACCAAGCCAATTTTTTTTACCACCCGACACACGCAGCTGTTTATAAATAATAATGTTTTTGAGCATCTACCTGAAACGTTGATATGAATATAACGTTGTTTTTCGGTTAAAGTTACTCAAGGTTTCTGGGTTGTATGCAGTACGTACTGTATTCGGTAATCACACTGACTCCAATCCCTAAAAATAGCCGACATCGGGTGTGTGTGTGTGTGTGTGTGTGTGTGTGTGTGTGTGTGTGTGTGTGTGTGTGTGTGTGTGTGTGTGTGTGTGTGTGTGTGTGTGTGTGTCAGTCATTGATTGGTATCTTTATATGTGGGTTTTCGAATGTGGAAAGGAATCTTCCCAGGGTGGGCTCAAAGTATCCACCTTCATTTCAGTAAGGGGTCACGATTCATGGATCAAGCTGTGAAGTTTTCTGTTTTCAAAGTTTTGTGCCAAGGGCTCTCTTCAGGATCGTCGCTGAGCCCTGGAGAGCTTCCAACTGTAGTTCGTTTTTTTTTTTTGTATACCTTGTCGAGGCTCGTATGAGAGCTAACACACAACGCACATCAAGGGGGGCATGAGACAGGAGGGGAGGGAGTGGGAAGGCTAAAATAGCGGGGAACAGTGACCTTTGGAGATCTGTGGAATTTTATAATATTCTGTGGAGATCTGTGGAATGTTATAATGTTATAATATTGTTATAATATTCCCAGGGATTGTTTTTAGGTCACCTGTAAAATAGTTCTGGGGAGTTTATGTGATGACACGTTGTCCGTCCGTCCGTCCCTCCTCAAATACTTGCTACTTCTCAGAAACTATACATACGATTTCAATGAAATTTGACCACAACCTTCTTCACCCGTGATGGAATTAAAAAACGGGGTCTGAAGGGGTCTACAGAGGGAGTTTACTAGCGGGGGGGGGTGGGAGGAAATGGGTTTCTTCCCCAAAGAGGTATTTGCTTTCTTCTCAAACGATACACACAATTCCAATGAAACTTCACGACAACCTTCATCACCCATGATGTAGTAAAGTTTACTCATGACATTAGAAAAATCTTCTCTAAGGGGATTTAAGGGGGGTTGCCCCCCAAAATATGTGTTTGCTTTCTTTTCCAAAACTACATTCTTCTCAAAAAATCACTGCTATTAACACTTCAATCAGCAATGCCTTCCTCTCTTTTTGTTTTTTGTACTTAAGCATGATATCTAGGCGCAACACTTTGTTTTCGATGTTCACGCTCGATGGGATCATTAGGTCATACGTGAGCGGTATGTACTTGCATGTTTTCAGTGATTACTTTTGGTTCATGTTCCCACAACTTTTCTGGAACTATGACATCAAAGTTTTAGCAGTTTTTGCCAGCGAATTACATTGTTAACTCTGTCATGTCATTGTGTGTACAGTTGTTCTGACATGTGTTTGTTTTGTGTGTGTGTATTTGGTCATGAAGCAAAACATATCATTCTCTTTACTAACCCAACCTCCACTCCTCACCTTTTTCCCTTCGTCTTTTTTTTTTCATTCTCTCTCTCTCTCTCTCGCTCTCGCTCTCGCTCTCTCTCTCTCGCTCTCTCTCTCTCTCTCTCTCTCTCTCTCTCTCTCTCTCTCTCTCTCTCTCTCTCTCTCTCTCTCGCTCTCGCTCTCGCTCTCTCTCTCTCGCTCTCTCTCTCACCCCCTCCTCGCATCCCTCCCTCCCACGGCATAGCAACGTTTGGTGAGGCATAGCTCTCCCCACCCCCCCCTCCGGGAATAGATAACAGGGAATATGATTGATTGAATAATCAAATATTGACATGATTCAATAGTCATGCGATTGATTGGCTGAGCGTATTTTCAATATGATAAAATAATAATCTTATATATTATTTCTGAGTTTGTGGTTTCGTGTCGTACTATCTTCGACTTTGTTCTGCACTCGAGTAACGTGATATTCGGCTTACATGATCTCAAAGACCCTATGAGGTGCATGGTACAAAAAAAGTAAATAAAATAAAATAAAATAAAATCTTATATATTATTTCCGAGTTTGTGGTTTCGTGTCGCGCTATCTTCGACTTTGTTCTGCACTCGAGTAACGTGATATTCGGCTTACATTATCTCAAAGACCATATGAGGTGCATGGTACAAAAAAAAAGTAAATAAAATAAAATAAAATCTTATATATTATTTCCGAGTTTGTGGTTTCGTGTCGTGCTATCTTCGACTTTGTTCTGCGCTCGAGTAACATGATATTCGGCTTTCATTATCTCAAAGACCATATGAGGTGCATGGTACAAAATAAATAAATAAAATGGTTCTGAAACGGTGAAATCGTATTCCACTTACTGCATTAAAGTAAAATTACGACTGATACTCTGCATCAGTTCCTTTCTCAAACACACCCACCCCAACATGTCGCGCAGAGCGCGGGTGATGCTAATAAAAATAAATTCTGTGAGAATCTGACCTGTTTGCATTGAGGATAAAACTTTCACAATGAAAGCTGCTATCAGAAATGGAGTAATATTCATAAGGGGCCGGAGATATACATACCGTGGCAGTGATGGAAGTGTCAAATAAAGTAAAATGTCTGAGAGATTATGCAAACGATCGTAGGCCAAGGCAAATGGAGCCTCTGCTGATGTGCCAGCAACTCACGGCCACAAAGAGCTAGCCTACGGTTAAAGCACAGAATAATTGATGGCCACAGCATCAGAGACTGAGTTAGTTTCCTGACATAAAAAAGGCAGATTCTCAAACTTGCAGTCGACTGACAAAGCTACAAATGCAAAGTTTGAAATAAAATTGTTGACTAGGCAAATATGTGCAAGTTCAAGTTGGCAAAATCAAATTGGAAATACAACACTACATGTGTATGACTGACACCATATCTCAATTCTAATGAACAAGATGTGCCTTTATGGCTAAAAACTCCCCTGTAGACACAGCAGGAAATGGATAGGTGTCTACACGAAAATTGTGTCAATGGAAAATGCCAGAACACCTGTGGTATTACAAATGAAAACATTTACATCCAAGAGTCCAATACCTTAGAACAGATAAAAAAATAAATTGACAAAAATACTAAATAACTTGGATTTGATAACATATGCTGAAAAAAATGCTGCTGCTCTTGGTGGAAGCCAATGGACCAAATGAATGAGGACAGCTTGTAAATTTGCCTGATGTGCAGATTATGTGAAAAAATTATGTTTCATGGATGAGATGTTGATTAAGCGATGATTTTGGTCAGAGATGGTAGAAGTACAATTAAACTGGATCAGATCAAACTTTGATTTCTGTCAGGCATGAAGATTAGGCCTAAAAACAAGCCCTCTTACAACAAAAAGGTGGAAGAAAATACATAAATGTTCTTTTGAATGGTCCATATGTATGTGGCCATGAAGACAAAGTTAATGGAATTACAATGACAATATTTATTTGCAGATGTCCAGGCTCAAAAAACCCTGAATAACAGAGGGTGGAAGCTCAACAAAGAGGAATTGGGATGGAAGGAAACAAACAGACACCTTCCTCAACTCCTCAATGATGCACACATTCTTCCAATATTCCCATTCTGGTTAAACTCCCAAACTCAAGACTTACTGCTTGTGTCCACACTTGCTCTTCTCTTCTCCCATTTCTGGAACCGCCTTCTTGAGGATGTTCAATCCCACTCTTCCCTGCAGGGCTTCAAGTTAATGGTACACAACCATGTAATGTCATCCTCCATTTACCCCCCCCCCCCCATCTACACCATCCACATCACCCCAAAAGCACTCTTACTTTGCAGGTCTCCATGTCCCCTCCACCCACCACCTCATTTCCTGAAAGTTCATTCTCTTGTTTGTTGCGTCCTCCTCGTGCCCCACTATTAGTGCGTTTGCCTTTATGCTCTCTATGACCTCGCTCTTCTATGAGACAAGATGTTATGTAAAAAAAAAAAACAGCCTTATTTATCTTTTCAGGAAATAGGCTCATGTGAAATTGCAAAAACTTAAGTAAAAACTACACATTTGAATAACCATTGACGAAGTCAGTATGACAATAAAGATCAACTCTCTCCAGATAATAAATCAAGAGTGACGTACATTAAATAATAGTCATAAAGGCAAGCGATATGGCAATGTGGAGAGAAAAGAAAGGCAGATGCTCAAGAACGGCAAAAGAACAATCATCCATGCTTTGTTGCTGTTCCCATTTATAGACGCTACAATTTATCTGTCATATCATCAAGATGAGGTCCAATGAACATATGCAATTATGTGAGAAGTGACAATGTCACATTAAAAATATTCTTCTCTTGTATATACAGTATTGGCTTTGTTCATTCTCACATTCATTTTTAATACTGAGCAGTGCAGCAGGAAAATGTACAGGAGAGTGAATAGATTTTGCATGAATCCTCATCACCAAACATTCTTCCCATCCCTCAAGGGTTATAATATATATTTTTTTCATTGTTTACAAACCTGAACTCTAAAAATTGTTTTAAAAAAGGAAAAAAATAAGGAAACAGACACAGGAGGCCATTGTCGGGTCAGGTTAGCTTAGATCTGTGACTTGCTACAGGTACCATGTAAAGCTGTAGTAACCTGTTTCATGGTCGGGTTGTCGGCGACTAAACACTCTCCCCCATCAGGTTTCCTGGTGAGGAGGTTGAATGATATGGACTCCCAGTTGGATTAAAAACAAAACCTGTCAAAGGGCGGAGGAGCTCTTTGTGAGCCAACGAACATCCATGTCTAGTGCCAAACTGTGTCTGCGGACGTCCTCCTGCAGTTGGGTTACTTTTGAAAAGGAGATTGGTGGCAGAGTTTGCACTCTGGCCACCGTAAAACCCTTCATTCCACAAAATATACTAAAAGCACAAAGAAATCTGTAAACCCACTCCGTGGGAGTACCTCTTGTGCAGCTTCCCTCCACAGAGCAGCTCACCAGATGATGGAATGAGGACAAAGCCTTTGGGGCCCCCACTCTTTGATGATAGGAGGAAAACCACGGGGTAACCTTCTCGGGTCAGATTGCGATAGTGTGCGTTGGGATGGCGCTGAGGTATCGTCCACCAGACAGCGGTCTCCTTGCGTTTACCTGAGGCAGTCCCTTCGGTGGGTGCCTGGAATATCCCATCGCTAAGAGAGGTATCTCACCTGTCATTGTTATCATCTGAGCTCAAGCGTTTGGACAACAGTATTGCAGCACTCTCTGAGATTTGGACACCGGATTGCGGCGAGATTATGGCGGGGGGATACACATACTATTGGTCTAGTCGCTCTGATGGTTACCATACCCAAGGAGTTGCTGTAGCTGTGTCCAATAAGCTGACTCCAATGATAATTGAGGTAACACCGGTCAACGAGCGTATTATGAGACTAAGGATTCGTCACTCCTGAGGTGTCATTTCCCTGGTCTCTGTATATGCTCTGACTGAGGCGAGTTATCTCACCGTTAAGGATTCATTCTACGCCATGCTCGTGTCTGTTGCTGATCAGTGCCCCAGGCGAGATACTCTTCTAGTTTTGGGGGATTTCAATGCATCGAATGGAACTGATAAGGGTGGTTATGAGACATGTGTTTGAAACATGTGTTGGTCCCTATGGGTCTGGAACTGTGAACCAGAATGGAGTTCCTTGACTTTTCAAGAAGTCATGGACTTAGGGTGACCGGTTCATGGTTTCAGCACCCACAGGCTCATTGCTGGACTTGGTGTTCCAACGCTGGTGGTGTGACAAAGGAGATTGACCATGTGCTCGTTGTTGGTCACTGGAGGATGATACAGAACTGCTGGGTGTACCAGAGTGCTCAGTTCTTCAAGACTGGCCAAACGCTTGTTGTAGCAACTCTGAAGTTGCAACTTAAATCCAGGAGAATGGTACCATCCCAGGCAAGACTGGATGTTGGCAAGCTCAAGGATGAGAGGGTAGCTGAGGAGTTTGCGAACAGGCTGAGTTGGGATTTAGGGAGTCTGGGTGCTTTGGGGGATCCTGAAGAGTTGTGGAGTGCCTTCATGACCAACATCCTTGATGTTGCCGGTGGATGTCTTGGAACTCACCGTAGGGCGAAGACGAATGTTGTCTCTCAAGGGACATTGGATACCAATGTCCAGAGTTGCAGGGCCAGGATGAATAGCAGAGCTGAGCTGTTCAGGGAACTGAGGTGTGAAACTGTACATGTGCTAAGGGTGGGCAAGGAGGCCTATGTGTGAGTATTCTGTGAGAGGTAGAGGATATCCTGTGGTCAGGTGATTCTTGTCCTGCTTGCAGGAGAATTCGCACATTGCGTTCCTCCAAGCCCATCCCTCGGTGTACTGCACTTAGAGCAGAGGGTGGTGAGCTATTGACAGAGGAATCCAAAGTGAAGGCCTGCTGGGCCAGTTACTTTGAGCATCTGTACCATGCTGATCCACCGTCTGATCCACCGGCTGTGTGCAGGAGGACGAAAGTCTGCGTCCTCAGATCCTTGGTGCTTTCCATCTTGCTCTATGGATGTGAGACTTGGACTCTAACCAGGGATCTGAGTTGGCGCCTTAATTCTTTTGGTACCAGGTCTCTTTGGAGAATCCTTGGCTGTCGCTGGTCAGACGATGTGTCCAACAAGCGGTTGCTGAGAGAGACTCAAATGAGATTTGTTACCTGCATTGTCTGTGAGCATCAGCTGCGGCTGTATGGACTTGTCGCTCGTTTTTCTGATGCTGATTCTGCTCACAAGATTCATCGACGGATCCTCGTGAGTGGAGTTGGCCAACCATGTGCCTCATGGTTGCAGCAGGTTGATCAGCATCTTCAGGAGATGGGGATGTAGCCGGCATCTGCCTGGGGGATGGCCAGACGGAGGCCCCTGGAGTACTGGCGGAGAGTGGACGCAGCGATTTTCTGCTCCAGCACATGCTCCCATACCTCACCTGGCCTGAGGCCACTTGGCTCATCTTGCCTGTGCTTTATCCACCAACCAGAAACCAATCAAACATTGCAAGGCACACACGGTTCAAATACAACAACAAATTGCTGTAGAAACAGTCACGAGGACAAAGGAAGACATGATCGCTCATTCACTGCTGAGGTTCAAAGTTAAACGTCCACCACCGATCATCATCACCTGAAGATATGGAATGAAACTTTGCCAACACGGCGCCAGTAACCAAGCAAGCAGGTATGTGCACACACCCGTGGAGAGTCCCTTTGCAGATCCAAATATACCCATATATGTACCTCCAACTTGTAGCAACTGCTGACTGAGATATGAGCTGCACTGTGATCAACTGAAGGGAACTGGACAAGTGGCTTAAGCACTCAAGCAAGCACTCCAATTAAATGGTTGATAATGAACAGCTGGCTTGGCAAGCGATTGGTAATGGCACGAACCCACAAAAAAACTAAACATCAATTTCTTAACATTTTCAGATTTCCCTCCACATTTGGAGTTATTTAATCCACATGATCTGATCCTCCAAACTCAAGTTATATTTCTATTATATACTTGAATTAATCTGTGAGAGTAGATCGTGGAAAATCGCATCATATACTGTAATCATATATATATATATATATATATATATATATATATATATATATATATATATATATATATATATATATATATATATATATATATATATATATGTTCTTAGGAGAGATGGCAGTGGGGTTTTTAACCAGATTGTTTAATAAAATCTTGGAAAGTGAGAGGATGCTTGAGGAGTGGTGATCAAGTGTACTTGTTCCGATTTTTTAGAACAAGGGTGATGTACAGAGCTGTGGAAATTACAGAGGGATAAAGTTGTTAAGCCACACCATGAAGTTGTGGGAAAGAGTAGTGGAAGCTTGGCTGAGAGGAGAGGTGATGATCTGTGAGCAGCAATATGGGTTTATGCCAGGAAAGAGCACCACTGATACGATGTTTGCCTTGAGAATGTTGATGGAGAAGTATCGGGAAGGCCAGAAAGAGTTACATTGTGTGTTTGTGGATTTAGAGAAAGCTTACAATAGGGTGCCAAGAGAGGAGTTGTGGCATTGTATGAGGAAGTCGGGAGTGGTGGAGAAGTATGTGAGGATCGTGCAGGATATGTATGAGGACAGTGTGACAGCGGTGAGGTGTGCGGTAGGAATGACGGACCGGTTTAAGGTAAAGGTGGGATTGCACCAAGGATCGACTCTGAGCCCTTTCCTGTTTGTAATGGTGATGGACAGGTTGACGGACGAGATCAGACTGGAGTCTCCATGGACTATGATGTTCGCGGATGACATCATGATCTGTAGGGAGAGTAGGGAGCAGGCTGAGGTGAGCCTCGAGAGGTGGAGGTACGCACTGGAGAGAAGAGGAATGATAGTCAGTAGGAGTAAGACGGAGTACATGTGCGTAAATGAGAGGGAGGGTGGTGGTATGGTGCGGTTGCAAGTAGTTGAGGTGAGGAAGGTGGATGGGTTTAAATACTTGGGATCAACTGTCCAAAGTAACGGAGAGTGTGGGAGGGAAGTGAAAAAGAGAGTGCAGGCAGGATGGAGTGGGTGGAGAAGAGTTGCAGGAGTGATTTGTGACAGAAGGGTAGCTGCAGGAGTTAAGGGGAAAGTATATAAGACGGTAGTGAGACCAGCTATGTTGTATGGTTTGGAGGCGGTGGCGCTAACAATAAGACAGGAAGCGGAGCTGGAGGTGGCAGAGTTAAAGATGCTGCGATTCTTGTTGGGAGTGACGAGGATGGACAGGATAAGGAATGAGTATATTATAGGGAATGCTCATGTAGGACGGTTTGGAGACAAAGTGAGGAGGCGAGATTGAGATGGTTTGGACATGTGCACAGGAGGGAAGCGGAGTCTATCGGGAGAAGGATGCTGAAGATGGAGCTGCCAGGCAGGAGGAGAAGAGGAAGGCCAAAGAAGAGGTTCATGGATGTGGTGAGGGTGGACATGCGGGTGGTTGGAGTGTCAATGGAAGATGTGGAGGATGGAGCGAAATGGAGACGGATGATTCGCTGTGGCGACCCCTAACGGGGCAGCCGAAAGAAGAAGAAGATGTCGCTCAACGAAGCTCGTTAATTTTTGTTACATTCCTAAATTTTGTGTTCACTCAAAATAATTATCCAAACAGTTCAAAAAGATAAGTTTAATGCTTTGGAAATTTCACATTTTCTTGCGTATATATAGTGGAGGGAACATAGCCTTGCTTGCTTAAAGTAAATAGGTATATCAGCTTAGTTATAAGACTCGTTATTTATTTAAATTATCAGATTTCACATCAGATTTCGACAGCTATTTAGGCCGGACGATATCCGATCCAAAAAACCGAAATAATATTTCATTGATATACTTCAATTAGTCCGTGAGAGTACATCGTGGAAAATCGTATCATACAATGCATGAAATCACTCAAAGCTCCTAATTTGAAAACTTTAGTACTTACAAAAGTGATATATGCAGTGATTTTAACGATGACGAACAAGCATTCGATATGAGTGAAGAAAGTGAAAAAAATTAACTTTCTCGTTAAGAAATCGATGCCGCCTTTTCCAAGACAAGGTAAGGTAAGGTTCAGCATTCAAAAAAACATGATGGCTTCAAACCCCGGCGAGGTTACCTAGTAAATGCGTTAGGACCCCTGATAAAAGACATAATTAAATAAGGCCATTAAGAGGTAAGATATATATGTATATATTCAGTGGAAGCTTCTCACAATACACTTGTAATTGTCACATCCCAAAGGCTGGAACAAGAAAAAGCCACATCGACACCTGCACTGTGTGTGCTGTTGTGCATGATGGAGTGTTGTTGATGACCCTCTCAAAATGTTCAAGTCCAACATGCACACCCACAACCTCAAGCCATTCTTATTGAAGAACGGAATCTCATTTTGAATTTCCATCAAATGGATGAACGCAAGCCAAAATATCAGGCTGCTTGGAAAAGCGCTTCGTGCGGCTCTGTTTGAAGGTGCGCTGATATTCTAAAACTACTCCCCTTCAGGCAGTGGATGTCCACATTGGTGGCAGATAAAACACCCCTCATCCATTCAGAGAAATCCCGCTGGAACCTCCGACACTCTCCAATAAAAATTGACGAGTTAATTAAGTGGCAGTGGAACGAGGGGCTGCTGCTTTAAGACTGTTCACATTGACTCCCCCTCATGCTCCTTCCCTCATCTGCAATTTTTTGCAGACGCACACTCACATATTTGAACACTGCAGCATGAAGTCTTCCGATCTATGAAGAACAGCATGTTTGACAGTGCTTTGCAACTCTCATGTTTTTACCAACGTTTGTGAGGAGCCAAAGCTCTTAAAAGGACACTTCGTTTGATGATATCATCGTAGAATCGACTTTTGGGGTGTCAGTATGGAATTATATCCTGGCACCATGTTTTCATCGCAGAATCGATTTTTGTCTGTCATTGGCGAGAAATTAACAAACTACTGGTTAAATCATAATTATATGTCCATGTCTTCACCCAACATTTTGTCATAACCTGTCCACAATCCTTACTCTGGGACCAGTTAGGAAAATGAAGGTCAGATGTGTTTTCTTCGCTCAGGAAAGATTTTAAAAAAAACTTCTCCAACTTCATTACAGCCATGCTGCTATGTAACCTGTGCTACTTCCGTCCTCCCCAACTGAGCACACTGCCTTGTCAGACTCACCTCATGTATTCTCAGGCCAATTATATGACGAGCTACTCGAGACACCAATGAAGTCATGGACTCCATATTCTTCAAAATGCAACCCCCCCCCCTCCCCCACTACAGAAATATGAATTGGCAACAATGCATTAATTATTTGTTAACCAAGTAATTACATGTAAAGGATATTATGGCGATATGCAAAAAGTCCAACTGGAAGCATCCCTTTTTGAGAAATATAGGACAAACTCGAACGGAACTTGGTGGAGCGCATATCTCCATAAGCTCAACAGGTTCGGTTTTTTATCCCACCGATGGGCCAGGTCTGCATCCAGACTTGAACCAAAATCTAATCAGCTTGTTCTTGTCTCCTCCCCAACTCATCCACCAAGTTTTGTCATAATCTGTCCACAACTTTTTGAAATATCACGCTATATATCGTTTTTGGCCCCATCTCTCCATGGTGAAAAATCTCTTAAAAAATAAAAAAAAATTGTTGGATTCGGATTTTCACCAAAACCAAATAAATTCGTCCATGTCGCACACCCAGCCTGCCCAGCAAGTTTCGTCTGACTTCGTCCATAACGTTTTGAGATATCATGCTATGCAGGAGGGCCTTGCCGTTCGCAGGTTTCCCCTTTGTGGATTTGCTCTCTCGCGATGAATTTATTGAGACAAGGTTTGCAGATTGCGGTCAATACGCTCGAATAATCGCAAGTTGGTGAATTATTTTCCACCTTTGTTATTCACCTAATTAACATGGACTGTCAACACAATATGAACCTGGACCATGGACCTCAAAATAACATGGACCTCAGACCCTCCACCATCATCACCATCATCTCCATCAACTCATTTTTATCGTTGCCATCATGAAAATCGCCACTGCATTATTTGATCACGTTTATGATCATTATTGTTAAAGAATTTTCATTATCTTAATAACTCAAGAAAATAAACTATATTTTATGTTCTTAACTAGCAAGTGTGCCTGAGGTTGCCGGACAATGCCAGGTCCCTCCTCCCGTACCTTCCCATGTCTCATCCCACCCAACCACCCCTCCCTTCGGACTCCCACCACACCCCTTTCCATCCTCCCACCTCTTGCCACCCTTTCCCCTGTGTCATCCCATCCCTCCCCTGCCTCCTCCCTCATACCCACCCTTTGCGCTCCCTCGTCCCACCCTCCCCTGCCTCCTCCTTTACACCCACCCCTTGTCCTCCCTTCTTCCAGCCAGCCCTTTCCCTCCTCCCACCTCCTCCTACCCTACCCCTCTCTTCTCCCACCCCACCCCTTCCCCTCCTCCCACTCCTGCCTCCTCTCACCACACTCCTCTCCCTCAGGACTCCCACCCCTTCTCTGCGACAGGAAGGACATAAGATAGCAGAGTACCCACCCTCTGGCTGGGTCGAATTTGCACATTAATATCTGAAAATTAGTATTGTCTGTGGTTTGCAAGAAGACTACGGATGTTAATGTGATGTGTGATTAAAAGGTTCTAGATGGTCTAAACTCGAAAAGGTAAGTTCCAATCGTAGTTAGTGTCTCAAGGGTTGAACAGGTCTTATCTCTCAAGCATGTAAAAATGGTCTTAAAATGTCTAAGTGGTCTAAAGCTCTAAATGGTCAAGGGTCCAAGCTGTATAATCTGTCGAAAGGGTGTCAGGGGCTTTAAGGGTCTTACATGTTTTTGGGGTCATCGGAGTCAAAAGGGTCCAAAGGGTCTTCGGTATGAAAAAAAGAATTTAAAAGATCTTGTGGGTTTTTGAGGTCTAAAAGGGTTTTGGGGCTCTTTGGGATCTTAAGGGTCTAAAGAGTCTTTAGGTCTTTGGGGTCTAAATAATCTTTGGGGTCTAAAGGATCTATGGCGTCTAAAGTGTCTTTGGGGTCATTGGGGTTAAAATGGTCTTCGGGGTCTAAATGGAATTTTGGGGCCAAAACGGACTATGGGGTCTTCAGGGTCTTTTGGGTTTTTGGGGTTTTAAGGTTCTTTGGGGTCTTCTGGATCATAAATGGTCTTATGGATGTTTGAGGTCTAAAAGGTCTTTCGGGTATTCAGGGTCTTTGGAGATTCAGGGTCTTAAAGGGTCTTGCGGGTCTTTGGGGACTTTGCAAAAAAAGTGAACATACAGACAGACAGTCTTCGGGGTTTTGGGGTCTTTAAAAACTGAGGTGGATGAAAATACTCCAAGGACAATCCCTGAGTCAGACTTGGTCTGTGTGCCAAATTTTGTGGTTGGCGGCCCAGTGGTCTTTGCACAAAGCGCCAACACAGACATACAGACAGATGGACGACAAATTTTATCAACGAGCAGAGTAACCGCCCAACGGGCGATCTTGTTCCAAGCATGCACACGTTCTTCCGATGCATACCTTTATTTGGGTGGTGCATAGGCAACTGACAGCTCTGTATAGGCAAAAAAAAGGTTAAATTAATCCCGGTTACATGCATAAAGAAAAACATACCGACTGTTTATAATTCAAAACCCCTCACTTAGTGGGGCAACTTAGCTAAACATAGCATAACAATTGTGCATTTTGTGAGGAAAGCACCAAATTTGGCACACTTGTAGCCTTTCATATATATGAACAGATTTGGATATTGGGCCATCTCAAATTCAGCCAATGATGGCTGTGGCAGCCATTTTCCACTGCCATCAAAAATTTTGAGATCTGTTCAAATCTGTTCATATATATGATAGGCTACTAGTGTGCCAAATTTGGTGCTTTCCTCACAAAATGCACAATTGTTATGGTATATTTAGCTAAGTTTCCCCACTATATACACTAATTGGGGTCATACTCTGAAGCAAGCAAGCCTGGATGGAATCAGACCAGAACTGAAGTAGTGCGACAAACACCGGTCCGTGAATTCCAGGAAGAATGAGATGCAGGAAAATAATACTGCATTTTATGTTCTTAATAAATAACCCTTTTATTCATAAAAATAAATAGCACAAAAACAATGCACTTGTAAACATGTTAATTACGGGTACAGTTTGGCCAAAAAAGGGGTGACAAATTTTGAAAGTTGAAGTCCCGAAGCCTATTTTTCCCCCATTACTCCTTAAGTTTGTACATCGTTGATTTGCGGTTCACGGTAGTTATCGAGAAAGTAACCTCCGCAAACGACAAGGCAGTCCTGTATATTGTTTTTGGCCCGATCTCTCAATGGTGAAGAATCACTTAAACAAAAATAAACAATCTCGGATCAGGATCTTCACCAAAATCGAATCGATTCGTCCTTGTCACACACAAAACCTGTCCACCAGATTTCGTCCGAATCTGTCCATAACTTTTTTGAGATATCCTGCTCACAGACAGACAGTTGTGAAAATATAACCTCTGTCCACCTTCGGTGGCAGATGTAATTATATTTACATCAATTGTAATGGCATTAGGAGGCAATGGACAAATGAATATCCGATAAAGAATTTGAAATTTGAGTCTTGGCATCAAAAGCTAATTTTAAGGTCGGCATGTCAAATGGGTAAACACACTTAACATTTGTAACTTCTTCAACTCCTTGCTCGCAATTGACGTCTCTTCATAAGATCGTTCTTGTGTATTTGACAATATAAGTCCTTATCGAATCGAATGCAATTCAGTGTGGAATGATACATCTCAGGTAGACAGTGCAGAGGAATGACATTTCCACTCTTGGGATCACCCATCTCGGAGAAACGTGAAATGGGATGAAGGAATCTGTCACATCACTTGTCCCGACAATGGTTATGTCATTGGATGCATCGATGGATGGCCTAATGCAAGGCTTGTAAAATGACCTCTCAATGGAAAACGTAAAGATGTTAATCAAAGAACAGTGGGAGGGAGAGGCTTTTGATGAGAAGGAAGCAGGGATTTCTGCGGGGATTTAATGTCATCTCTGGTCTACCATCCATGCGCAGTAATCCAAATCCCGCAAGGCATGAAATAAAGCAAGCAATCACCAAGAACAGGCTAATTTGGCTCGTTTTACAACCCTGATAACAAAATAATCTGTAGCCTCGTTATTTTGGGTATGTTCACTACACATTTGTTTTCCTCTATTCCATTCCAATTAAACATTTAAAGATTGGTATGTGCATATGTATGTTCCACTGTCCAAAACGTGTTCAACCTACGAGGTGTCGTCGTGTTGGCGATAAATTGAAATACATTTTCTGGAGCCTCATTACCAATCAGTCTGTGATGTATTGAAATATGGTCCAAAAACGTGGATTTTTAACACAGCCAAATGCCATATCCTTGTTATGTTTCTCTCAACAGACCACCAACCAAATACCAAAATAAGATTATTTGATTCGCCTTTGACAGATGTCTACTCCCTTGGTGCTTCTTGGAATGATGATCTGTTCACGACGAAGTGTGTTTCCAAGCTCACCTCAAAAGTGATGTGTTCATTGGGCATTCTTTGTCTTGCCAAATCCTTTGATATTACCCAGACCATCCCGAGTGTTGTGTTGTGGACTATGGCTGTCCACTGTGTGCTGGTTCACCAGATTCTTGCCTGATCCTTTAAATGCTGTGGCGTGGCCATGGCTGCCAGGAGGACGTGGCTCAAGGCCTGCTGCGTATGTTTTCCACTACATGCGAGTTCAACAGATTCTTCACTGTCTATTTTGAATGTTGTGGATGGGGTATTATTATATGCCTGTTGCTCGATGACGGAAAACTGGTCAATGATCGATATATGTTATATTCTACTACTTTCTCGCAGGTCTGATTTACATGCATCATCGAGGACTTATTTCCTTTAATTCCACAAGGAAGAATGTATGCAGTGGTTAAACCTTTCTCTATTGATAGGTCATTTCAATTGATAGAAAATGCTCACGTCATTGCTGTCATTTTGGCTTATGAAAACGAGGTATCTTGATTCACTTTGCTTCCTGGTACTCTAAATGTTATCTGACATGAAATATTATACATGATGCCCTGTATTTTTTTGCTGACTTGTGTTGCTAGCGCAGCTAGAAGGTGAATTTCAACTGAGGAAGTCTGTGGCAGGTGTTGCTTTGTCAGATATTGCTGGAATGAGGTTGGCTATTGATTTAGGAGTGAGATCAACAGTCGTTACTAAAGCATAGCTGGCTGCTGCTGCTTCTATTTGCTGTGGTGTGTCAGAGATGACCAGGGATTGAATTGGATCATTGTGTAAGTGGGTTTGTAAGGTTGTAAAGTGGTTTGGGCCTTTAGTTCTGAAATGGAGGGAATGGAAGGGTTGTTGACTCTTCCCAACAGGGTGGCAGGTGGTCATTTTCTTTTTAAGCTTATCATATTATACTGGACAGGTTAAATGTTAGAAGTGCTTGCTGTGCCAATCCTGATCATCCAGGACTGGCATGTATTGATCCAAAGGGTTGCTGGCTGGAAAGTTAGGTCACATTGCGGGAAAAATTGCTCTGAAGATGTTTTGTGTAATATTTGTAGTGAAGCAGCATGTTTTCCAACTGTGTCTGAACTCCAGTCACATGTGAATGCAGTGAAGAGGACAAGACACTGTCATGGGTTTGGTGGTTAAGTTAATCCCCCCGACGGAATTGTAGTGAATGGGCAGTTAACACCGACCTGGCCAGATCGCTGAGCGGTTTTCTTTAGAGGCGAACACGTGATCCTCAGAGATTATGGCATGCGCAGAAGGGGAATTGCAGCACAGATGGAGCAGATGGAGGCACGGCACAATGGGTTTATACTCGAACCTACGACAGATACACGGACACCAGTAAATTAAAACAAACATGGGGATTTAATGAAAATCAAATATTTACAAGGGTAATAATTCAAAATGTAACAACTAAACGTGAGATAAATGAAAGCCTAAGTCGAGGCACCTCCACACACAAACTTTAATTCAGACAAGGGGAAACCTCAATAAAAGAAAATCCTCCCTTTATTCTGGCACTTAGCTTTGTCCAGAGATGGTCTTAATTGAACTTTGGGATCAAGGCGCTTTGTTCTGCGTGGGAAAATGTGCCCAAAATGGCGCCGAGCTGCTCTCTGGGCGGGAAACGCACGTGAGGTATTTGTCAGGTAGGATTCAACACCAGGGCTCACCAAACGCTGTGTGGCTTAGTCTTTACCCCATTACCCAAATCGTTGATGTAAATAATGAATAGTAATGATCTGAGTACTGATCCCTGAGGTACCCTGCTACTTACATCCTCCCAGCAAGACATCCTCCCACTCACAGCCACTCTTTGCTTCCTATCACTAAGCCATTTTTATCATCTAATTAGCTATCTGACCAGCCGCTCCACAAGCCCTCACCTTGGCTGACAATGTGGTACCTCATCAATCCCTTCTTAAAGTCTAGATATACTTTATCTACTGCTTTCCCTCATCCACCAAATCAGATACTGCTTCATAGAACTCTAAAAGATTTGTTAAACAGGAACTACCTTTGGTAAACCCCATGCTTGACTACCTTTAATTAGTTTGAATTTGTTTAAATGGTTCCTCATCCGGTCCCGAATGAATGTCACCAACACCTTCCCCACAACTGAAGTCAAACTAACAGGTCTATAGTTTCCCAATTCTTCTCTGGATCCTTTCTTAAATAACAGTGTTACATTTACTACTCTCTAATCCTCCGGTACCTGTCTTAACTCCAGGGAACTATTGAAAATATCTGTAAACATCTCACTTACCTGCTCAGCCACCTTCATCAATACTCTCGGTTGCATGTTATCTGGACCCGGAGCGTTGTCTCCTCTGAGATTACCAAGCTGTTCCTTTACTTCCTCCACTCCAACCTGGATCATCTGTAAAAGCCCTTCCTCACCTCCTTGATAGATACTCTCAGCTATTGGCAATTCTCCTGACTGTTCTTGTGTAAAAGTTGAAGAAAAATACCTGTTTAATGAGCCTGCCATCTCACTTTCATCACTAACTACTCTCCCGGTGCTATTCCTCAATGGACCGGTGCTATTCCTCAATGGACCCACACTGGTCCGAA
Organism: Eptatretus burgeri; assembly: GCF_056783735.1. NCBI lineage: Eukaryota > Metazoa > Chordata > Myxini > Myxiniformes > Myxinidae > Eptatretus > Eptatretus burgeri. The sequence continues at coordinate 43,471,534 of NC_140963.1, forward strand.
CCTGTACTTTTCCCCTGATATACTTAAAGAAAGCCTTGCTATTATGTTTAATATTCTTAGCCATGTCCTTCTCATACCCTCTTTTGGCTTGTCAAGTTATTTTCTTCACTTACCCCTGTTAACTCTGATGGTGATATAAATCCAACTCCAGTCCTGTTATTTTAAACCTAATAAATGCCTTTTGCTTCTCCTTAGTAGCGTTCCTCATCTCACTGCTCAACCACCCTGGTCTCCTTCTGTTTCTAGTTTTACACCTCATTGGAATGTACTTACTCTGTACTCAACACATTTGGTCCTTAAAGGTTTCCCATTTCTCTGATGCTGATTGTCCTGTTGTTCGAGTCTCCCAATCTACATCACCCAATTCTCTCCTCATACCCTCAAGGTTTGCCTTCCTGAAATATAATAGCCTTACCCTACTATCCTGAACTCTAACCCTTAACAGAATCTTTGCACACACAATATTATGGTCACTTGCTCCGAAATGCTCCCCCACATCCACCTCCTCCAACATTTTGGGATCGTTACTTTCAAGTGGTCAAACACTGCACTCCCCCTCGTGGGCTTATCCACAAGCTGGGTTAAAAAGCGATCCTGGACTAAAACTAGGAAATCCTCGTCCTCTCTGCCTTTTCCCTGCTCCAAGACCCAATCTATCCCTGACAAGTTAAAATCCCGCATAATCAATACTCTTCCCTTACCACGTGCCCTTTTGAATTCTTCATGTACTCCTTCCTCCTCTTCCTTCCCACCCAGAGCCCTATAAAAGCATCCAACCAGTATCTTACTGTTTTTACAATCTCTAATCTCCACCCATACAGAATCCTCAACATTTATTCCTTCCTTAATGTCATCCCTTTCTCTTGATGCAATGCTGCCCTTTATCGAAATTGCTCCTCCTCCTCATATTCTCTCCTTCCTATCACACCGATTCACCTTGTAGCCTTCTAATCCTGTCCTCCAGTTACTCTCCTCCTTAAACCATGTCTCACTCACGGCAACTACATCATACTCCTCACTATCTACTTTGGTTTAAAGCTCTTCCATCTTATTATTTAAACTTCTGGCATTGGTATAGAATATATTTAACTTTTCCCTTCCTGAAATTCTATTTTCCTGCCTGGCCTCACTCATCCCAATTACTTCATCCCTTTCTTCCTAATAGCTTCCCCACCCTCCGCTGACCTAACAAAAAAGCCTGAATTCCTTCCTCAATTCCCACTGCAAACCTTGCTGCCCCCTTTCTATTTAACATACAGCCATCATTCTGGAAACACTCCCTTTGTCCCCTCAATGATTCCCACTGCTTCCTAAAAGTAAAACCTTCCTCCCTATACCATTCTTCCAGCCACTCTTTGACGTCGATTGCTCTGCTCATAATTTCTACATTATTTCCTAATCTTGGGAGGATTCCAGAAAACATGACCTCACAATCCTTTGCTTTCAGCCACTTCCCCAATATCCTGTATCTATTTTTCAAAACCCCTGAGTAAACTTTCCCTTCATCATTCGCTCCTAGTTGTACCACAACCAACTTCTTCTTGCCATGACCCGATACAATATTGTTTACCCTTCTTTCAATGTCCCAAACTCCTGCTCCTTCAAAACTACACAGAATTCTATGTCTACAATCCTTCCTGCAGAATGAAGAATCTACATATTTAATTGTCTCATCACCCACAAAAACTGTCTCCCATACCTCAAGTCTTCCAATTTCTATTTCGGCACCTACACCACTACCCGCACCCACTGCACCTCTCCCACTGCCCGCCCCCTTTGCACCGTCACCACTGCCCACCCCCTTTGCATCGTCACCACTGCCCGCTACCTTTGCATCGTCACATTGCATGATTATCTTCTTGCTTCGGAAGAAAACGTTTTTTCATTCGGTTTGTACTTTACATGAGACAGTCTTGGGTCAGAAGTTGTGCTTGTATTCAAGATTTGCATCTTCTTGATGAATTGGGTGAATTTTAGCTTGTTCCATTTTCTGGGGGCATGTTTTGATAGTTTTTCTTTTATTTTATTGTTTGTACGGCTAATGTTTCTCTTTGTAATGCTTGCAGTTTATTTTTGTTATATATACAAAAAGTGAATGATATGTGTTGGCCTGTGACGTACGGACCATCTATGCCAGGGGTATAAGACCCCCATGAAGAACAAATGGTGTTTAATATTCTGCATTCAATATTACCACTATTCCCAAAGGACCATTCAATGTTGAACCTGGCAGCGAAACATATTGGAGGAAAAGGTGGGAAGATGTTTATTTGAATAAAAGGGGGTTTATTAAAAGAGAATATGGGGATAAGGGTAGAAAAGATGCAAAAAAATATGACAGAACAAACCAAGCAGTCGCCACACACGAATAGGGTTGAGGGGACAAGCAAACTTACGCACAAGGAGAAATAAATAAATACAGCCTAACCCCTTAATGGCACCAAATACCAGATTCACATGAGGTACAATGGGAACAGCTGGGCATGTGGCTGACCTGAGCTGGTTGGGGCTCCACCAGAATAGTGTGGTTTAGCAGGACGGCGCCACCCGGTGAAGTGTGGCTCAGGCAGCGATGGAGCAGATATACTGGCAATGAGAGGGGGCATCTCTTCCTTGGAGGGCAAAGCAAAGAGGGGGCACGCATGCATGAATCAGCTTTTCGTGTCCTCAGTGTTGGCCGCTCCCGAGGATGGAGGTGGTGCTTTTCCAGATCTTGGACTGCCCAGAGGTCACTCCATTGGATTGGCGCAGTGCTTTACCATAGCAACTCCCCCGTCCAGGACCTATCCCACGGTCCTTTGCGAGACGGCTACGGGACAGCTATGCCTGCCTGTGGTGCCTTGAAAGCATCCATTGTCCTATAAAGTGCATTTTAGCAACATCGTGCCTTTGGTGACCACAAATCCTCCACCTGGCCTTGCCTGACAGGAGGTTTTACAGAACACAATGTTACTCGATAGTCGACACTGATTTATAGTTAACACTCACTGCCTCCTCAGTGCATGTTTTACAAGTCAAATTACTCTGACATTTTCCCCGTTACAAGAGTAGACCAACCTACGCGATCACATGGTCCATCCATATTATTCTTAACACGATCTATCTCTGGAACTCCCCCCGCCCCCTTTCCACGTAACAGTGTATTTGACTTTTGTAACCTTATAATAAATTGCAAGGCAGACACAGCAGGAATAGCTTGCATGACCATGTTTTTTTGACCTTAAGGCCAGGATTCATGTTTATTATCTCACCACATGTATTTTGGCTTGAGGATAGAGGTGCATGTGTCGTGCTTTAACAAGCTTTCCACGACCACGTGCCTTGACCTTTGGATGAAAGTACATCTGTTCAGCTTTCTCACAACGTTTTGATTCTTTCAAACCTTTTTCTACAAAAATAAATTTCCTAATTGAGCATTTTTATGTGAAGACGAATGCTTAAAATGATGAGTTTACACACTTTCCCTTATGGCTTGTAATCTTTGGCAATGTATAGAGGGATGTCACTCCAGTCTCAAACTGTCTGCACACCTTGATTTCTTTCTTCCACAGTGTTCCTGCCTCTGGAAAAACCTGCGTGATTTCAATCAGTCCTGCTCTACTTCCCTATAGACTTTCAACTTGGCAATCTACCACCACTTAGCATCAAACCCAATGTGTTAAACCGTCTTTGTCAGTGTCAGTACAAAGCGTGAGTGTAGGCGACTCCTTTTCATGTTTCTGGATCATTGCCACAACCCTTATTTTTTTTTTCCTATGAGCCTTGATCTATCTATAATGAAATGCTCCCGCTCAGATAATTCACCATCATTCGTTAAAATAAGTCGTCACTCGTATGTCTCCATGCACAGTCGTTTTGGAACCAAATATTTTGTGTATTACATCCTGCCGATGGCTCAACTATTCTGTTGGACTTCAACACTGTCATGTTTACGACACCATCATTTTGTCTGCAATTGTCAACCCACAAGTCATCACCTACCACTGCACCATCATAAAGTATCTATGCTGCTTCCCTGAACATATTCAGGTCCTTTTGGAACCATTTCTAAAATATTTGTGGAAATCGTAATTGAGAAAATAATCTGACCAGCCTGGGTCCATGAGCTTGACACCATGGCAGTCTTGCTTGCAGTCTGTGACTTCGGCTTGAACATGTTGGCGGATCTCAAAAAACGCTGAGTAGCTACAGGATGTCCATTGTCTGGACAAATAAATTAGTGTGACTTTAATGAGTGCAGTGTTCAAAGATAACAAAACCCTGAATAGTTATTTAATTTTACACCAGATTTTCAATGCCTGGAGAAGAAGAGTATCATTCCTACTTTTAATGTTCTACCCACATATCATTAAACAAAGCATATTGGAAGTGTGTGGGTTCACTCTGTTCATTTGTATCTGAGAACACTCAGAAGGGCAGTCATCTGTTCCAATTAACACAACGGGAGTTTTTTTTATTTATTTCAATAACATCATTATCACATACATCTACATAATATACACAAATACATATCTGCTGGAAGAGAGATGGCAAATTGCTCAGCAGGGTTCCTGCCAAGAAACTGCTTTGGTAGAACCAACGCTCTGTAATACAGAGTATGGTACATCGGTTAGTCTGATATGATACATACATACAAATATATTGGGAGAAATAAAGGCACAACCCAAAAATTCTCCAAAAATATTACTCCAGATTTTTAACAAATCGGACAGAGCAGATCCTTAGCCTCCAGATACAATATCAGTTGTCCCTTGGGCTCATTCTCGGTCTATGATGCAGTTTTGGCCGTCATCCTCGCTCATTGTTTCTTTCGCAGTCTTCTCTGTACTGGAGGTGTGAGCACATTCGGCCAAATAGATATCCCACAAGGCCAGCATTTCTCCAAGGCCCAAGGGTACTGCCAGTTTTTGGTGTTTCGGCATTTTGGCAATCTTGGGACTTGGTCTTTTCCACTCCACACCACAGCTGGTAACGACACGGCATGCACCCTTTTCTTGGGTGCACTGCATCTGGAAGCTTTTTTGCAATCTTGGTGGTGGTTCTCCAATCTTTTCATCAATTTTTGTGATTGCCAGTTTTGAGATTGGATCCGTCCTTTGTGAAATTATGATGCCTAGTTACTTATGCAAGGCGGTAAACCATTGTGAACTGTGATTCAACGTTTTACATGCAAGCCACTAATGAGCCTCATCTCCAAGGTACCATGCCAGTACATTCGCACAAGGCCTTGATTTTAATGGTGCTGTGATTTTAACCACTTAATTTCTGAGAATGTTTAAATACTCTCAAAATTGAAGTGAAATAATTAAGACTATCTGTTGTATCCTTTATGGTTTTTCAATGCTATGGTTGAGGATGAATCAGATAAGCAGAGATGGAAAGTGACCCGCATTTTGTCCCGTTTTTTTTTTTTGACATCCCACAGACCCGTTTTAGTATTGTGGCGAATTTGCGCCCGCTGGCGTGCGAACGGCCACGTAACTCGAATCGCGGCACATCGCCCACCGGATGGACAATTCAGTCGTGACCCTCTCGGAACAATGCCGGGAGCTAGTCACGGGTGGGGGTTTAACCTCAACACGATCGTGCCAATTGCCCACCTGCGCAGGATAGGGTTGCTCGCCAAATTCGATCTACCTAAGTACCTGCGCGAATGGTCAACCGAGCGATCGAACCACGCCACAGGCCGACTCCGGACCCGAACCGCTTAAGTGGTCCGTTCCGTGCTACAGTGATAACCGAGCGGTGTTATCGTCGGCCTTGACGGTTCCGATTAATTACCGGGATGTTGCACGCACGACGAACCCCTGACGTGAAGCAGGATGGAGAGTCAACCAAAGGAAAGGACGCAGCGAAATGGGGAACAAGTTCACACAAACACGTTTATTCACACACACACACACACACACACACACACACACACACACACACACACACACACACACACACGCACGGAAGGCACGTATTTACAGTCACAATAATCAAAATGCACATATAAAGCAAAAGCAAGAAATGGCACGTCTACACAATCATAGGCAGAAGAGATATCCCGACTAAACCCGACACACGGCAACACTTAAAACAATACTACTTTAAGGACAGGCGCCACCCACAGTCATCCATCTATAATTCCAGCAATGTGTCTGTGTCTATGTCTGTGTCTGTGTCTGTGTGTGTGTGTGTGTGTGTGGTGTCTGTGACCGCTGTTTCTCGACAACCACTGGTCCGATCTAATTGAAACTTACCAGATATATTGCTGGGGACCTGAGGATGTGCCTTTTCAAGGTTTGATATTAATCGGACAAGTGCTTCCCAAGTTATGGCCATTTATTCACCAACCAATGACAGGAAGCGTTGCTGCGTAGCCATGGTCGATGATGAAGAGAAACTCAGCCGCGTTCGCCATTATGGGTTTCTCCTCTCCTCTCCTCTCCTCGTTTTTCCTTCGAAAAGGCAAAATACGTTGGCGCTAATTGAATAATTGGCCATGAAAAGCCTCTTGCCCTGGACGAGGAAACAAAGAAGAAGCGCCGTTTCCTCAGCGATGTTGTTTATGAAGAGGTGCTAACGAGATAAAGGTGTGTACAATGTACATGGAGACGATTTTTATTATTATTTATTTATTGAAGAAAAATTGTTCCAAAAATAATTTATCAAAAAAAGTGCACAACTTCTTTTTGTTTCCAATTGTCAAAACGCTGTGGCCTTTGGAAGTGTTAAGGAATTCAGCTCCACTCAATATGCTTGCCAACGAAATACATCTCAATTTGGTGGTAAAAACGATTCACGATGACAGGTTTCCTTACTCATTGCTCTGCAGTCTGCATTCAACCCCTTCATTTGTCATCTCATTGACCTCATTTCATCTACCTATAATTCCAGCAATGTGTGTGTGTGTGTGTGTGTGTTTGTGTGTGTGTGTGTGTGTGTGTGTGTGTGTGTGTGTGTGTGTGTGTGTGTGTGTGTGTGTGTGTGTGTGTGTGTGTGTGTGTGTGTGTGTGTGTGTGTCTGTGACCGCTGTTTCCCGACAACCACTGGTCCGATCAAATTGAAAATTGCCAGCTATATTGCTGGGGACCTGAGGATGTGCCTTTTCAAGATTTGATATTAATCGGACAAGTGATTCCCAAGTTATGGCCATTTATTCACCAACCAATGACAGGACACGTGCTGCGTAGGCATGGCCGATGCGCCACTTAGTTACCAATCACAGGACACGTTGCTGCGTGGGCGTGGCTGCGTTGGCCGGTGCATGGCCAGCCAACGATGACGTCACGTGCCGTGTTGGTTCCGATGGGGATCGATCGGTGCCTTAGTTACCATGGGATAGGAGTACCAATGGTAAATGGCAGCGAATGTCATGGCAAGCAAAGACAGGGAGGTAAACTTGATTTTAATTAACTCTGTGTGTAAGTATCACAGCAGTTGTTACTTCAATGCAAGCGATAACTCGTGGAATGATGTGAACATTCCATACGGGCACGCACTACTTTTGGATCGTGATGACTTACTGTATTCTAATAATTTCTCGATTTCTTATCCGCATTTATAGATAAACACAATGCCCCAATCCAGTCGTCGTTTATGAGAGCGAACGAATGGCCTGTGTGTTTGTTTGAAAGTTGTTTTTTTTTTGCATGTACGGCCACGCACATATGGGCACGCGAGAGCGAAGGAACGGCCTGTGGTTGTTGTTTCTGGCACGCGGTTTGAAAGTTTTTAAAAAAAATTTTTTGTATGTACGGCCACGCACGTACGGCCATGCACGTACGGCCATGCGAGAGCGAAGGAACGGCCTGTGTGGTTGTTTCTGGCAAGCGGTTTTAAAGTATATATATATATATATATATATATATATATATATATATATATATATATATATATATATATATATATATATTTTTTTTTTTTTTTTGCACGTACAGCCACGCACGTACGGGCACGTGAAAGCGAAGGAACGGCTTGTGTGGTTGTTGTTTCTGGCACGCGGTTTGAGTTTTTTGCGGGGGGGGAGGGTTTGCACGTACGGCCACGCATTTACGGGCATGCACTAGTTCACACAAACCCAAAGAAAAGAAAGGACTTCCCTTGGTGCGCGTCGTCCACCTTGGCGACCGCAGCCTCGAGTCCCTCCAGCATGGTGCACCGACCAGCTCATGCCGCGCGTATCTCGCGCTGTGTGCCCGGCAGCTCGGACAGGGTTTTTTTTGGGGGGGAACTCTCTCGCGTTTCGCCCGCTATCTCGGTGCGGACGGGGTGGGGAATGGCAGGCGCTCTGTCCAGGGATGGCACCGACAGGCTTGAGAAGCCCCGTGCACAACCGAACCAAAAAAGAAGAAGAAGAACACGAACAGGCGATGCACACATGAGACCAGTACGAAACGATTCCCGGTTTTGAGCTATTCTCTGGAACTCTCAGTTTTGAACGATCCCCTCAGTTCCGAGCTGCCCTCCAGATTTGAACGATCCCCCTAGTGTCGAGCTGCCTTCCAGTTTCGAACGATCCTCCTAGTTTCGAGCTGCCCTCCGGTTCTTTTTTTCTCCTTTTCCCACCTTATGGAAACACGGGCTGCGGTGAACCAGTTGAAACGGGGCAAAGCTCCAGGGATCTGTGGCATCCATGCCGAACTTCTCAAGGCTGGTGGAAATGCTGCACTCGTGTCATTGCATGCAGTTTTGTGCTCTGCCTGGAACACAGGCATCATCCCAACTGACTGGAAGAGGGGCCTTGTTGTCCCTCTCTGGAAAGGGAAGGGTGATCGCCAAGACTGCAACAACTACCGAGGGGTGACGCTGCTCTCAGTGCCGGGCAAGGTCTTTGCTTGGATAATTCTTGATCGGGTTCGCCACCATCTGCATGAGCACCAGCGTCCAGAGCAGTCAGGCTTTACACCAAAGAGGTCAACGATTGACCGTATCCTTGCCCTTCGTGTCCTCACTGAACGCAGACGAGAGTTTCGGCAGGGGCTGCTTGCAGCCTATGTTGATCTCTGTAAAGTGTTCGATTCAGTGAATCGGGATGTCCTCTGGAGGATTCTTGGTCTTCGTGGGGTGCCACCAAAACTGATCGATCTGATGTCTGAACTCTACTCTGGTACTGAGAGTGCTGTGAAGTGTGGTGGTACCATCTCTGACTTATTTCCAGTTGTTACTGGAGTTCGCCAGGGGTGTGTACTTGCCCCCACACTTTTCAGCACTTGTATGGACTGGATTTTAGGGAGGATGTCGGAGAGATCAAGCTGTGGTGCATCGTTTGGGAATGTCAAGATCTCAGACCTTGATTTTGCAGATGATGCAATCATCTTTGCGGAGACTTTAGATATCCTTTTGGGGGCCCTCGAGGTGCTGAATGAGGAGTCGGAGCTGCTGGGATTATGGGTTTCTTGGGTCAAAACTAAGATCCAGGCTTTCAGTGACATCTTGGATGCTGCTGTCCTGTCTGTGTCTGTTTGTGGTGAGGATGTTGAGGTCGTGGAAAGATTCACTTTCCTTGGCAGTGATATTCATGTCTCTGCTGGCTGAGTCAGAGGTCAATAGACATCTGGGTCGGGCCTAGAGAGTCATGGATTCACTGGATCATGGGGTGTGACGCTGCCGGTACCTGTGCGGGAGGACGAAAGTCTGAGTCTTCAAGTCCTTGGTACTTCCAGTCTTGTTCTATGGATGCGAGACTTGGACTCTGACCAAGGATCTGAGATGGAGACTTAACTCCTTTGGTACCAGGTCTCTTCGGAGAATCCGTGGCTATTGCTGGTCAGATTTTGTGTCCAACGAGCGGTTGCTGAGAGAGACTCGGATGAGATTTGTTACCTGCATAGTCCGTGAGCGTCAGTTGCGGCTGTATGGACATGTGGCTCGTTTTCCTAATGCTGATCCTGCTCACCAGATTCTCTCAGCGAGGGAGTCTCATGAGTGGAGGAGGCCAGTGGGCCGACCACGTGCCTCGTGGTTGCAGCAGGTTGACCATCATCTCAAGGAGATGGGGATGGGCCTGGCATCTGCCTGGGGGATGGCCAGATGGAGGCCCCTGGAGTACCGGTGGAAAGTGGATGCAGTGACGTGCTGTTCTGGCACATGCTCCCATACCTGACCTGACCTCCAGTTTCGAACGATCCTCTGGAACTCTCTCTGTCCACGCCTTTTGTAGGGAGGTCCTTCCCCCTCTCTCCGCCCCGCGCCCCGCCCCGTTCGGACGCGTCACATCACACACCCGCCAATCGGGAGAGGACATGCCACCCCCCCCCTCCTCACTTCGGTGGAGAGGGGAACGAGATTCAAGCGGGAAATGTTCGCGCAGGCGTTTTGGGCGGGAGATGTTTTCGCGGGCGTTTTGGGCGGGAGATCTTGGCGGGAGATGCCCCTTCACGCACTGGTTGCTGCCGCTGCCACTCCGCTCCTCCATCCGTCCCGCAGAGATCGTGACCGCACGATGCTCGATGAACGGCGAGTGGTGAAGATGGTGGTAGCGCAGTTGTGGAAGGTGGCGTCGTGGCGTGAGTGGAGTGATTATTGGCATTGAGGTTGTTGGCGTCATGGAGTGAATGGAGTGATCGAAGAGATGTTGGTTGTGGCCATGTTCGTTGTTGTTTTGTGCACCAAAATAACAATAGGAAAAGAAAAAATCGCTAACTCAAAGCGTCGCAGCCCAGATGATTCACATAAATGCCCTCTATACAATGGGTTTGGGCTAACTACACATGTACCTCCAGAGATATCTCACCTGAGGGCCCTTTATGGTGTAATGCGAATTTCCACAGCCGTAACAGTATCATCAAAACCCGTGTTGGATGGAAAGTACCATCAATTTGAAAATGCAATGTTTTGCTTCCATTCCACTCACAAGGATTGACATGCAGACTGATCGACCTGTGGTGACCTGGAGTCAAGATGCAATATGACTTCACTTCCGATCGCGTCAAATAAATGAATTAATAAAAAAAATATAAACCCGCTTTCAATTCCTCCCAACCCATTGCTCGTCACCTCCAACTTGCCACGTATGGGCATAAGGTTATATTTAGGATAACATTTGTGGTTGGTAGTTATTCTATGAATTGGTAATCATAGATATATTTTTCGCATGACTGGCATTGTGCCACAAATCCTTTTTCTTGTCTTTTTAAACAATTCAGAATCGGGGCCAACAAGTAGCTCCATGATTTGGGGTGTGGTTTCCAACTTTAGGAGTTGTCACATGAGGCATGCTTGTACCAAACCAAGTGGGGAGCATAAATGAGTTGGTCACCATGAAGGTGTGATTGGTATTCCCATCATACTCAGCCACTCAGCAATAAATTGTCACATATTTTTGTGTAATGGCGAATTTTGGCAGACTCTCCTCCTGATTTTTGGTAAACTGGATGTACTTTCTTCCACTTGTTTCATTACACGTTTTAAGGTTTTTTTTTCATGTAAATATAATTTTTGTTCTAAAGTACATATTGCTTGTAAAAAAAAAAGGAAAAACGAAGTGCCTCTTCAGTAAAGAAAATTTCCCCTCGGCTGGAAAACTCGTTTCACAAAATTTCACGATGCTAGTTTACACCAAACACGGTGGCATTGTCTTTGGAGAATCCACTGAGTCTCGGAGGTCAGCGGTTCAATTCTCACCATGGCTGAGTCATAACAAAGACTTTAAAATTGTACATGCTACTTCCTTGCTTCACAGTCAGCATACAGACAATCGGGTGCATACAAACCCAACAGGTTGGCATCCCTTGAGGGAGGTTTCTTCCTTATGGTGCTCCACTGACTGTGGAAAGGTGAGTGCTGCCACAACATGGCACTACTCCTACCCAATACAGTGCCTTCAGAAATATTCACACCCCTCGACTTTTGTCACATCTTGTTGTTACAGCCTGAATTTAAAATGGAATAAATTGAGATTTTATTTGTCATTGATCTACACATAATACCCCACAATGACAAAGTTGATTTTTTTTTTAAATAAATTTTTACAAATTAATTAAAAATGAAAAACTGAAATGTCTTGCATTAAGAAGTATTCAACCCCTTTGCAATGACACTCCAAATTGAGCTCAGGTGCATTAAATTTCCTTTGTTCAATCTTGAGATGTCTTTACAACTTTATTTGAGTCCACCTGTGGACAATTCAATTCAACCGATGCTCTAGTTCCAGCAAAGTGCTTGAGTATAAAATATGACCACTGGACTTGTAGCTTATCTCGGCCCTGGCCTAATGTTGTAACTCAAATTTGGTAGCATTCTGACTGGTGGGTCTGGAAATGAAGATTTTTGAAGATATTTACAGAATTTTCCCCAAAATTGACTAAGTCAGCCCTTTTGACACACTTTCGGTCATGTAATCGGCATGACCTCTGTAATTTAACATCCTTACCCTGGCCTAATGTTATAACCCAAATTTGGAAGCATTCTGACTGGTGGGTCTGGAAAAGAAGATTTTTGAAGGAATCTACTAAGTCTGCCATTTCGACCAACTCAAAGTTATATGACCAGAACGAGCGTTGCAATCCCCGTTTCTAATCAGGAGCAGAACATTGCTGACAAATTTCAGCCGGATCGGCCTAGCAGTTTGACTGGAGAAGTCAAAATGTAAGACAGACGGATGGACCAAAGGACAAACAGACAGTACACGATGGCCATACCTTATCTGGAATTTTAATTCCAGTAAGCTACTGTAATATATGAAGGAATGAATAAATCGTGCATTTGCTAAAGATTGTTTTCAGGAGTGTCATTGATCTGCTGGGGTTCAAGAAATCTCTTCGTCTTGTTAGCAACAAGAGTCTGCCTCAAGGAATATTTATGGAAGCAGGCAGCTATAACACAAGAAATACAATATACAAAATACACATTCCCTTTAAGCCAAAGTGCCATTCTAATGCTCTGTACATTTGAAGTTGTCATTGAAGAGCTAATGTGATATGATTCATCCAGTTTCAAGTCGAGCAAAGCAAGAATGAAAAGCTATTGAGGGATTCGTAAAAGTTTCTTCATAGTATCCTGTCACCTTAAAATTGCAGAATGTCTTGTCATTTGTTTTTCTTTTTGTCTGCTAATAAGTTATAAACAGATTTGAATTTCAGACAGTTTCTCATGGTGGATGAGCTATTCCAGTGGAGTGGCTTTGTTTGCTTTTCTGAGGATTTGTCTGTTGATATTCATCGTTCAATTCCCGTATACTCGGTGTTTCATTGTTCATTGCCCTCTACTGTCATGTTACTTCATGCTATATATGTGAATTTTTTGGCTATGAACTGAAGACAAAGAAAAGACTACTTTAAAATATTACGTTTTAATAAGTGGGAAGAGCATTTGTGATGTTTATAGATTGTCTCACTTTAGCAGGGTTCACCACACTTTTGAAGAATACCTGTACAATCATGAAACTTTAGGCATATGTTTCACAATCGAGTTTTCTATCTTTAATGTAGGTAAAATATTTTCTTTTTGGCCTGTTCAGTAAGAAAAGATTTTGGGCTTTTTTGTCTAACTCAGCACACCGAATTAGTCTGATTGGTTTGACATGACGACCAGTGCAGAGATAGCACACTTACCTTTGATCTGTCTAGGCAAGGTTTGATTCCTGATACAACTATAAACTCTAAAGATGATGCTTCATAAGCAGGGAACTGCATCACCAAGTACCTCATCCTAAGGATGGATGCTAAGTTGGGTGCCATAGTGTCTTTCACATGGTGTCTTTCACAATTTGTAAGCAGGTCAGCTCTGGCAATGAGCAAATTCTAGATTCTTGCCCAAATCATTCTTTATTTTTTAATATATGCTCTAGGCTCATGGAAGAGCTATGACAGAACAAATCAAGACACAACATAACATAGGGAACAGCAGGAGAAAGGGGAAACGCCAACAGCGAGGCGGTTGGAGAAAGTAGACAGAGACGGACAAACAAGGGGATGCAGGTAATGATTAGGTATGGGAGTACGCAAAGGGTGGACAATATGGATACATAAGCAACATTTTTGGGAGGAGTGTGGGGTGATTTAACGGGTATAGAAAAGATCATGATTTTGGATGGAGGTGACTTGAGATTGAGGTGAACAGCTGTCTTGAAGATTCCGAGGGCAGATTGAGATTAAATAGAATATGGAAGGTGGTTCTACAGGTGAACAAAAAGCCTATTTTCTTCAGTCGAACATCAGGCCTTTTCAATCGGTTCATGAAAGACGGGGAAAAAAGGCTTTCCTCAACCAACCCCCAAGGTTGGAATAATTGAGATCGTTAGAGTAGTAGTTTCTGGAACACAAAATTTGTTGGAGTACATGTACATTTATTTTGTGCCTTTAAATTCTCATGTGCTAATAAGAACCTAACACATGAAGAAAGTACCATACTTACCATGATATGTTTGACTATTGGATGGAATAAATTTACAAAAACATGATGATAACTAGAAGAAGGCATCCACAACCATCCATGACCACGTTGAAGAACGTCAGATGAGGCCCTTACCTTTTCTTTTTCTGTCCCCCACTTTTTTTTCTTCTGATCTCACTTTTTAACCTTTATTTGTTTTTAAATTTGTTTTCTCCGCAACTGCTTAAGGGATTGAAACAAAACTTTCAACATATATAGGAGTGCCTACCCATGGATAATCTTTTTTTGAAAACAGTTCCATGATGATTGGAAGGAAAAGGTGGCCGGCGTTCCAAAAATTTGTTTTCTGTCGGCGTGAGTTGCAGGGTGTTTCACATCACAGGAACTTTTCTTGCCTCTTTTTTATTTATTTTTTTGCCCTCACGTTTTCATCTTTATTTGCTTTTAAATCCATTCTCTCTGCAACTGCTTCAATGAATGACACAAAACTTTCAACATCAGAGCATCTCTCCATGGATAATTTTTTTTTTTTAACAAAGTTACATGATGATTGGATGTAAAATGTGGCCGGCATTCCATAAAGTCTATTTTATGTAGGCAATGGTTGTAGGGTGTTTCACATATCCTTACTGTAATTCACGGACTGGTGTTTGTGTGTTTGTATGTTTGTTTGTTTGTCGCACTACTCCTCCTACAGTTCTGGGCTGATTACATCCACATTTGCGAAAGAGGATCAGCATGTTTTTTGTTTTTGTCTTTGCCGGTGGTCTTGGTGAGGAGAGGAGGGGAAGGGGGGTGGGATGCAAATTCTCTATGTATAAGTGTATCATGTAGCACCACCTCCAGGTGTCGAGGGTATTATATGTCATCACCATTTATAGTCCTGTATTCCTGTCCCAATGTTTTCCAGTACAGCGAGATGTTTTGAATTGTAAGCAGTAGGTAGGTTTTTGCTTCATGTATGTAACCCGGGTTTGTTTGTTTTGTTTTTTTGGCGTATACAGAACTGTCAGTTGCCTATACACCAACCAAATAATAGGTATGCATCAGAACAATGTGTTGCGTGCTTGGAACAAGATCACCCGTAGGGCGTGTACTCTGCTCGTTAGGAAAATACGGCCTCAGCAGAATAAACTTGCTCCCTCTCCCCAAACTTCATGTTTATTTGAAAGCAAAGTTGATTTCCTTTAAAAACATCCTGTCATTTTTTTGAAAAAAGAAAACTTTTGTCACTATAAATCTAATAATTGATTCTGAAATGGGGATTTGGTGAATGTTTACAGATCAATATTATTCTTTTTGGAGTGTACAAAGCACTGCTGAAAAGGGAATATGTATTTGACGTTAGAATTAATTTACATCGATTCTATCCAAATTTTTACATTTCTTTTGTGTTTTTTTTTTTTACTGAGTTATGTATTTTGTGAGTTTTCTCGAAGCTCAGTTGTCTGACTCACCTCATCTTCCTGGCACACAAGTAACAAACACCTATCTCGATCAGAAGTTAAACAGAGCTAAGCTGTGCTGTTTGTTGTATGATAAGCTACATTTGTCCAATCTTAATTTGCTGCCATGCTAGCAGAACTTGATTGAAAGGAAAGTGGGAGATGATTTTTCAGTGACAAGATTCCAACAATGGATCATCTTGAATAGAGATTAAAAATTGTAATGGGGAAGAAAATACAAAACACACTTATTTCGCTATTTATTAAAGTATTTTGCCAAAGAAAGGGTAAAATTGCTTCTTATTTTTCATTCTTTAACTGCAAAAACAGCCTGTAGTGCTCTCTTCAGTAGGCATGCATGAACTGTCAGCTTTTAGAGAGAACACTGCTTGACGTGCTGTCTGCCATGAAGACCGAACAGTGAATTATACAACTTTTGGATGTAAGAAAATATCGGTGAAAATAATTTATCAAGTCCTTAAGGAACATACTGTGGTTGTTGGTAGCAGCGGATGTTGTGCATGCTGCATATTCCTTTATCCCGAAAGTATTGGAAGTGGAGGGTTCTAACAGTGGACATTATTTTTTAATCTGTCTGCTCTTCCTAAACCATTTGGGTGGCAGTGACTCTATCAGTAACCTTGTTTTATGATTATATTCTGACATCTGTGAATTGCCTGTATTGTTATTCCCATATGATAAGATCATGTCACTCAAGATTTTAGGATTTCAACTGCAAATCCCATATATTGTGTTGATTTATCAATTTCTAACTTTGGTCCTTGTAATTCATGCAAAAGCATATTAGTGTCCTCACCCTGCAGGTGATGTATGCAGAAGCTCCATCATGAACCTTAGATTGTTGTTTAAAATGACATTTGCTTTTGTAAGTTTGGTTCTGAAGTAGTTATGAATCTTCAACACTTGATGAGTCTCAAATTGTCATGATTTGCAAAGGTTTTGGGTTAGGGTTGAATCCTAACTTAAATCCCACACCATTGATAACAGTGACTGCACAAAATTATCTTAAGAAGATATTTAATAAAATCAAAGGTAATAATAAAACATTTTGATCATGATGACTGAAGGTTATATAATGAATGGTAAGGAGGGTTTAAACTTAGAATAAAGAGGGAGTGAAATAAGTAAAAAAAATCCACAGAAAAAAAAGGAAAAGAGTCAAGCGACATTATCAAAAACTTAGAGAGATACAGAAATAGATTATATGGACAGAAACGGACAGTTTCACAAGTGAGTGAAGACAGGAAATGGACGTAATAAAATAGCAGAGATGAAAAAAGGCTGAAAATGAATGGATTCGTTGGGGTACACTTGTGAAACACGGACATTAAATAGGGGGCAGGAATCCGAGCTAGAGAGGTTACATTAAACAGTCAATGGAGGGAAAGCAGAAGGTTCTCTGTCTCAAGACCTTAATGAAAAATACTGGAAATGTCCATCATGTCTCAGGGCATTGAATTTAACCACATTGTGGCAGCAAAGTTGCACATGGAAGTCTTGGCCTCCAGGTGAGCATATTGCTTTGTATTTCAAGGGTATGCCAATGATCTGGTAGAGTGCTGAGAGATGCCAATAAAGGAGCTGGCTCACCAGACATTGTCAGACTGATGTCAGGCTTTGAAAGCGCTGTCTTCTTGAGGGTGCATACAGAAGTGGCATTGGGGGCATGCAACCCATGCAATTGCGTGGGGCCCCGAGAGAACACCCCCCCCCCCCCCCACAGATAACATGGATGCACAATCTTTCGAGACAGGGCGCCTAAGATTGGGATAATTTTGCCGACAAAACATATCACCTTGTGAGAGGTGAGAAACAGTGCAAAGGGAATGCCCCATCTCGAGGAAAGAAAGCACTGTGACGCAATGAATCGATTAAAAATGTTTCCCCTGATGTTTAACTCGACAGGACTATTAGAAAATTAGGGAGTGAGGTTAGGTCAGCAGAGTAAGTAAGTGGAATAATAACTACGTTTAATGTATACAAATGCAACAACAAAATTTATAAAATTCCTCATGTTAATATATATATATATATATATATATATATATATATATATATATATATATATATATATATATATATATATATATATATATCGATATTGTTTAACAAATCCATACTACAATTTATTTTACGATCACAAAACACCCTCATTAGTAAATTGACTAACCCATGGACAGGGCAGAACATTGCGATTTTATTTTTTATTTTTTTTATTTTAATCAGAGATGTGTCAAAGCACCTGTCCTGAGGATGAAACGAAACGACCCCAGCGGTGTTGAAAAGCAGAAATAGGTCAACAATGGAAAATCAGGGGAAAAGGGTTGAAAATCACCCGAAATTAACTTTCTTCATTACACAAGCGGAAGAACCAGACAAGAGCCCTCGGTCTTGCACATGTACCACATGTACCATTACAATCAGCTTGAAGAGGGCTTGCCAAGTCACTGAAGCACCCAAGCAAGCACTCCAACGAAACGGTTGGTAAGGAGCGGCTGGCTGGGAAAGCAATAACAAGCTGATTGCTAATGGAACACACCCCATGGATCAGCTTTTTGCGTGAGTTTGTGTTTTCACCCTGGCAGTGTTGGGTGAGATTAGGCGGTGACTGTTATTATAATCGCAGAAAATAATTTGAAATTTATCTATGGGAATGGCCACAGGGAGGGGATCACGTTATTCTTTTTATTACTGCCAATTATCGTACTATTGTTGATAGTATTTTTCAATACTGTAATGTTAATATTATTATTAATATGCTATTATCATTATTCTTTTATTAATTTTGAGATTTGAAGTGGCCTTGGAAAAATGCCATGAAAATGTGGAATGATGCTCAAACTGCTATATATACACACACCTTTCCAATGCGGAAAAAAGGAAATATAATGGGAATACCTTGGGATCTTTTGCAGTCGAGTCAAAAGCAACATCGGCTAAGTTCATTTGAAAAATAACACAGAGTCCTCTTATTCGTCTGAGGGTTCTGAAACGTCACTTGCAATACCCTCTTCCACCACCACAAGGAGCGACACTACATGGTACACATTTACAAAGAGAATTTTCATCACCCCATCTTTGGAACTCCTGATGAGAGAGAGAGGGGTGGAAATGAAGTCGCGACAGCCTTTGCAAAATGACTTGTATGTAGTCCGCTTGTCAAGTTTAGTTGGTTTGAGATTGCTGAAATAATGACCGAATACATCGACGTCAGACAGCTGGACACCAGATCGTGTATTTTAGTGTGATGACAGATTTACAGTGCAGGACCCCACTGGGCCACTATTGCATTTTGAATGGGGCCCCTTAATGATTAACACCATCTCTGGATGCATGTCATGAATGACGTCATGACGTAGTGGGGAGGCTGGACATGCGCAAAATAAAGGGGTCCGGCTATGGCGTCATTCCACGCTGTCTGCGTCCTTCACTTGGGCCTGCTCCTTTACTGAAATATGGACGTGAAGGCGTTTGCTCAGTATATAGCAAACTGGTGATGAGGATGGGATCTCTCAGATGATCGGACATGGGAAGGAATATTCAAGACATGGTGGTGTTCGAGAATATTGGGTCTTTCGACAAGTCAGGATACCTGGAAATAACTGCCGATATGTACACGCAGATCAGAGAGAGAGAGAGAGAGAGAGAGAGAGAGAGAGAGAGAGAGAGAGAGACAGAGACAGAGACAGAGACAGAGAGAGAGAGAGAGAGAGAGAGAGAGAGAGAGAGAGAGAGAGAGAGAGAGAGAGAGAGAGAGAGAGAGAGAGAGAGAGAGAGAGAGAGAGAGAGAGAGAGAGAGAGAGAGAGAGAGAGAGAGAGAGAGAGACAGAGAGAGAGAAAGAGACAGAGAGAGAGAGAGAGAGAGAGAGAGAGAGAGAGAGAGAGAGAGAGAGAGAGAGAGAGAACGAGAGAACGAGAGAACGAGAGATATTACTTACCTGATGTAGAACTAAGATGAGACATCCCCTTGATAAGTCTTCCTTTTAGTTTCGAACCTCCAGAGGATTTGGTAAATCCAATACCAGAACCAGGAGATAAAATAAACTGTTGTAAATGAGAAACCAGCAGTTTCACCCTCACTCGTAGGCAGTAAGGAGGTAACCATAACATCAACACCTGCCAGAAGGTCCATTAGAGTGTCTAAACCTCCATCTACATTAAATCTGTAGTTCTTCAACTTGAATTGTACAATAGTGGGTTCGGGAGTTTTTTTGAGTAAAGAGATGCTGATAGTTTGAGTACATTTTGTGTTTATTTGAGTTTCAATGTTCAGAAACATTGTTGAGATTACCTTCGGTTGATTGCCTGTAAAGGAACAAAGTTATATAAGGAAATGCTCCTTTCATGTGCGAATTGTAACAACTGTTGTGAAAACAATAACTAAAGAGATGAATGGATTTGATGTTTTATTCAAGGGTTTAGAGTTTGTGGTGTAATACAAATGCTATATCAGAATTGTAATGATGTATTTAGGAGGGAGGACTGTCGTGTTGTGTTGAATGGCGTCATGATGTAGTGGGGAGGCTGCGCATGTGCGTAATAAAGGGGTCCTAATATAGTGTCTACCGCAGTGTCTGTGTCTTTCACTCGGGCCTGCTACTTTCTTGAAATATGGATGTGAAGGCATTTGTTCAGTATATAATAGTAACTGATGCTGAAGCTATGTTAGTAATGTTACTCCAGTTTTTCTTGCTCTGACAGAATTTTATTAGGCAAATATAAAAAAAGGGAGCCAATCTTTATTAGAGAGAGTTAGGAGAAGAAATTTAATAAAGTTATGAAATTTTTTTTGTTATGCAGTTTGGAGGTTCCTGGAGCAGTGAGAACACAACATGGACCAGGACGTAACAGACCAAAACAACGGTAGAAATAGAGGGGAGATGGGGAAAGCACCAACAGCAGGGTAGAGGGACAAAATATGGAGAAACGTGGAGAAAGGATCAACAGGGGAAGAATGAGAACAAGGGGATCCAGAAGGTAAAGGACATGGGGAGGGGGAGGGGGATGAGGGAGACAAACTGGATACAGTTGTGGAAGGGAAAAAGCAATGAAGAAGTATAAATGGGACAAAAAACAACCATGAGGGTGAGGGAGCAGTGGGAATCCAGCAACGTGGAAACTCAGAAATTAGTTTTCTAGTAAAAGTTAATGAGGACACAAAAACACAATGGGTGTTGATGGAGGATTCCGAGATGGTGGTGAACAGCTACCTTAACCCTGGAGGGGAGAATGAGATTGAACAGACGGAGGAAGTTGGTTCCACAGGTGCGAGAAAACTGTAATGAATGAGTGGACGTGAGCAGCGAGCGTCGATTTTGGGAATTTCACCAGAAGTGGGTTACTCTCAGACCATAAGTTCCTTGCAGAAACAAAGAGGGTGGGAGGGGGGAGAGCATGGAAAGGACAGAATGCAAAACAGAAATGACGTGGTGGAAGACAGACCACCGATCTATCTTGTCCTACCCTCGTCTTCAGTTGTCCTAACCTTCCTCGTACCCATGGTACACTGTAGCTTGTTGCGAGGCAGTTGTCCTGAAACAAATGAAATCAAACTGAAAGCAATCTCAGTTCCTTCCACAAAGCTCAGAACAAGTGTGTGTCTACCCTCAGGAGAGCCAGGAAACAACATATTTCTCATCTCGAGTCTGAACTCTTAAACCTCTCTCTCTCTAAATCCTGGTGGCATCTAGTTAAGTGAGTTTCTGAGTATGTTCCCCTCCATCCCCTCCATTACCTCAAATGGCTGCACAGCTGACACTGCACGTGTAAAGGCTGAATGCCTAAACTCTGTGTTTGCTTCAAAATCTTGTGTCCCAAACCCATCGCTTTCTGTACCCACATTTCCCAGTACCACACTGCTGTTCCTGGACTCTGTTTCTTTTTCTCCTGACAAGATGGAGAACTTGCTGTCAAACCTCGACTCAGATTCTGCAACATGTCCAGATGGCATCAGGCCCTGTGTTCTAAAAACCTGCTCTGTCGATCTTGCTCACCCTCTCTCGGTTCTATTCACCCTCTCACTTTCTCAAGGTCATCTGCCATCTGCTTGGAAATCAGCAAACATTACCACTCTGCATAACAAGGTGCAAAAACTGATCCACACAACTGCAGACCACTCAGCCTGCTTCCAATCATCAGCAAGGTCATGGAATCCATCATCGCTTCGAACATAAAATCCTTCCTCTTCCCCAGTTGCTTGATTTCCAATCATCAATTTTGATTTAAATCTGGTCACTCAACCCTGGACATGCTATTTCTGCTTTGCCAACAATGGATTGGGGTCCTAAATACCAAATATGAGATCAGAGCCATCTCCCAGGAAGATGTGGTGGAAGAGCTCAGCATATCACGAGCTTTTGAAACGGTCTGGCATCCTGCACTGCTCAACAACCTCTCTTCTTATGGGATCCAAGGCAATCTCCACTCATGGCTCATGGACTTCCTCTTCTGCCATAGTCAACCCGTGGCTCTTAATGGAATTCTCTCATCCCCTATTCCTGTCCAGGCTGGAGTTCCTCAAGGCAGTGTTCTTGGCCCTCTGCTTTTTCTGGTTTTCATCAATGATATCTCAGATTCTGTGGAAAATCCTCTATCTCTTTGCTGATGACTCCACCCTCTGCCACCCCATCTCTCATCCCTCTGATCGGCAGGCAGTGGCCTCTTCACTCTCCACAGACCTGGATAAAATCACAAGCTGGTCAAACACTTGGAATATATCTTTCAATCCTGATAAATCTCACTCCCTCACTATGTCTTTCCGAAAGAACCGTATGGAACTCCCCCCCCCCCCCAATATACTTTCTCAACAATCCTCCAGAAGAAGTCCTTTCATTCAAGGTTTTGGGTCTCACTGTCTGCCATGATCTTTCCTGTGAAAGCCACCAAGCGAGCCTCCAAAGCCAGTTGCAGACTTGATATCCTACATCGTGCAAGCTCCTTCCTTGGCACACCCGAGCTGACCATGTACAAAGCCTTCATCCACAGTCTGATGGAGTCCTGCTCCCCCCTCTGGGGTAGTGCTCCTGCCTCACACCAAGCTCCACTTCACACTGTGGAATCCAAGGCTTTTAGGATCATTGGTATCACCCACAATGAAGCTGAGTCTTTGGATCTATCACTTTCTGTCTTCTACCGTCTCTTCTCTGGCCTTGCCCCCCTGCTCTGTCTGTGATCAGTCCCCCCTATATTTCCTCTGGGTGCTCAAGGTCCACTAAAAACTCCCTTCTGGTGAAATTGCCAAAATCAAGAATCACTGCTCACCTTCACTCTTTAATTCCTCTTTTTTTTCCCCACCACTGGAACAAACTCCCACGCTCTCTTCAATCCCACTCCTTCCTCCAGGCCTTCAAAACTCCTGGTCACCATTATCTCATATCTTCCCCCATCCAAAATCTTGATCTTTGCTGCCCCCATGAATTCACCCCACACTCCTTCAAATTCCCTGTTTTCCTTCCTGGATGTCCCTGTAGTTCCATCTTGTTTACCCCATGTACGCCAACCCATCCCTCTCCCTTCCACAGATATCCTGCTCTCTTTGTTCCCCATTATTTTGTGCTTTCCGCTCCTACCCCTCTTTTGTCCTGCCTTGCTATATGTTTCTGTGTATTAGCTCTTACACGAGCCTCAACTTGGTATCCAAAAACAAAAATGCAAACAAAAAAAACCTGTGATGTCAAAATAAATAGCCCATTAACTCAGTTTAACTGCAGGAGATACAAATGATTTTTAACACCTTGGTGTTCATGTCAGCATCAAACGAATTTGAGTCTGAGGCAGGGATGACAGCCCAAATGGGAGAGCAACACTCCATCAATTGGTAGCTGGAGGACTTATCAGTAGATTTTAGAAAAAAGTTTAGATTTGCCAAATAAATATTTTGCATGAAGGAGGATGCCCAGTCAGCAGTTGGCTTTGGAGGACAAGTTTGGGAAACATAGCGGCAAAATATTATTGTATCTTCTAAGATTCTTACGTAATACTGCCAATAACCATGATATTGTCATGTCCAGGCCGATTAACACCAATGCTGGGTGGATGGATTGAACTGGCTGTTACTCCCTTGGATTGCTTTTGAATAATGGTGGTTTTGCACATGTGCGTGGATTGCCAAAACACACAAGGCTCTTGGCTCTTTTAAAATGGGGGTTTATTTCCCAAAGAAACAACAAGGGGATGATGATCACGATGGTGGGGGATGACAATGGCTTGAGTTTAGGGGGAAAACTGGATTCAAGAAATAAATAGTGATATACAAGAGACTACGAAACCTATGGTGGTGCCACACCAGACCCAAGCACAGACTTGGGGGGGGGGGGGGAGACGAGAACCAGGTGTGACTCTAGCGACTGATTGATGAGGAGGGAGCAGGTCCATGGGCAGGAGAGACAAACGGGGCAAGCAGGCGATGAAGCACTCGAACAGGGCAAAAAGGAACAGCGAGTCAGGGCAACAAACGGTACATGTGCTAAACGACGAAATAGTCGCAGGCAGGCACAAACAGGTGAGCCTATCTTCCATCTGTATGATCTCTGACTACTAAAATTTATGTACCGAGGTCCTAGTGCCGACCATATCTCGACAAAACCTCGCAAAGTTTCTTGTTTCCTAATTTATATTCTATTCTGACAATTCTACATTGGGGAAGCCTCAAACCTGTAAACAGTTAACCCAAAATATCAAAAAAAAAATTAAAAAAAAACTTTAGATTTGTCTTTGAATTTACCAAATGGACCTTCATATTTATGCAGTTGGGACTGATGAACTTGTGCAAAATGCTTCCACACGAACAACGTTGCTGTGCAGACAGTAGCGTTGGTAACTGTTTCCTCACCAGGAATTAATTTGAGCAAGATTTTCTCCATTCACAAGGTGTTTTATTTATCTGCTGATGCAAATAACTCTGTTTTTGTCATTTGATAGTTTGCTTTTGAAGTTCTGCTATATGGGTGGACAGTTTTTCTCTCATCATTGCTGACCTTGACAACTACCAGGGCAGCCAATGATGGAAATGATGATGAATGTTGTACAAGACAAGTTATATATATATATATATATATATATATATATATATATATATATATATATATATATATATATATATATATATATATATATATATATATATATATATATATATATATATATATATATATATATATATATATATATATATATATATATATATATATATATATATATATATATATATATATATATATATATATATATATATATATATATATATAATATCCTGGTGTTGGCGCAGTGGTTAGGGCAGCGGCTTGGGATCCAAAAGGTCCTGAGTTCAAGCCCCGTTGGGCCACTGAATTAATACACCAGGGGGTTGACTCAGCCTGTCATCCTTCCGAGGTCGGCGAAGTGAGTACCAGTGTACTGGGCCGGTGTATACCCCGGCTAAAAATAGGTGTACCATATCCCTGTGTCGTAAGAGGTGACCAGGGTTGCATCAGGAAGGGCATCCGGCGTAAAACATGTGCCAAATCACAATGCGGATTATACGGATAATCTGCTGTGGCGAACCCTAACGGGAGCAGCTGAAAGAAGAAGAAGATATATATATATATATATGTATATATATATATATATATATATATATATGTATATATATATATATATGTATATATATATACATACATTAGGGTGTTCCAAAAAAATGAAAGTTTGATTTTTGCTGCTCCCTGAATTTGCCTTTGTTCCAATACCCCATAAGAACTTAGAGGTCAAAAATGAACAAAATTTCATGATATTTAGGGGTTCCTCAAGTTGGCACAATTATGTCCATTATGGAGAGGACGTTTTGCACTGCAATGTCAAAAAGCTCATCTTGGTCTCCTTGGAAAAAACTATTCTTTCATCCTATATGACTGCTGTGGTTTTTGAAAATATCAAACAAGCATATTAATTATGAAGTGTACTGCGTTGTGCATATTCGAAAGCAAGTTGTCAGTTACAGTTTGGCAAATTTCAACAATATTATGCCAACTTGAGAACCCCTAAACATCCTCCAATCTGCTTCATATTTGGTGTGTATGTTTCTACTGTCAAATGGAACAAAGGCACACCCAGGGAGCATGAATATTCATACTTTTGTTTTTTTACCCCCTATTATGAAGCACCCCAATATATATATATATATATATATATATATATATATATATATATATATATATATATATATATATATATATATATATATATATATATATATATATGTACTATTATGTACAGTTCATCCTATCTTTATAGAGATTGCATAAAGCCCAATCAATTACTCTCACAGGATTCTAATGGACTGCTTTTTGGTGGATGGAGTCTCATTGGTTCAAAGGAAAGAGAAACCTTTTCCATCATGCATCTGAGAGATATCATCGGTAAAAACGGTAACATAGAGTACGAAAGCAGGAAGGGTTGGTGTGGTAGAGATGCTGGGACAGTATTTTGAGCACTGGTTAGAAAAGAAAAAGCACAAATGGGGAAGTGGTAATATACTTCTTATTTCATGGGTTCTTTTTTGGACTCAGGTTCAAGTTCATTGTCTTAAATTCTCGTCCATGAAGATTTGTTCCTTTTTAGAGTTACTTCAATGTGTTTGGCCATAAATGTCAGCATAAAGTAGTTTTATTTTGTGCATGGAAAGCAATTATCTTTATGATTTCCCTGGCTGTTTGCTTGAAAGGTGTTCTTTGCCATGACCTCTTTTCAGCAACATTACGGGACAATGAACGCCTTTCAAGATCATTCCATGTGTTTTGCGACTGCCACAATTTTCTCGTTTTAAACGAAACAAAATTATGCCACGTGTATCAAAGGAAAAGGTGTTTTCAATAATGTCACTAAAATATCGGTCGTTTCCTGTTGTAAGTAGAGTGGAGCAGCTTGCTGGTGGAGTGAGTAAAGCTATATTTCAATGCCTTCACTTGTGTGGGTTAGACTCCACTCATGGCTCCTCAGCAGAAAATTCTACATTTCGCTGACAGTGACAACCTCTTTCGAGGATTGGTTCTAGTTTTGAGGCATTCATGACCTGAAGGGATCACAAACTGAAATGAGCACTCCCAATGCTCTATCATAATTATCTGCTTATGGAAGTCCCCCACCCACAGGGTATTAGCCTTATATAGCTTTTTTGTGTGTATTATTCCCCTCACCAGAGGAGAGGGTGTTGCATTTGGATCCGTTTGTTTGTTCGTCTGTTTGTCCGCACAGAACTTTTATGTTTTTCTCCGCAACTGCTTGTCAAATTGAGACAAAATTCTCACCATACGAGTGACTCTTCATGTGGAATGTTTTAATGCTAATTATGACGTCATAGGTCATGTGGTGTGGCAGCCATGTTGGAAAAATGGAAAAACTTTGGACCTCTGTATCTCGGAAACCGCACCAGGGGACAAAAAAAAAGAAAATTGACATATGGCAAGTCCTCATGGTGAATAAATGTGATTTTTGCCTCCACCACCAAAGGTGAAGTTTTCACCCCTTTCTGTCTGTCTGTTTGTGTGCGGCATATCTTAAAAAGTTTGAAACATCCGGATGAAATTTTCAGAGTAGGTTGGGTGTGTAACAACGACGAATTGGTTAAATTTTGGTGACGATTTGAATCTGGATCCGGATCTGATAATTTTTCAAGTGATTCTTCACCATTGAGAGATAAGGCCAAAATGATATATTGTATCACATGATATTTCAAAAATGTATTGGGCCCGATAAGTTCTCATGGATCAGGCATTGCGTGGCAGAGGTATGCGCTCTCCCGAGTGCCTTTCTCGTTTATGACGTCATCGGTGCCTTCGTTATGATGTCATCATACCTCTGGCTCACAGCCAGCAGAGACATGAACTTCAGTGCCATGGTAAGTGAATCTAACCTTGACTTCACCATTCTCTTCACAAACAGGTACAGCCAAAATAAAAGCATCCACGATGTATTCAAAATGAAAAAAAAGAAGCCTGAATCTTAGTTTTGACCCAGGAAACCTGTAATCCCAGCGGCTCCGACTCCTCATTCAGCACCTCAAGGACCCCCAAAAGGATATCTAGAGTCTCTGCAAAGGTTACTGCATCATCTGCGAAATCAAGGTCAGAGATCTTGGCACTCCTCAATAATGTACACAGCTTGATCTCACTGATCCTCCCCAGAATCCAGTTCATACAAGTGCTTTCAAGTTTGGGGGCATTACATACCCCTGATGAACTCCAATAACAACTGAAAATTAGTCAGAGGTGGAACCACCACACCTCACAGCACTCTCAGTACCAGAGTATAGTTCAGACATCAGATTGATCAGTTTTGGTGGTACCCTATGTCGAGCAAGAATCCTCCAGAGGGCATCCTCATCACAGTCAAGTGGTGAGCTTCCCTGTGAAGGGCAGCTGCACAGGAGGTACTCCCACCAAGTGGGCTTTAATTTTTCTTTGCATTTGATTATGTTTTTTTGCGGAATAAAGTGTTTTACGGTGGCCGGAGTGCAAATCCTGCCACCAACCTCCATAAAAAGGTAACCCAACTGCAGGAGGACAGACGCAGACAGTTGGGTGCCAGGTATGTCTGGCCATTGGCTCACAATGAGCTCCTCTGTCCTTTGACAGGTCTTATTTTTTAATCCTGCCGGTTATCCATATCCATACATCCTCCTCACCAGGAAACCTGGTGGGAGATGCAGTTGAGTCACCGACAAATCGACCATGAAATAGGTGAGTACAAGTTTACATGGTACCTGTAGTAAATCACAAATCAGATCTGATTTGGCCTGACCTGACAATAAATGGAGTGAGAATGGGGTTGTAAAGGGAGAATGGGAATAATTGAATTCAATGACCACTTTGTCGAACATTAAAGTTTTGTAATTCACAATATGGACGATTTTCTTTTCCCAAGTAGAAGTGTATGCAACTTAAGTTAGCATGCATATCAGGTCTTCTGTATTAAGAGGACAACCTACACCTCATCCTGAAACCCCCTCCCCTTTTTATTATTCCACTTTATCATATACGATCGTGTGCCTGAGTTTTTGTTCATGTGTTCCACTTTGCCAGCACATTGACCCTCCACCATCTGTTGTCTATCTCTTCCATACCTCAATCGGATTGCATACCTCGATCAATGTCCTGCTGATTTCAAGAACTGTTGTATCTGTCTGCCAACTTAGAAGAACATGAACTTTCAAGAGCAAGACTATTTCTTCATTTTAGCTCTTCCAAGAGCCTCTGAGGTTTAGATCACCTGTTCACCTCTGCCCCTATGTTTTCTTCCCTCTTGTGTACTACAATGAAGGGTTCACACCCAAAATGGCAGCTTTTTTTGCTTGCCACTTGAGTTAGCTTTCCTCAATCAATGTCCTTTTGATTTCACCGATTGTTTTACTTGTCTGCTTATGGAGATTGGCACTAGCCTTCATGAGCAAGACTAGTTATTTATTCCAGCTCCACTAAGAGCCTCTTTGTTGAGATTTTGTCCATTTATTCACCCCCAACCCTCTGTCAGTGTGTTGACATGCTACCCTCTATCATTTAGCTCATCAATGAGACTCGACTTATGTGGAGAGGGAGAGAAAAATTGGTTCCTCTTTTTCTCTCTCCCTTCCTCTTATCCTCACGCCAACTCTGTGCCATCTCTCAAACTTTAAATTTATTGCACTGTCTGAAAATGTTATTCTGCAGCAAACTTTTGATTTTCCCCAAAAGTTTTTTTTTATCCAACTTGTGTAAGTTCACACATAACAACTGGATCATTGTGTCCTGATGTCACATGAAATAAAAACATGTCAGTTTTTTGGGGGTTGAAAATATGAGACAAAAATATGGTTCACCAAACAAAATAGATCAACTAGAATTTTTTTTTCTGATTTGGTATGAGCAGGCTGGATCATTCATATGGTGATTCGTAAAACTGGATTTTTAAAAATGTTATTGAAGAAATATCAAAACGGTCCTGAATACAACTTCATCAACTTACAAGTAACTTGGACACAGGAGGAGGCCATTTGGTCCATCATGCCTATACTTTATAAACACCACATTAGTTCAATCATTGGGAGGGCTGACAGGATGGCTTAGAGGTATGCACACTCACCCCTAAGATGTTTACCTAGGGTATGAATCCTGTCCCAGCTATAAACTGTCTTCCCAGTATTTCACAGGCAGGGTGATTCATCAATGGGTGTGCAGTGCAGGATGGACATTAAATGGGAATCCCATCTGCCAGAATTTGCTGGTGGACATTAAAGATCCCATGGTGTCCTTTCCGAAGAGTAGGTGAGCTATCGCCTGCCACATGGCCAAACTCCAAATTCCTGTTCTAACCAGCAGAGGGAATTGCATCAGTGGCACAGCCATGCTTTCAGCTAATGACGCTACCATGCAGCCTTGTGCTGCATATGAATGAACAAATGAACGAGTTCAATCAATCAGTTTATCTCCTTGTTTTTAGCTTACCTGGAACATAGTTCAGGTGAGATTATGGGATGGCATGCAATTCATCTGTCCCAAACACTTGTGACTTCTCCCAAACTGCCGATGGGATGCTGACCAAACTTGGCTAAAATTATCTTTGGTGTGGTGGAACTCAAGTTTGTGTTCATGGCACTCCCCCCCCTCACCCCCTCCACCTATAAGTAGGTCATTGTAAGGTTTGAAGGTCCCAAAGCAGTTTAATTTTGATCTTGTTTGGCTGCCATTTTGGATTGCACAAAAACCTTGAACAATCTTCTCTCAAACCTCATAACTGATGAATGCGAAACTTTAAATTTGTGATCAACTTCCCAAGGACACCCTTTTTTAAACAATGACGTCATCAATCACGTTGTCCGTCATCCATATTGAATCAAAGGAAAACCTTGAAATTCATCTTCTCTGAAACCACTTAACTGATCAATGCAAAACTTAAAATATATATATATATATATATAAAATATAAAAACTGACTACCTTATGGGAACGTTTGATAAAAAGAAGCTAATCCGAAACACAATATGGCCACCAATTATGTCATAATACAGAAAGTGGGCAATATCTCAAAATATGAATTGTGGACACTTTGGAGTTAGTTGTACCTTCTCAAACAGGGCTAATATTGACACAACAGGAAGTGACATCATCAAATCAGAAGTGGGAAATAAATTGAACTAAGGCTCATAGACAGCAGGGAGTTGCACTTCTGTGAACATCATGTCAATACGATCTGACATAAAATGTGTATTCTAAATCCAGCTTTTATTTTATACCCTGATCCATCTGTCACTCCACTTTTTGGTAACTAGCCAGGTGAGCGACAGGACCATTAGTCCTTTATTTTTACTGTATTTGTTTTTTGTAGGGTGGGGGTAGGGGGGTGTGTGAGACAGTGGGACAGGTACAGGAACATTTCATTTGTTCAGTCACTAATCTCCTTAACACCTGCTTTCTAATGTATAAAGTCCTGTCTCCTTTTCCTGCTCCTCATAGCATCATTCACATCTTATGGCTATTCAGTATTCGGTGATTCTGCCTGGACTTCAAATGTTTATGTTCTCAGGTTTTGTATTTATTATTTTTATGATTATTATTATCTCCTCTTTGACTTAGTCCAAAATGGGGCTTCTGATGGATTTGGTCTCGATTTTCGTGTCCATGTGTCCATGTGTGCGTGTGTCCGCAACCATATTCGGACTTGTAAGAACCGATTATATTCCTACTTGGCATGAAGATAACACATGATGGTATACATATGTGCATCATTTTGTTTTGCGATGCAATCAAAGATGGCCGACTGGCGGCCATTTTAATTGTATAAAAAAACAGATGTTCAACACGTCCTCAACCATTTCTCGGACTTGCATGGTCCGATTTTGTTCAAACTTGGCACAAGCACAGCACATGATGGCATACACTTGCACTTCACTTTATTTTGTGATCTGATCAAAGATGGTCGACTGGTAGACTGGCAGCCATTTTAGTTGTAAATAAATATGGGCCGGCCATTTTACCCTGCATAGCAAAATTACTAAAACAATGGGGGCTGTGACATTTTATGTCTTTTTTTAACTTCTTGTTTTTGTTATTTTTTATTATTATTATTATTATTATTATTATTATTATTATTATTATTTCACCCTTCTGTCAAACCCCATTCATCTCTTGGAGAAGTTTGTGAGAGGTGCTTTGCAGAGCACAAAAGTCAAACATGCTGATGTTATGCTTGCCTGTTCATACCAATGCAAAATAAAATTTCACAAAGGTATAAGCACTAAACGAAAGCCTTGTTGGTTACATAATATCGTTGTTATGTCCATGGTAACTGCATTAGTTTTCAAACAGAATCTTCTCAAATCGCATGAAAGGTCTTGGTAAATCCAATTCAGGGAGGTATCAAAATAGGCTGATTTCACAATATTCTCTTTTGAAGTCTGTGATACCCTCGTTCCATGTACAATCATCACCGAGTGTTCTCACTCAAGTTATTTCATAGCGATGATAATTTGTCGTGAATAACGGCTGGTCACCAGTTTTGTTGCACATAATTTGCCGATTAATCCTCATGCACAAATTACTCGTTTCTTAGCTCTGTGCACGGAAAAAGCATCAGTGCTCAGAAAAAGAAAAAAAATCAGTCCATGTATTTTTGCTCTTCGATGTAAAAGTGCAAAAATTATTATTTGTTTTTCTGGCAGCTTGCTGTCCAAGAGAAAATCCTCTACCTGTTGCCAAAATCATGTTGTTCTCATACCCTTCCGAACACTTTAAGTTCACCAGGTAAACTTGTTAAGTTCTTTATGTATCGAGGAAGGTATATTACAATTATCGGTTGTGAAGAATTGCGTGATGTTGTTGATTTTATATGATAGTCATACAATATTTTGTTGGTTTTCATTGATGTCAGCTCCCATCTGCCGGCATTAGTTTAGTGGACATTAAAGACCCCAGGGTGTCCTTTACGAAGAGTAGGTGAGCTATCGCCAGCACCATGTACAAATACCAAATTACTGCCCTAACCAGCAGAGGGCATTGCAATAGCCGCAAAGCCATGCCCTCAGCTAATGAGTCAACCCGCAGTATTGTGTTCCATACGAAAGAAGAATATTGATGTCTGCCAACTTAAATGCTTTCAAGGATCATCTTGCCCACTGTCAACAATACACATGTCACCGTTTACAAATAATAATTTCAGCTCATCTTTTAAAGCTCAGATTTCATAGTCCTGTATGTTGCATGACAACATTTAGAGACCTGGACTGTGCTCATGCAGCAAGTGGTATCTACTTTCACAGAATCGACAATTTGTTTCCTCAAGAGACTTCTGCATAAAATTGATGGATCAGGTGGCAGGGGCAGGTATGGAGGAGGGGAGGTGTGGGGGTGGCTGGTTCCAAAAATATTTAAGAAAGAGAGGTTGGAGAACATGGGGAGGTTTATATGGGATCAAAGAAGGAAAGGAGAGTAAGGGGAGAGATATATATATATATATATATATATATATATATATATATATATATATATATATATATATATATATATATATATATATATATATATGGCAAAATGGGTTAGGGGATAAGCCTAAGACAAGATGATGGTGGAATGTATGGGGAATTCAATTGGGGAGGAAGGACGGGGGTAAGGTCCAGACATTCCACCATTTTGCATAAGTAATACGTAACTGGTCACTTGTGAGTTTATAGATTAGACATACAGTGAAATCCTTTTTGTTCACTGGGTTTTCTTTTTAATTTATTTTGTAGAGACTCTTTTATATTCTTCATAAATTTGACCCTCCAGTACAAAACCAGTCGGAAGCCGCAAAAATTCAAAACATTCAAAAAAATTTTTTTTCAAAAACATTTTTTTTTTTTTTACCCAGTAACGCAATATTGAATTTTTGTGACTTCCGACTGGTTTTGTACTGGAGGGTCACAAATGCTCCTTGAAAGCACGTCTCCATAACATTTCTGGCTGACTTATTTTATGTATATAACACACTGTTTTCATAACTCTTAAAGTGTCGCACTCAACCTCACCCCCTCCCCCACCCTTTCTCCCTGGTGCTCTGCCCAAAGGCAGGTCAGTGTTTCCAAAGCAGCACCCCATAGCTTGGGATACCCTGGGAGGTTCGCCTTTGCCTTATCAATGGTAAGAAATTGTAATTTGTTCAGAGTTCTGGCAATAACCCACTGTTTCGAAAAGACACCGAGGGATATTTAACATCCACCAACGATGACTTAGCATACAGGACAATGAGCTTAATATTAATCTGAGGGATGGCACACCTTGTAATATAATGCCCTGCCTGCGAAATACCAATCCGAGATTTTAATCAGGTTAGGAATCAAACCAAAGCTAGACATCTCCAACATAAGTGCGCTCCCTCTGCACCTTCTTATTGGATTCACACTCACAAGCCATCAATAAAACACTTTGGATTAATAAAATTAATAGTAATATTCCAGTATAATTATATTGTTACAACATTGGACTCAGGACAATAAACATGTGGTTCAGATGCCATTGATTAACGGATATTCTTGCTGTACAATAAACCTCACTTCATTGGAGAAGTGATGATTAAGTTTGTGGCCTGACATTGTCATTGATTCATGTGCAGAAATGAAACATTTTTGCTCTTAAAAATTTTTAATGATCAGGCTGAATTTTTGTTCAAAGTAAATTTTAACTTCTCAACTGTAAAAAAAAAAACTTTCAAGCAATTATAAGATGGACTTTCCCAATGGACCCCCAAATGCCATTTGATGTATGATCTAAGTGCTTCATTTGAAGCTGCAGCACAGCCTGTAATCATCTCCAATTGTTGTTTCTTCATTTGCAGCTCTTACAAAGAAGTAAAAGAAAAACATCATCCAATATGTTGATTTTTTCAAGGATTTCAGAGCAAAGATTGATCTGGCTCGAAACATACATATATATATATATATATATATATATATATATATATATATATATATATATATATATATATATATATATATATATATATATATATATATATATATATATATAATTTATAACTACCTGCCAAAGCCAAAGAAAGTTGCATACAGATACACAAGTTAAACCACTTGCTGTTTCAAACCCTACTATAAATAAAAGCTGCAGTCGTTCAAAAGTAGCACATTACATGATGATCCCAATGCTACAAGCATTGGATCAGCTGCCGGACCAGTTTCATTGCTTGTTGGTTTTGCTGCATCACTTGTCACCAATAAGCGATGAAATGGACCTGGTGGCCGATAGGGGTGTGGAGCTTTCGGATTCTCATTTGCATGTGCTACTTGTGAATGTCTCCAGCTGCAGAGTGGGGTTTGAAATGGCAATTGGCTTACCCTGTATATCTTTTCTTGCTTTATGCAGGTTTCTTTGATTGGAAGAACAGGGGGATAATTCTAATGACCCGAGCCACCTGGGAATAGTTGATTATGTGAGAGCTAATTGGTTATTCCCTCCATTCACAGGTGAGAGATGTGGGTGGGTCTGCGATTTTAATTTATATGTTGACTGCTTTTGACATTTACACATGGTACATGCTTGGGAGCCTGAGTGGTGCATGTTTCTGTCTGCACTGTCGCTGATGATTCGCTGAGGGGGTGCAGCATTGGGATTCTCATGTGTGCGCCATTTATGAATGTTGTTATAGCTATGGACGAACTCTGGGAAGTGTTTGAACCAGCAAAGGGCTTACCTTGGTCGTCTTTCATGGTTGTGTGATGCAGCTTCTTCGGCAAGAAGAGCATGGGAGGAGTCGATATAAAAAAAAAATATATATATATATATATATATAGTTATCCCCCGCTATATCGCGGTTCACCTATCGCGCCCCCGGTTCATCGCAGGTTTTCCCTTGGAACCTAACTAATTTTTTCTACGGATTCCCCCGGTATATCGTGGTAATAATATATAAAATATAAATTATTTAAGCAATAAATTATAACGTGTGGTGCTCGACCAGTCACACAACGCACGAGACAAAGTTTCGCTTGTGAACTTCGAATATTTTCTACGTTTTTCTCCAAGCCCTGCCATGCCGCCCAAACGCCCTGCACCTTCTAAGGCTTCTGGAAAGGAACCGAAGCGCCAGAGGAAGGTCCTGACGCTCCAGGAGAAGGTGCTTGATATGCTTCGGGAAGGAAAAAAGGTTCGCCGCAGTTGGACGCCATTACGGTTTGAATGAATCAACCATACGCTATATCAAGAAGGACCAAGCCAACATCAGGAGCCAATGAAACCCAATGGTGTTTATACACCGCACAGCTTTTAATATTCGCAATAGAGAAATCAAACCCAATCATGTTTATACACCACCCAGCCTTTAATATTCACTCGATATAAATCAAAACCAATCATGTTTACACACCGTCCTGCGTTAAATATTCACTCGATATAAATCAAACCCAATCGTGTTTATACACCACCCAGCGTTAAATAATCACGAGATATAAATCAAACCCAATCGTGTTTATACACCACCCAGCGTTAAATAATCACGCGATATAAATCAAACCCAATCGTGTTTATACACCACCCAGCGTTAAATAATCACTCGATATAAATCAAACCTAGAGTGTACCCGGTGCGGTGGGATGCAAGAAGCACGCGGGCCACCATCAACTCCGCTTTATTGCGCGACCAGAAGCACACTCTTCCCACCCCGAGCGGGCGAGGCATGATATACGAAAACCCAATCACGTGACACAGCACACTCCTCCCCTCGTAAAATGACCCGTCACATAACGAACGGATAATCACAACATGACCATCGGAAACCCATCAACACTCATAATCCTCCAAGTACCGCGGCCGCACTCTGACCCGCCTCGGACGGGCAGCGCCACCAGACAGCCCAGGCTCAGACGCCTCCCGGCACGGTCGAGGTGACACCCTCGCCGGACTCGCACTTTCCGCAACACCAGCTATCCCCGACTGCCCAGCCTGCTCGACGTCCCCGGGTAGGACGGCATCAGGCGAAGCCCCCCTCGGCGCCGGCCCAGCCAGCCCCAGCAATACAACGTCAGGTGCCGGCGACACTACCGGTGGGGGTCCCGCATCGTTCAGCTCGGGGAGGTGTGGGGGGGGTGACGCTGAACAGCGATCATGCATCTGGTCCACGTGCCGCTTCCACACATCCCCACCATCAGTCCGCACCATGCAATTCGCCGGCCCCAGCACCACAGAGACCACCGCCGGCACCCATTTGGAACCGTGGAAATAATCGCGCACCATTACCCGCTGCCCCACCTCGAAGCTGCGCAACGCGTCGGACGCGACATCGCCCCACTCCCCGACCCTCCAGGTCGTAGCAAATCCAGCCTGGACCGCAAAGCCCGTCCATAGAGACGAATGGCCGGCGAATCACCCGTGACAGGATGAACTGCGTTCCTGTAATGGAGCAAAAAGACATCGACCACCGCCTGCACAGGTGCATCACCCCCCCTGCGCAAAGCCCGCTTCAACATCTTGACAAATGACTCAGCTTGGCCATTCGTCTCAGGATGATACGGTGCGGACCTTAGATGTCGAATACCATTCTGGCGCATAAACTCATCAAATACCCCCGCGATGAACTGCGGACCATTATCAGAGACCAGGATCTCCGGCAACCCTTTATTAGCAAAGATCGTCCGCAGCTTCTCTACTGTAATGTTTGCTGAAGTATGCTGCATTACTACAACCTCCGGCCATTTAGAGAATGCATCAATCACAATCAAAAACATCTTGCCATTAACCGGTCCCGCAAAATCTACATGGACCCTCTGCCAAGCTCGGTCTGGCACAGGCCAGAGACCCGAAGCTCGACGCGGGTTATCAGCATCTGTCTGGCACGTGGCGCAACGCTTAACCAACTGCTCAATGTCTTTGTCCAACCCCGGCCACCACAACAGGCTACGAGCAAGACTCTTGGTCTTCACGATGCCAAGGTGACTGACATGCAGTTCTTCCAAACACCGCTGCCTGAACCTCGGTGGAATCACGGTCCTCATTCCCCACATTACGCACCATTGGACCAACGACAGCTCCGCTGCGCGTGACGTGAAAGGTTGAAATGCCGGTGTCGAAGGCAGATCGCTCCAATTCCCCGTAGAAATCGCCTGGACGACACGGGCAGGCAAGCACCGGATCACAAGCTGATTCCACCGCGACCTGCCTGGCCGTGACCGGCCCGCTTTGGACCTGGTCCAGCGCGAACACATCGACCCGGTCGCCCAACTCAGACGCAGCTGGACCCTCCGCACACGGTAAGCGTGAGAGCCCGTCGCAGTTAGCATGCTTCTCGGTGCTTCGGAACTGAATATCATAATCGTAAGCACCCAGAAACAGACACCACCACTGTATTCGCGCGGCTGCTACCACCGGCACCCCGTGTTCGGGTCTCAGGATGAATTGCAGCGTTTGTGATCCGTCTGTAAAGTGAAATGCCGCCCCAGCAGATATTGATGAAACCTCCGCACACCCCAGACGAGGCTGAGAGCCTCATGCTCAATCTGGGCATATCCGCGCTCTGCTGTGGACAGGGTCCGGGATGCAAAACAAACAGGCCGCTCGGAACCATCGTCCATCCTGTGGGAGAGCACTGCCCCGATGCCATATGCAGAGCTGTCGCAGGCCAATAGGAGCGGACGCGCAGGCTCGTAGTGCACGAGGACCGTATCCTCTGTGAGCAGCCGCTTGACACGGTCGAACGACGCCTGGTGTGCAGGCCCCCAAGCCCAGCGCTCGTCCTTCTTGAGCAACCGCGTTAACGGCGCAAGTTGTGAGCTGAGCCCGCGCACGATCCTTTGGTAATACTGGGCCATGCCAATGAACGAGCGCAGCTGCGTCTTGTCGCGAGGCGGTGGCATGTGCTGAATCGCCTCCACCTTCCGAGGACCTTTCAACAGCCCTCCGGCGTGATGATGTGCCCGAGGTATTCCAAGCGCTGCTTGAAGAATGCGCACTTGTCCCTGTTTAAGCGCAGGCCGTACGCTTCTAGCTTTGTCAGCACTCGGGCAATGTTCGCAAGATGCTCGTCCGCCGTTTTCCCCGCACTGAGCACATCGTCCAGGTAGGTCTGAGCGGGCAGGCCAATGCAAACCTGATCCATAGCTTTCTGCCACAAAGCTGGGGCCGAAGCAATCCCAAAACAGAGTCGGGTATATCGATAGAGTCCTTGACACGTGTTGATTGTTAAAAGCTCGCTACTCCCGGGATCCATCGGCAGGTGAAAATATGCATCACGCAGGTCTAGCTTCGTGAAGTATTGACTCCCCGCCAATCGCGCA
The DNA here is from genome assembly GCF_056783735.1 of Eptatretus burgeri. Classification (NCBI taxonomy): domain Eukaryota; kingdom Metazoa; phylum Chordata; class Myxini; order Myxiniformes; family Myxinidae; genus Eptatretus; species Eptatretus burgeri. Next base: position 43,510,576 of record NC_140963.1, read on the forward strand.
TATATCTCATCGATTGACGGCAGTGGATATTGCTCCACGCTGAGCCCCGGGTTAACCGTGGATTTGAAGTCCCCGCACAATCGGACGTCTCCATTCCGTTTCAGCACCGTGACAACCGGGGTGGCCCAATCTGAGCACGACACCCGTTCGATCACTCCACAGGCCCCCAGCCTATCCAGTTCACCCTTGACCTTGTCCCGCAGGGCATACGGCACCGGACGCGGTTTACAAAACCGACACAACCACCCCCTCCTTCAAGAAGAGTTTCGCCTCCATGCCCTTGAGTTTTCCAAGGTCGTCGCGAAACAACCCTTGATGTCTTTGAAGAATCTCCTCCAACTGATCCTCCCACTGGCTCGGCACGGGTTGCACAAGGTGAACTGCGGCCCAGTCCAGCCTGGTGCGGGCCATCCAATCTCGGCCGAGGAGAGACGGCCCGCTCCCTCGCACGAAGTACACCCGAAGCGTGGCGACCTGGCCTTGGTACCGCACAGACACGTCTGCCATCCCGACTGGCGTTATCTTCTCGCGGGTGTACGTGAACAGCGTGAGGTTTGACCTGATAAGCTTCAAGCCGTTGAGTCTACGCGCAGTCTGTTCGCCGATGAGCGACACCGCTGCTCCCGTATCGACCTGGAACGTGATCGGCATTTCGTTCACTTCGACTTCCACCGTCATCGGGCGCGCTGTCGCTGGGCCAATTGAAAACAGGCTCAACAACGGCCGCTGGTTCCGCCCCGAGTCGCCTCGCACATCGCCCCACTCCCCGACCCTCCAGGTCGTAGCAAATCCAGCCTGGACCGCAAAGCCCGTCCATAGAGACGAATGGCCGGCGAATCACCCGTGACAGGATGAACTGCGTTCCTGTAATGGAGCAAAAAGACATCGACCACCGCCTGCACAGGTGCATCACCCCCCCCCCCCTGCGCAAAGCCCGCTTCAACATCTTGACAAACGACTCAGCTTGGCCATTCGTCTCAGGATGATACGGTGCGGACCTTAGATGTCGAATACCATTCTGGCGCATAAACTCATCAAATACCCCCGCGATGAACTGCGGACCATTATCAGAGACCAGGATCTCCGGCAACCCTTTATTAGCAAAGATCGTCCGCAGCTTCTCTACTGTAATGTTTGCTGAAGTATGCTGCATTACTACAACCTCCGGCCATTTAGAGAATGCATCAATCACAATCAAAAACATCTTGCCATTAACCGGTCCCGCAAAATCTACATGGACCCTCTGCCAAGCTCGGTCTGGCACAGGCCAGAGACCCGAAGCTCGACGCGGGTTATCAGCATCTGTCTGGCACGTGGCGCAACGCTTAACCAACTGCTCAATGTCTTTGTCCAACCCCGGCCACCACAACAGGCTACGAGCAAGACTCTTGGTCTTCACGATGCCAAGGTGACTGACATGCAGTTCTTCCAAACACCGCTGCCTGAACCTCGGTGGAATCACGGTCCTCATTCCCCACATTACGCACCATTGGACCAACGACAGCTCCGCTGCGCGTGACGTGAAAGGTTGAAATGCCGGTGTCGAAGGCAGATCGCTCCAATTCCCCGTAGAAATCGCCTGGACGACACGGGCAGGCAAGTACCGGATCACAAGCTGATTCCACCGCGACCTGCCTGGCCGTGACCGGCCCGCTTTGGACCTGGTCCAGCGCGAACACATCGACCCGGTCGCCCAACTCAGACGCAGCTGGACCCTCCGCACACGGTAAGCGTGAGAGCCCGTCGCAGTTAGCATGCTTCTCGGTGCTTCGGAACTGAATATCATAATCGTAAGCACCCAGAAACAGACACCACCACTGTATTCGCGCGGCTGCTACCACCGGCACCCCGTGTTCGGGTCTCAGGATGAATTGCAGCGTTTGTGATCCGTCTGTAAAGTGAAATGCCGCCCCAGCAGATATTGATGAAACCTCCGCACACCCCAGACGAGGCTGAGAGCCTCATGCTCAATCTGGGCATATCCGCGCTCTGCTGTGGACAGGGTCCGGGATGCAAAACAAACAGGCCGCTCGGAACCATCGTCCATCCTGTGGGAGAGCACTGCCCCGATGCCATATGCAGAGCTGTCGCAGGCCAATAGGAGCGGACGCGCAGGCTCGTAGTGCACGAGGACCGTATCCTCTGTGAGCAGCCGCTTGACACGGTCGAACGACGCCTGGTGTGCAGGCCCCCAAGCCCAGCGCTCGTCCTTCTTGAGCAACCGCGTTAACGGCGCAAGTTGTGAGCTGAGCCCGCGCACGATCCTTTGGTAATACTGGGCCATGCCAATGAACGAGCGCAGCTGCGTCTTGTCGCGAGGCGGTGGCATGTGCTGAATCGCCTCCACCTTCCGAGGACCTTTCAACAGCCCCTCCGGCGTGATGATGTGCCCGAGGTATTCCAAGCGCTGCTTGAAGAATGCGCACTTGTCCCTGTTTAAGCGCAGGCCGTACGCTTCTAGCTTTGTCAGCACTCGGGCAATGTTCGCAAGATGCTCGTCCGCCGTTTTCCCCGCACTGAGCACATCGTCCAGGTAGGTCTGAGCGGGCAGGCCAATGCAAACCTGATCCATAGCTTTCTGCCACAAAGCTGGGGCCGAAGCAATCCCAAAACAGAGTCGGGTATATCGATAGAGTCCTTGACACGTGTTGATTGTTAAAAGCTCGCTACTCCCGGGATCCATCGGCAGGTGAAAATATGCATCACGCAGGTCTAGCTTCGTGAAGTATTGACTCCCCGCCAATCGCGCATATATCTCATCGATTGACGGCAGTGGATATTGCTCCACGCTGAGCCCCGGGTTAACCGTGGATTTGAAGTCCCCGCACAATCGGACGTCTCCATTCCGTTTCAGCACCGTGACAACCGGGGTGGCCCAATCTGAGCACGACACCCGTTCGATCACTCCACAGGCCCCCAGCCTATCCAGTTCACCCTTGACCTTGTCCCGCAGGGCATACGGCACCGGACGCGGTTTACAAAACCGACACAACCACCCCCTCCTTCAAGAAGAGTTTCGCCTCCATGCCCTTGAGTTTTCCAAGGTCGTCGCGAAACAACCCTTGATGTCTTTGAAGAATCTCCTCCAACTGATCCTCCCACTGGCTCGGCACGGGTTGCACAAGGTGAACTGCGGCCCAGTCCAGCCTGGTGCGGGCCATCCAATCTCGGCCGAGGAGAGACGGCCCGCTCCCTCGCACGACGTACACCCGAAGCGTGGCGACCTGGCCTTGGTACCGCACAGACACGTCTGCCATCCCGACTGGCGTTATCTTCTCGCGGGTGTACGTGAACAGCGTGAGGTTTGACCTGATAAGCTTCAAGCCGTTGAGTCTACGCGCAGTCTGTTCGCCGATGAGCGACACCGCTGCTCCCGTATCGACCTGGAACGTGATCGGCATTTCGTTCACTTCGACTTCCACCGTCATCGGGCGCGCCGTCGCTGGGCCAATTGAAAACAGGCTCAACAACGGCCACTGGTTCCGCCCCGAGTCGCCTCGCACATCGCCGTCCACGACTTTAACGGTGGCCGACGCCCCACGGCACACACGCGCCAAATGACCCACCTTGTGACAATTCAAACACACGTTGCCTTTATACGGGCACGCACGGCGCAGGTGTCGACCTCCACATCCCAAGCAAGTCCGCGGGGTCACCTCTCCGCACGTGCGGCCACGCGGCGACGTCCGACCCACACCGAAGGTCGTGCGCGCGTCCCGGGGTGCTCGCGACCCCGCGTGGCCGGTGATGGCTCGAACATCCCCGCGAGTGTGCTCGACCGCTGTAGCCGTGGTGACCGCCGAGTCGAATGTAATGGCTTCATCCTTCAGCCGTAAAATCGCTGAAACCATTTTCGCATCTTGTAAACCAGCAATAAAACGATCTCTGAGCCGAGCTGACCGCTCCCCCGCCGTGAACTTGCAGGCCACGGAAGAATGCTTAATCCGCACCACGAACTCAGCGACGCGTTCCTCTGCCCCTTTCGAGAGGCGATCGAACTGGAATCGAGCGAGCTGCAACGACTTCTCCGGCGCCACGTGTGCTTTCATTTTCTCCACAATGTCCCGAAACGCCAGCCCGTCATCCCGGGGCCTGTTCGGTGCCACTAAATCACCCAGCAGCCGATAATGCTCCGGCGAAAGCGAAGCGAGCAAGATCGACTTCTGCTTGCTCTCGTCGACCACATCGTTCGCGTGGAAATAGCATTCCAATTGCTCCGAAAACAATTCGAAGTCGTCCCCGTCGAAAACGGGCATAAGTCCATATGCAACCATCCTCGTCGCCAACTAGAGTGTACCAGGTGCGGTGGGACGCAAGAAGCACGCGGGCCAGCATCTACTCCACTTTATTGCGCGACCAGAAGCACACTCTTCCCACCCCAAGCGGGCAAGGCATGATATACGAAAACCCAATCACGTGACACAGCACAAAACCCAATCGTGTTTATACACCACCCAGCGTTAAATAATCACTCGATATAAATCAAACCCAATCGTGTTTATACACCACCCAGCGTTAAATAATTATCACTCGATATACATCAAACCCAATCTTGTTTATACACCACCCAGCGTTAAATAATCACGAGATATAAATCAAACCCAATCGTGTTTATACACCACCCAGCGTTAAATAATCACGAGATATAAATCAAACCCAATCGTGTTTATACACCACCCAGCGTTAAATAATCACGAGATATAAATCAAACCCAATCGGCTTTATTCTCACAAAACCCATACGCATATCTACAACAACATAAATATACATGGGGTAAGAATAACAAAATACAATAACTTGTACACATAATACTGAAGGCAAACTCCATACTCTAATCCCAGCGTTACATTCCTAATCACGAGATATACTACATACCATTACTGTTCCAGCACGACCCTCCACGGAGCACGCGGCATACGAGTCATCACCAGCCACCGAGTCATCACCAGCCACCGAGTCATCACCAGCCACCGACCCCCATACACAGTGCTGCCACATCCGCCCAATCTCCGTTGCCGCCAATCACAGTACGGCACTTCATTATCACAACAATAGGCATTTTTAAGCATTTTGGGGGGAGGTGTCCATTCATCGCGGATTTTCACTTCTCGCGGGGGGGGGGGGTTTGGAACGTAACCCCCGCGATAAACGGGGGATGCCTGTATATCGTTGTAGAATTCGCACCCGCCCGGCGTGCGAACGACCACGACAAACCAACAGCGGTCGCTTCGCCCACCGAACGGACAATCCAGTCGTGACTTTCTGGAACAACGCCAGAAACCAGTCACGGGTGGGTTTTTAATCCCACCATGGCTCAGTCCGTATTCTACCCGCACGAAATCTGGTCAATAGCCGAATATCGATATACCTAAGTACCCGCATGAGTAACCTACTGATGGACCGTACCTCGGCGAAGGCCTGCTTGGACACGAACCGCTTAAGCGGTCCGTTCTGTTCTGGGATAACCGAGCGGGTATTATCGCCAGACCTCGCCGGACCCAATTCTATTTATCAGCTATTTAAAAACAACTATATGCCGAGTGCAAGATGGGGCAGTTCAATGAGGGAATGGACGCAACGAAGAGGTTTACATTCACACAAGGACATTTATTATAATAAAGCACGTATGCAATTAAACAAGGCAAAACACGTATGCACCTATACAAGCAACAAAAGCACGACAAAAGAACTACAACCGTCTACTTATTATGTACAGTCACTTGCACTTAACAGCAGATCCTACTTATTAGATGGGCCCACGGACACACGTGCGCACACACACACACCCAAGAAATGGTGGCAGAGGCCTTTAATAATGAGCTCAAGCTCGGAGGACAGGTGAGCTGAAACCCAGAGCCTATCTCGAACCTCCCCACATCGTGTGGTTTTCAAGTTGTTCAGACCCGGGCTCCAGCGAGAGCGAGCTGGATCCAATCGCTGAGCCGCGATCCTTCCCGAGCTCCCGTGAATCCTCACGCGCTTCTCAATACGTGCTGGTTAGACGAGGCGCCGATCCTTCCCGTCGATGCGTCGCTTCCCCGAGGAACCACCTCCCGCGCTTCTCAACACATGCTGGTGAGACGAGGCGCCGATCCTTCCCGTCGATGCGTCGCTTCCCCGAAGAACCACCTCCATGAAGAGGTCGATGAGTCACACCAAGCCGGGAACCAAAATGGAGAACAAAGAGCTCCACGAACCGAGAAGAAGAAGCCACCACTCGCAGCTCAAGCCGAGGGACGGGCTTAACTTCCTTCCAAACAGGGCAGCTTGAAGCAAAAAGCTCTCCCGAGCCAAGCAGAAGCTCACGGAACCATCAAAGCAAAGAGCCTCCAAAAAGCCTTCTCCCGAGCCAGGCCTCAGCCGAAGCTCACTCTGCCAGCCGAAGAAAAAAGCTTACTAAGGAGAACAACGAAAGGATCTCGTCCTTATCCTTCTCCCGCCCTTCCCATGATCCCGGCGTGACTCATGCCCTTGTGCTCCATCCCCCCCCACCCCCGCTCAACCTAGGGTGGGAGGGAGTTGTTGAGTCACGGGGCGGCAGGATTCTTCTTCCTTTTCGCAGAAGAAGGGGAGGGATGTCTCCATTGTTCGTTCCCTAACTATTAAATCGATCCGCAGCGCATCAAATCGTTTTCTGAACATTTAAACAATGGAAGGTGAGCTATCTTGGGAACAAGCACTTATCGACATAGCTGACTAAACGAACCTGTCTGTTGTGTGCAATCGAATTCCCAAATTCGTAACAATATATATATATATATATATATATATATATATATATATATATATATATATATATGTATACATATATATTGTTGCGGTTGTGGAAATTCGCAAACCACCATTCAGGTCCCGTAGGTGAGATATCTCTGTAAGTACATGTGTAGTTAGCCCCAAACCCGTTGTTTAGCGGGAATAAATGTGATTCATTCGGGCTGCGACACTTTGACATAGCCGTTTTTCTGTCCTATCTTTATTTTGAACCAACCACGAACCAACCGCAATCACACAACAACCACCAACCACAACGCCGCTTCACAACAACAACAACGCCAACAGCCACGATCTTTACCTTCACAACTCGCTCCCGCAAACATCGCATCACCGCCATTCCAAACGGCACCATGGCCATAAACCACCGCCATAAACCCTCCACCACCTTCACCTCTCTCCTTCTGCGGCCATTCACGCACCACCTGTGAGCACCGAGCGTCAGGCTGTCCTGTGCTCGTACGGGACGCGCGCCGAGCCGCGAGTGCAAAATGCGGTCTTTCCGAGGAGAATTCGGATCAGGAATGCCACACGCCCACTTCTGATCCGTCCAATCAGCAAGCGTGGGGTGGTTTGGCCCCGCCTCCAGGCGCATCTGTGTGGAATCGAGATATGCAAATTCTCGGATCAGGGGAGATTCACACCCCTTTTTCTCCGTCCAATGGGCGAGCGTAGCTCCGCCCCCGAGCTCATTCTGATCCAGAAATTTGCATATGGGTTCTCCTGCCGGCCTTTAAAGCGCCGAGCGGAAGGCGAATCTGGGCAGAGTCGGCCTTGGAAGAGCGCAGAGTCGGCCTTGGAAGAGCGCAGAGTCTGTTTGGGCAGAGTCGGCCTTGGAAGAGCGGAGAGTGGCAGAAGAGCGGAGAGAGTTTTGAGCGCGGAGTGGAGTCGGGAGGAGAGGGCATCCCGGTGGTTTTCGGCAGTCGGCTGAGGAGAATTGGGGGAAGAGACCGAGGAGTTCGGGTCCGAGGGAAGGAAGACGGCGGTCGGCGACGAGGTCGCGGTGGAATCGCTCGTCACGGGACCCAAGCAAGCCAGCTATACTCTTTCCCCAGAGCATCAACAATCCCCCCCTTTTTCCCCCGCGCTGAGATAGTGCGAAAAGGGGGCCCCATTCCCACCCCACTCCAAGCAGTGCCAACGAAACCCGCGAAGGAGCACGAAGTCGAGGCACCGCCGCGCTGCCACATTTGCGGCTCATCACAAAGACGCGGGTAGGACCCACCCGGTCTCGCGGACCTGACCGCTCTTTCAGGTCCCGCGCAAATATTGGCCCACAGGCCCCGTCTGCCCCCTTGTCTTTGAGGGTAGCCTTTTCTTTTGTTTCTGTGTAAATGTGTGTGTGTGGCGCCAGTCTGGTGAAGTAAAACTGTTAAGTGTTGCCGTGTGTCGGTCTTAGTCGGTAGTATCTCTGCGTCATTGTTTCTTTTGTAGCATTTGATATATGTGCATTTTGTTTGGCTGGATATGTGTGCTATCCGTGTGCCGCGGAATAAATGTGCATCATGTTGAACTGTTTTCCCGTTTCGCTTTGTCTTTTCTTTAAGTGAATCTCCATCTTGCTTCATGTAAAGGGTTGGCAGTGGGCTTAATACGCCCGATAATTAATTGGAACCGTCGAGGCCGACGATAACACCCCTCGGTTATCCCGATAGTACGGAACGGGTCGCTTAAGCGGCCCGTGTCCGGGGTCGACCTGCGGCGAGGTGCGATCGCCCGGTCTACCCTCCGCGTGGGTACTTAGGTAGGTCGAGTTTGGCGAACAACCCTATCCCACGCGGGCGGCCGATTGGCACAATCGTGGTGAGGCCGAAAGACCCACCCATGACTAGCTCCCGGCGTTAGTCCGAGAGGGTCACGACAGAATTGTCCGTCCGATGGGCGACGTGCCGCGATTCGAGTCACGTGGCCGTTCGCACGCCGGCGGGCGCGAATTCGCAACACTATACTGTACAAATATATGTATACACACTCATATATATATATATATATATATATATATATATATATATATATATATATATATATATATATATATATATATATATATATATATATATATATATATATATATATATATATATATATATATATATATATATATATATTGTTGCGGTTTTCGCGCCCGCCGGCGTGCTGACGGCCACGTAACTCGAATCGCGGCACGTCGCCCACCGGACGGACAATCCAGTCGTGACCCTCTCGGACTAACGCCGGGAACCAGTCACGGGTGGACCTTTCGGTCTCACCGCGATCGAGCCAATCAGCCCCCGCGTGGGATAGGGTTGCTCACCAAATTCGACCTACCTAAGTACCCACGCGGAGGGTAGACCGGGCGATCGCACCTCGCCGCAGGTCGACTTCGGACACGGGCCACTTAAGCGACCCGTTCCGTACTATCAGAATAACCGAGCGGTGTTATCGTCGACCTCGACGGTTCGATTAATTATCGGGCGTATTCAGCCCACTACCAACCCTTTACGTGAAGCAAGATGGGGATTCAATAGAGGAAAAGACGAAGCGAAGCGGGAAACAGTTCAACACAAAGCACATTTATTCGCGGCACACGGGAGCACACATATACAATTCCACCAAATGCACACAGAAAAGACACAATGTAATTTACACAAAAAGCAAATGTAAAAGCGAAAACACAATGCAGAGCTAATACCGACTACCGAGCACACGGCAACACTTATACAATTCTACTTCACAGACGGCGCCGACAACACATACCCAAAACCAAGGAAAAGAATACCCTCAAGGATGAGGCGGGCCTGAGGCCGAGACCGGGTCGCGCCTACCCGTCTGGTGATGAGACGCGGAGCGGCGATGGCGCCTCAACTCCGCGGGCCTCGCGGACAGTGTCTGGTAGGGGGTGGGAAAGGGGCCCCCTTGGTCGCACTATCTCAGCACGGGGGGAAACAGGAGGGGGTTGCTGATGCTCGGGGTATAGAGGATTTTTATTATCCCGCGACGAGCGTCTCCACCTCGGCCAGGTCGCGCTGTCGGCCTCCCTGGGGTGCAGCTCCCGACGCGAGCACCCCCTCGTCTGGTGTCGCTGCCTTTCCACAGCTCCGTCCCCTCCGTTCCGACTCCAACGCACACGACGACCAGCACTTCTTGCCAACTCCACCGCCCGCGAAGTCTTGACTCTCTGTTTCCGACTCTCCTACTCTCCTACTCTCCGCCTCTGGACTCTCGAACACGGTCCTTTTATCAGCCCCGTAGCTTCGCCCTCTCATCCTTGACCCCCTCCCTTCGACCTTTCACCTCGCTCCCCATTGGCCCGAGACAAAGTGGGCGTGAAGGCTTTTTGATCCATAAATTTGCATATATCGATCGCCCTGGGGGCGGGGCCAATTCGCCCCTCGCTCACCGATTGGACGGCAAAAAGTGGGCGTGTGTCGTTTTTGATCCGTTTTTGAAGCACAAAATCCGTGATTTTGTACACGCTGTTCGGCGCGCGCTCTGCACGAGTCCAACACCGGTACCCACAGCGGCGCAAGAACGGTGGCGATGCGACGGTTGTGAGGTGTGACGTGAAGGTCGTGGCGGTTGTGGTGAAGCGGCGTTGTGGTTGGTGGTTGATGTTGTGATTGTGGTGGTAATCATGGCGGTTGGTCCAAAATAAAGATAGCAAAAGAAAAACGGCTATCCTGAAGAGTCGCAGCACGCATAAATGACATGTATTCCCACTAGACAACGGGTTTGGGCCTAACTACACATGTACTTACCGAGATACCTCACCTAAGGGACCTGAATGGTGGTTTGCGAATTTGGTAACCACAACACTATATATATATATATATATATATATATATATATATATATATATATATATATATATATATATATATATATATATATATATATATATATATATATATATATATATATATATATATATATATATATATATATACACACACTCCAGTGTTAAAGCCCATGAAAAATGACGGGTTGTAATTATTTTATTCGACATATTGAGACTGGAAGATATGATGTTTTGTTGCAAGAAAAAGCGTTGTCTTAAAAGGAAGCATGTAAAAATGTTACTCTAGTTTCTTTATCTTCTGGGACCTTTCATTTCGAGGGTACAGCCTCATGAGCATGCCAAAGCATGAATCCTCGGCCGAGCATCAGGTGTGCTGATATCTTCTTCATTGCACGTATGCAAATTAACACTCCTTTTACTCTGTGTGCATTACACATCACTTGCAGTGAATTTCACATCCCTGCGCCTTGTATTTATTGTTTAGAAAAAAAAAAACACATCTGTACACCACCATTGAGGCCCGGTTGCAAGTCACCATCTACATTTCCAAAAGAAGAGACGTAATTACTCTTGAATGAAAATGTTTTTTTCTGAAAAAAAAATGACTGTAGTGAACGCACAGTCATGTTAAGGAATTGGCCTTGAAACCCCTTCTTAAATTATCCTTTTGAAGGTAGACATACATCAAACAAACAAATACACTGACACATATTGTGTTATATATGATATATATATATATATATATATATATATATATATATATATATATATATATGTATAAATATATATATATTTATATATATATATATATATATATATATATATATGTATATATATATATATATATATATATATATATATATATATATTTATATATATGTATATATATATATATATATATTTATATATATATATATATATATATTTATATATATATATATATATTTATATATATATATATATATATATATATATTTATATATATATATATATATATATATATATATATATATATATATATATATATATATATATATGACCAAAAATGCTCCAATGTTCCAGAATTATGTCACTTATCAGAATTCTATGAACCTCCGAAATACGTTTCATCCTTGCTCAGTATTTTTTTCGCTTTATCCCTAGGTGTGGGTTCCACGAGGACTGTCAGGATAGCCTCGAGGTACTCACACTCGCCTCCAAGCTGTCTGGTCTCGGTTTGATTATTGGGCCACATATAAACTGTAATCCTGGTGTCTCACAGGCAGGGTGATTCTTCAATGTGTGTGCCATCCCTTGGATGGACGTTAAACGAGGCTTACTGTGTGCCAGCATCAGTTGGTCGATGTTAAAGATCCAATGGTGTTCTTCATGACGAGTAGGTCAGCTATCGCCGGCACCCTGGCCAGGTTCCAAATTCCTGCCAGAATTACTACTGGGAAGGTAATGCCAAAGCACCTAGTATAAACCTTGCCAATGAACTGTTTTGGCAGGACTGATGTGCTGTAACAGAGTATGGTACATCACAATAGTGCATCACAAAATTGTATCCCACAAAATCACAACATATCCACCTCAACCCTCATTCATCCTTCCCTCCCAACCCCATGCCTTGCCCTCCCCACCCCCATCATATTCCTTATACAACCAGTCCCTCACACATGCCTTCCTTCACCCATAGAACCCCACTGCACCACATCCACCCCAATCTTCACCCACCTTCTCCCTCCCATACTAAACGGCAATTCTCTCTTTCAACAGCAGACAACATCCTTCCCTGACCCCTTCTTTTCCCATGGCACACCGATCCCTGACCCCCCTCCCCCACCCAATCCCCCCCCAGCTCATCCCTCTTCCTTCCGCGATCCTACCTCATCCTTCTCACTCCCCTTTTCACCGCATCCATGGACATCTTCCACTCCTATGCAATCCCATTGACATTGCCTACATACATACACAGACAAACATTTTCATGAAAATTGCACCCAAACATCATACCATGGTCGGTATCATTAGAGAAGGCTCGGATTGCTTTCAGGAAATCTTCCAGAAGCTCGACCTGTAGTGAGATGGATAAAAAAAATCCTTGCTAAATTAGCCTTGAATTTAAGCAGAGACGGGACAATCTCATGCTCTGACATTTCATAAAGGAGGACTTTAGCAAAATTGCATTTGAAAGCACGCGGCGCACTCTTAATTAAACAAGCGCGCGATGCATATCGTTCCTGGTGACAGTGTGCCCAGTGGTGAATAGCAACTTGACAGAGTCGCCTAGCCTATCCAGGACATTATCTGCCGTTTTGTGTGATGGACCATGTATTTGAACAATGTCGATCTTCTATCGTGGTAGCAAACAAGATCTGAGCTGATTCTGCACGAAAACACGTTGTTATTGAATTCTGCATTTGTGTAAAATTACAGAGTTTGAGTCAACCGGACTCCATAATATTATTTCATGATAATATAATGATAATGGCACACTGAACAGAAAGAAATTCAAAACCACATAGGAAGAGTTTATTATCGCGGCAATCTCAAGAATCAAAAAAATCTTTCTCATTCAAAATTAACACAAACTAATCACCTCTACCTCTCTCTTTCATCTTTCCCCGAATATCAAATTGCTCAGCCATTGATCTCAGATCTTAAGACTCATCCACTCTTTGAGTGACTCAAACACCCCTACCCCTCTTCCCCAATCGCAGAGTCCAAGCCCGACCCAGAGCCTTAAGTTTCCACTCCAACATCACTGAAAGCAAAATCGCTCTCAATAATCAAAATCAAAACCTTTTACTACTGATCAGATCATGCAGTAGTGCGTAATTGGAAGCAAGTGTAGGTGTATCATTCATCCTTAAATAGTCTCGATCGGGGTGCTTGCCTACAACGCGCTCCATGTATAATTTATTTTGCCACGCTTTATAGCGTGAAACAGCGATTAAACAGATGTTTCAAAAGTGGACTGGAGTCTCGCCCAGCATCGTAAATTTGCCTCTGGTGGCCAACGTTAACTGTCCTTTTTTATTTACATTCTTTCTTCCTGCAAGTGTTTTGCGCTCATATGATCTACAGTTGAAAATCCGAGTGAATACATAAATTTCACCGTGTATACGTATGCTGTATATCTAATATATTGTTAGAGTTGTGGGGGTACATTGAGGAATTTCAAAGCAAAGTTAGGATTGAAGTGAGTTGCTTGGTCTGTGGACATGCAGGAGACATCTCGATGTACCTTAAGTAGGGAAACTGTGAGCTTAAGTGTTACTTGTCACCACATGGGGGGTGGTGCTGTGTTAATTAGATAGAGATTAAGGCCAATTTCCCCCCAGTTTTAATTGCCCCCTGTGACCTTTTCCTACATTTTTGCATTTACACCACTTGCAATAAATGAATTATGTTCTTCTAAAAACAGCAATAATAACAGAGCCACACGTCCAAGCAGGCAAGAAGCCACGGCTTCATTCCGGCAAGTCACGCCCCCGAGACTTATGATTGGTCAGTGTAATGTGAAAGTGGGGGAGGGGGGCATGATCGAAGCGTGGACAGTTGGTGGAGAAATGTGGCTGAGACAGAGGATCTAGTTTTTGCTCTCCTCTCGGCACGACAAAATGACTGCGCGATTCTCATGTTCGTTCTGGTGAATTTGCAGCTTGCTCAGCAAGACGCTAGCCATTCCTGTTTGGGTGAGAGTCGTGAAGTAGTATGATTATGAGAGAGAGAGGAAAAGGAGTGCACCTCTCAGCAAACTTGGCTTTATCCCATTGTGTGCCCAAGGAGGAAGGTGAGCAATGTTGTGAGCGCACCTGATGCAAGAGAGGAATATTTGGCATATTCATTCATGAGAAGAAGCTGCACGGCAGTTGTTGAGTCCTGGCATTGAATACCACCTCACGAATTACCTCATGTTCATGACCGCATAGAGCAGCTTGGCGCCATTTTGGGTGCGGTTTCCCATGCAAGATGCCGCGGTTAGAGTACCAAGTTCGTAAAAGACCATCTCTGGACAAAGCTAAGTGCCTGAATAAAGGGAGGATTTTCTTTTATTTTATTTTGTTTTCACCTTGTCTGTATTAAAGTCCGTGTGAAGAGGCGCCTCGACTTTAGGTTTTAATTGACCACACATTTAATTATGAGACTTTGTATTATTGCCATTGTAAATATTTGATTTATTTTCGTTCAACAACCATGTTTATTTTAAATTGCTTGTGTTGTCTATTTGCCGTGGATTTGAGTATAAACCCCTTGCGTTGTGTTTCCGTCATGTCGGTGCATTTGCCGCCCTTTCCACTCCCGCGCGTGCCATAATCTCCGAGGATCACGTGTCCGCCTCTAAGGAAAACTGCTCAGTGATCCGGCCTGGTCGGTGTTAACCGCCCATCCACGACAATTGGTTCGGGGGAATTCACCTAACCGCCGGGACCACGACAATATAATGCACTTTCTAACCATGGACATTCACTCACTCACATATAAATTTTTAGTACCTTCTAGATGGGGTATAAAGCTGAAATTTTGCAAACTGATGCAACTTGAAACCAATATACCAGGAAAAATCACAAAACAGTGGGAAACATTCCAGACACAAAAATATCTGTGATTAAAAGTCAGCCAGTGCAGACTCTGTCTGCTCAATGCAGATCATGTGACCAGGGCAACCTGACATTTCTATGTCAGAAAGGAAGCAATTACAAATGATTCCTATGTATGTCCCTGATCTATGATATGCGTAAGTATTGATATGTTTTAAATATTGGTATTTGAACATTTTATTGCAGAAAAATTACAAAAGGTGTCAAGATGATTGAAACATTGATGGAAAGCATACACCATACCATTTTCAAATCACTCATTATACTGCTTGTAATTGACATTTTCAATGTGTGCTCTGCCACTGGTCAAGCAAGCTTTGATCCTGACTTCAAAATTCTCCACAACTCGTCTGTAAGTGGCTGGAGTGGTTGTCTGATGGAAGATCTCCACCTCCTGCTTCAAAACAGCTAGAGTTCAAGGTTTGTTGGTGTACACTTGACCTTTGGCAGCAACCCAAAAGAACAAATTACAATGGGTTGAAATCCAGGCTGCGGGGCACCCACTCATGCGCTGTGCCCAGGCTCAGGACATGATTTCCAAACAGCTGGTGGAGTAAGTCAATGGTTTTACCTGCAATGTGTGGTGGGGCTGTCCTGTATGAACCATGCAAGTGTGCCTTGGTTTGGAGATGGTCATTGAGCGAGATCATCATGAAAACGGCATAAGACTGAGGTACCGCTCGCCGTTGACTGTCACTCTCTTACCGTTGGCTTCCTTGAACAAATACTGTCCCAGCATACCCCAATTGGCATTCAATGCACAGAAGCACGTGGACTTGGGGCCTTTGAGAGACATCTCAGACACCTGCTTAGGAGGCTCCACACCTCAGATGATGTTGTGATTGTTGATAGCCCCCATTCAGATGGAAGTGTGCTTCATCACTGAACCAGAAGGAGTTGATCCAATTTGGGTACCCTTCCATTCAGTCACTGAACCAATCACACATTGTTACTCGGCTTGCCATGTCATTCGGAGTTAGTTTATGCCTTGCAGATATGATGTAGGGATAGAGCTTGAGTTCAGAAGTGAGAATGAGCCACACAATGAGACTGAGATCGCCAGTTATCGCGAACACTGACTGTGGGATTTCTTAGGACTTTCGAGAGCAGAATCTATAACAAGATAAATATTCCCTTCGTCCTTGGTAACACTTGGTGGGCAACCACTGCTGCCTTTATTTTGATTTTTTTTATCACGTCCATGTGCTTGGAAGTGCTCCACAAAACGATGAATGCTCCCAATGGAAGGTCTATGACAGGTGTGAAAATTGTAATACTGACAGTATTGTCGGCGTACTTGCACGTAGGATTTTGTCTCAACTCACAGTCACAATTTTCACTTTTTGCTCCACTGTGAACACCAAAATTGATGTCGAGTCCCACTGACTATTGTTATAAATGGCATACCATCACCACCATAACCTACAAGAGAGAAGCGTATAGCATTAGAAATGACAGAATATCAGGATGATCAAATAGTCCACTTTTTGAAGCACCCTGTAAATCTTAGTAATTAGCAATTTGTTAATTACTAAATCATCGTAGTAATGATAACACACACTTGGAATATTGCATATCTAATTACATTGCATTTTGGGTCACATGACTTACCTTTTTTGGTCATTGTTTGATTAAGTTAATTATGAATATGCAACATTTTTAGTTTGTCTTTTCACTTGCATATTATTGTAATGATACTCGTGACATATTTCTAATTCATTTGCAAAGAAAATATATCACAATATATATATATATATATATATATATATATATATATATATATATATATATATATATATATATATATATAATTTGTTTATTTTTCAGGTAGATATGCACTTTCTGAAGATTTATGTCTTTAAATTTTAAAGCCAGCACCAATACTTTGAGTTATAGGTGAACATGTTTTATTGGTCAGTAATACATTTATGTGGTTTTGTTGGCCATTTTGACTTTTCATTTTGAGAGTCACAAGTCAATATTTCAGCTTGGACTCCTATTTTTTTCATAATGAGCACCCTCAAAATAAGTTAAAAGTCTTGTTACCGAATTTGACTCAAAAATGCCCCGATAAGTTTTAAATGAGCCGTTTTCAGAAATTTTGCCGAGATGAAAGGTGGTGGGTGGTTCCAAGCAAGCTTCGTCCAGCTGAGTGTTTCCACCCTCTTTCCTCCATGGCATTCCTGGAAGGAGTGTTCACGACCACGGCAATGCAAAAATGCAGGGAACAATAAGATAATCTCAGCTATATATCGACGATTTTGAACGTCGGGCCTTGTGTCTGCATTCATCTTGCCGGGACAAAGCGATCATTCCTTATCTGTTTTCCAGCAATGTGGCTCTGGAATACAGCATAAATGTGCACATTTTAAAATATTTTCTGCATGTTTTTATTATAACAAGGGTACCTGAAACAGAGGGCTGACTATACAGTTTATGCAAACATGCATTACTTAAAATATGCACTGTAAAACTTATCTTTGTCCACGATAAATGTTTATGACTTCCTTCCACCCACTGCACATCATCCGTAAATGACAAAAACCGACAGACACTTCTCTAATCATACCACCATAAAACTGAGAAACACCAGCTCCCTTGTGGAGTGATCTTGACCGTGCAAGATCAAGTGACGTGCTTTTGTCTTCAGTCACCTGACCCTCTGTGAGCATGGCTGCACTGGCAAAATTTTGTTTCTGGACATTTGGAGACCGTTTTGTGATTTTTTTTTTTAACCTGGAATATTGCCTTTGATTACAACTGTCTGCAAAATTTCAACTTTCTAGCCTAATGAGAAAGTACTACATATTTATTTATATCAGTGAGAGAGTGGGTGTCAGTGGTTGGAAAGATATTTATAATATATAGTAGTGGGGCATGCTTGGACACTGAAAGTAATGACTCAGGTGTAACCTATGTGCAGACATAATAAATATAAGCTTTATATATTTGATGAAGTGTATTGTTCTTGCATTCTGTAAGCAGCTAAATAACTCAAGTAAGTATAGAATTAGTGATTATAATGAGCTCTTTACTTCCACCGCTGAAGGTGAAGGAGGTTGTCTTCACCCCTTTCTGTTTGTTTCTTACTTGGCAATTTATTTATTTTTTTGACAGTATGTTGATCACCTCCGTTTTTTGTTTGTGTTTGTTTGTTTGTTTGTCTGTCCACTCAACTCCAGCCCAAGCTGCTCAACCGATTATTCTGAAATTTTCAGAGATTAATGTCACTGATCCTGCGACTGTCACGCATTGAAGTTTCTTAAAATCCAGTCGACCGAAAAGGTCTACAGAGGCCAAAAGGCCAATTTGAGCCATATTTTCTAAAATCCTCAAATTTCATCCGATTGATGTGAAAGTTGAACAGGATTCGCATATTAGGTCAGTAAATTCAACCACATTACTTTGCAGGTTATCATTGATCAACAGGTCAACATAGGCCATAAGGTCAACCCAAAATAGGCCAAATTTTTTAATTGTTTTTAAAACTGTCATTTTTCATCCAATTGACTTGAAATTTGAAGATCATTTGCATAATAGGTCACTGAATTCAACGACCTATTAAAGTTGAGATTAACATAGGCCACAATTACAATTTGGGCCAGATATTCTAAAATCCTCATTTTTCATCCAATCGACTTAAAATTGGAAGACTATTTGCTTATGAGGTCGCTGAACTCAACCACCTATTAATTTTGAGGTCAACATAGGCCAACTTTCTAAAAGTCTCAGTTTTCATCCGATTGACTTGAAATTTGAAGAGCATTTGCATATGAGGTCACCAAATTCAACCACCTATTAATTTTGAGGTAAACATAGGCCAAAAGGTCAACATAGAACAAAAGGTCAACAAAGGCAAAATTTCTATAATCCTCAATTTTAATCCAATTAACTCAAAATTTGAAGAGCATTTGCATATCAGGTCACTGAATTCAACTACCTACTATTTTTTAGGTAAACATCGGCCAACAGGTCGACATAGGCCAATTTGTGCCAAATTTTCTAAAATCCTCAATTTTCATCCAATTGACTTGAAATTTGAAGAGCATTTTCACGTAAGGTCGCTGAATTGAACTACCCATTAATTTGAATGTCAAAAGGTCAACACAGGCCTACTTTCTAAAATTGATAGATCGGGCCAAAAAGTAAATATATCACTGCATCTCAAAAAGTTGTGGGCGAGTTATGACAAAACAAGGTGGGCGAGTTGAATAGATGACAAGAACAAGCGGATTGGATTTTTGTTCGGTTCCAGCCCATCAGTGAGATACAAAACAAAAACTGTTCTGCCTGGCAGAGGTATGCGCTTTACCAAGTCTCATTCTACTTTATGCTGTTATGCCATGTTGTCACTGAGTGATTTTTCATTTTTTTTTTGTCTGTTTGTGCACAAGATATCTCAAAAAGTTGTGACGGATCCGGATGAAATTTTGTGGACAGGTTCAGTGTATGACAAGGAAGAAATGATTTAATTTTGGTGAAGATCAAGATCCGGATCCGGATCTGATAATTTTTTCAGTGATTCTTCACCATTGAGAGATAGGGCTCAAAAATGATATATAGCATGATATTTCAAAATTGTATTGGGCCAGATATGTTCGGCTAAACCGATAGATAGAACGATATCTCAAAAAGTTGTCGACAGATTTGGATGAAACTTGGTGCACAGATTGGGTGTGTGACCCTGACGAATTGTTTCGATTTTGGTGAAGATCTGAATCCGGATCCGACTACTAGAATTTTTTGAGTGATTTTTCACCATTGAGAGATTGAGCTCAAAAATGATATATAACATCTCGTGGATCAGGCATTACAGGGTGGAGGTATGCACTCTACCGAGTGCCCTTCTAGTTAATTAATAGTTTTCAGCTGGAGTAATTACCTCCACCACCGAAGGTAAACTGAGGTTATGTTTTCACCCTTGTCTATCTGTCTGTCTGTGAGCACGATATCTCAAAATGTTTGGATGGATTCGGAAAAAAACTTGGTGGACAGATTGGGTGTGTGACAAGGACAAATGTATTAGATTTTGTGATGATCCAGATACAGATCAGTGGGATACAATGCATAAATTGTTCAGCCTGGTGAATGTATGTGCTGTACTGAGTGCCATTCTAGATTTTCAGGTAAATACTAGCAAAGTACCCTCCCATGGGCGGGTACAGTTATCTGTTGAATGGCGTTGGTCCCGTCTCGATCGGATGAAATTGAGAAATTGACGTTATCCAGTGACCTTGACCCCGTGACCTTTGACCTTGACCTTGACCTTGATCCCCTTATGTCCGTTCCCAAGGACCACATATGCCAAGTTTCATCTCATTCTATCCAACGGTTTGGCCGTCTATAAAGGACAAACAAACATGAAAAATTGACGTTTTAGTCAATTTATGACGTCATAACTCGAAAACCGGAAGTCAATGTCGTCAATGAACTGTGTCATTTAATTTTGATTATCTGTCGAATGGCGTTGGTCCCGTCTCGATCGGATGAAATTGACCCGGTGACCTTGACCCCGTGACCTTTGACCTTTAGCTTGACCCCCCTATGTCCGTTCTCATGTCCCAAGAATCACTCATGCCAAGTTTCATCTCATTCCATCCAACGGTTCGGCCGCCTATAAAGGACGAACAAACATACATACAAACATATTCTATCTTTTTAGTATGGTAGATGCCAAAGGTTATAAAATAAGATGCGGAATAGGTGAGAGTTAGCTTTGCTAAGCAACCAGTTCAAGTGTAAACTAAATTGTCTTGGGTCACATGACCCACCATGAGCAGAGCGAGTCTGCACCGTCTGACATATTAGCGGTAATTTTTTGACTGTTTTACGATTGTTTTTCTCCTTGGGATTTTTCGCCATCTGGCTTTGAGATGTATTAGAATGCAAAGTTTTAGATGTCTAGCTTTCCTAGAAAGCACTAAAATGCATTTGAGTGATTGAGTCAGTGGTTAGAGCTTTATATGTATTATATATATACTAGCACTTGCCCGTACCTGCGTGGCCGTACGTGCAGCAAAAAAAAAACAAAAAACTTTCAAACCGCGAGCCAGAAACAACCACACAGGCCGTTCCTTCGCTCTCGCGTGCCCGTACGTGCGTAGCCCGGAAGTTCGCATATCGCAGTTATGATTATTTACAATTTACTTTTAATGGCCAATTATTCAATTATCGCCAACGTATTTTGCCTTTTCGCAATGTCATCCCAAAGAAAAACACAAAGAGAAGAGAAAAAAAATACGTACGTGAAAAAAAATAAAAAATATATATAAAAATTTCAAACAACTACACAGGCCATTCATTTGCTCTCGTAAACGATGACTGGATTGGGGCATTGTGTTTATCTATAAATGCGCATAAGAAATCGAGAAAGTATTAGAATACATGAAGTCATCACTATCCGGAAGTCCGTACGTTGGAACGCGGCTGAGGTTCTCTCCCTATCGGCCACGCCCAGGCAGCAACGTGTCCTGTCATTGGTTGTTAAATAAATAGCCATAACTTGGGAAGCACTTGTCCGATTAATATCAAACCTTGAAAAGGAACATCCACAGGGCCCCAGCAATATACCTGGCAAGTTTCAATTAGATCGGAAAAGTGGTTGTCGAGAAACAGCGAACACACACACACACACACACACACACACACACACACACACACACACACACACACACACACACACACACACACACACACACTGCTGGAATTATCGATAGATGTGGATATATATATATATATATATATATATATATATATATATATATATATATATATATATATATATATATATATATATATATATATAGTGTTGTGGTTACCAAATTCGCAAACCACCATTCAGGTCCCTTAGGTGAGATATCTCGGTAAGTATATGTGTAGTTAGGCCCAAACCCGTGGTCTAGTGGGAATACATGTCATTTATGCGTGCTGCGACTCTTCAGGATAGCCGTTTTTCTTTTACTATCTTTATTTTGGACCAACCGCCATTATTACCACCACCAACCACGTCTCAACAGTCGTCACAACATCAACCACCCACCACAACGCCGCTTCACCACAACAGCCACGACCTTTACCGTCACACCTCGCAACCGTCGCATCGCCACCGTTCTTGCGCCGCTTGTGGGTACCGGTATTGGACTCGTGCAGGGCGCGCGCCGAACAGCGTGTACAAAACCACGGACTTTCCGCTCCAAAAACGGATCAAAAACGACTCACGCCCACTTTTGTTCCGTCCAATCGGTGAGCGAGGGGCGATTTGGCCCCGCCTCCAGGGCGTTGGAGGGCGGTCGCTATATGCAAATTCATGGATCAAAAAGCATTCATGCCCACTTTTTCTCGGGCCAATGGGGAGCGAGGTGAAAGGTCGAAGGCAGGGGGTCAAAGGCGAAGCCACGGGGCTTATATAAGCGGCTGCGTTCGTCAGAAAAGTGTCGTCGTGTGCGTTGGAGTTGAGTGCAGTTGGGAAGTTTGCAGGAGGAAGAGTTCGGAGTTGGAGTCGGAGCGAAGAGGACGGAGCTGTGGAGAGGCGGCGGCGGCGAAGGCAGACGAGGGGGTGCTCGCGTCGGTGCCGGGAGCTGCACACCAGGGAGGCCGACGGCGCGACCTGGTCGAGGTGGAGACGCTCGTCGCGGGACCCGAGAGAGAGTAAAAATCCTCCTTTCCCCGAGCATCAGCAACCCCCTCCTGTTTCCCCCCGCGCTGAGATAGTGCGACCAAGGGGGCCCCCTTCCCACCCCCTACCAGACACTGTCCGCGAGGCCCGCGGAGTTGAGGCACCACCGCCGCTCCGCGTCTCATCACCAGACGGGTAGGCCTGACACGGTCTCGGCCCCAGGCCCGCCTACCCCCTCATCCTGGAGGGTGGTTCTCTTTTCTTTTGTTTTGGGAATGTGTGTTGTCGGCGCCGTCTGTGAAGTAGAATTGTATAAGTGTTGCCATGTGCTCGGTAGTCGGTATTAGCTCTGCATTGTGTCTTCGCTTTTACATTTGCTTTTTGTGTAAAATTGCATTGTGTTTCTCTTCTTTTCTATGTGCTTTTGGTGGAATTGTATATGTGTGCTTTCCGTTCATCGCGAATAAATGTGCTTTATGTTGAACTGTTTCCCGCTTCGCTTCGTCATTTCTCCCATTGAATCCTCATCTTGCTTCACGTAAAGGGTTGGTAGTGGGCTGAATACGCCCGATAATTAATCGAACCGTCGAGGCCGACGATAACACCGCTCGGTTATCCCGATAGTACGGAACGGGTCACTTAAGTGGCCCGTGTCCGAAGTCGACCTGCGGCGAGGTGCGATCGCCCGGTCTACCCTCCGTGTGGGTACTGAGGTAGGTCGAATTTGGCGAGCAACCCTATCCCACGCGGGGGCTGATTGGCTCGATCGCGGTGAGACCGAAAGGTCCACCCGTGACTGGTTCCCGGCGTTAGTCCGAGAGGGTCACGACTGGATTGTCCGTCCGGTGGGCGACGTGCCGCGATTCGAGTTACGTGGCCGTCAGCACGCCGGCGGGCGCGAATCCGCGACATTATATATATATATATATATATATATATATATATATATATATATATATATATATATATATATATATATATATATATATATATATATATATATATATATATATAAATTTATATATATATATATATATATGAATATATATATATATATGAATATATATATATATATATGAGCCTGGTGTTGGCGCAGTGGTAAGGGCAGTGGCTTGGGACCCAAGAGGTCCTGAGTTCAAGCCCCGTTGGGACACTGAATTAATATATGTATGTATATGTATATATATATATATATATATATATATATATATATATATATATATATATATATATATATATATAATGTGTGTATATATATATAATGTGTATATATATATATATATAATGTGTATATATATATATATATATATATATATATGTATCTATATATATATATATATAAATATATATAAACCAAGTCGAAAACACCAGGGGGTTGACTCAGCCTGCCATCCTTCCGAGGTCGGCGAAATGAGCACCAGTTGTACTGGGCCCGGTGTATGCCCCGGTTAGAATAGGTGTACCATATCCCTGTGTGTCGTAAGAGGCGACCAGGGTTGCGTCAGGAAGGGCATCCGGCGTAAAAACCTATGCCAAATCATTATGCGGACAACAAAACGAATTTCCATACCGGATCGGTCGAGGCCCGGGTTACCAACGACCGCCACCGGTACCGGTGGTCAGCAGGGTACCAGTGGAAATTGTGCTACTGCTGGGCGAAGGAGGAGAAGGAGACGGGGAAGGCGAGTCCGGAGGCAGTGGGAGAGGGGGAAGGGTAGAAGTGTGGAGGTGAGAGTTGGAACTCTGAATGTTGGGACGATGACTGGCAAAGGGCGAGAGTTGGCTGATATGATGGAGAGAAGAAAGGTGGACATACTGTGTGTACAAGAGACCAAGTGGATGGGGAGTAAGGCGAGGAGCATTGGAGGTGGTTTCAAACTGTTCTACCATGGTGTGGATGGGAGGAGAAATGGTGTTGGGATAATCCTGAAGGAAGATCATGTCAAGAGGGTATTGGAGGTGAGGAGGGTGTCTGACCGAGTGATGAGTGTGAAGTTGGAAATTGAAGGGGTGATGATGAATGTCATCAGTGCATATGCCCCACATATGGGGTGTGAGATGGAATATAAAGAAGATTTCTGGAGTGAGTTAGATGAAGTGGTGGAGAGTGTATCCAAGGATGAAAGAGTGGTGATTGGAGCAGATTTCAATGGACATGTTGGGGAAGGGAATAAAGAGGATGAGGAGGTGATGGGGAGGTACGGTCTCAACAAGAGAAATGTGGAAGGGCAAATGGTGGTAGAGTTTGCAAAAGAATGGAAATGGCAGTGGTAAACACGTATTTCAAGAAGAAGGAGGAACACAGGGTGACATACAAGAGTGGAGGAAAGTGCACACAGGTGGATTACATCTTAAGTAGGAGATGCAACCTGAAAGAGATTAGTGACTGTAAGGTTGTGGCAGGGGAGAGTGTAGCTCGACAGCATCGATTGGTGGTCTGTAGGATGACTTTAGAGGTGAGGTTGAGGAAGAGAGTGAGGGCTGAACCAAGGACCAGATGGTGGAAGCTGAAGGAGGAAGACTGTTGCGTGAAATTTAGGGAGGAGGTGAGACAGGCGTTGGATGGTGGTAAAGATGGGTGGGATGATTGGGCAACGACAGCAGAAGTTGTGAGGGAGATAGCTAGGAAGGTACTTGCTGTGACATTTGGACAGAGGAAGGAAGATAAGGAGACTTGGTGGTGGAATGAGGAAGTACAGGAAAGTATAAGGAAGAAGGGGTTGGCTAAAAAGAAGTGGGATAGTCAGAGAGATGAAGAAAGTCGGCAGGAGTACAAGGAGTGGCGTCGAAAAGCAAAAAGAGAGGTGGCTAAGGCCAAGGAAAAGGCATATGACGAGCTGTATGAGAAGTTAGATACAAAAGAAGGGGAAAAGGATTTGTACCGATTGGCAAGACAGAGGGACCGAGCTGGGAAGGATGTGCTGCAGGTTCGGGTGATAAAGGACGCAAATGGGAATGTGCTGACGAGCGAGGAGAGTGTGTTGAGAAGGTGGATGGAGTACTTTGAGGAGCTGATGAATGAAGAAAATGAGAGAGAGAGAAGGTTGGAAGAGGTGGAGATCGTGAATCTGGAAGTGGGGTGGATCAGTAAGGATGAAGTGAGGACTGCTATGAAGAAGATGAAAAGTGGAAAGGCGGTTGGCCCAGATGGAATACCAGTGGAGGCATGGAAGTGCTTAGGAGAGATGGCAGTGGGGTTGTTAACCAGATTGTTTAATAAAGTCTTGGAAAGTGAGAGGATGCCGGAGGAGTGGAGATTAAGTGTACTGATTCCGATTTTCAAGAATAAGGGTGATGTGCAGAGCTGTGGAAATTACAGAGGGATAAAGTTGTTAAGCCACACCATGAAGTTGTGGGAAAGAGTAGTGGAAGCTCGGTTGAGAGGAGAGGTGACGATCTGTGAGCAGCAATATGGGTTTATGCCAGGAAAGAGCACAACTGATGCGATGTTTGCTTTGAGAATGTTGATGGAGAAGTATAGGGAAGGCCAGAAAGAGTTACATTGTGTGTTTGTGGATTTAGAGAAAGCTTATGATAGGGTGCCAAGAGAGGAGTTGTGGCATTGTATGAGGAAGTCGGGAGTGGTGGAGAAGTATGTGAGGATCGTGCAGGATATGTATGAGGACAGTGTGACAGCGGTGAGGTGTGCGGTAGGAATGACGGACCGGTTTAAGGTTAAAGTGGGATTGCACCAAGGATCGACTCTGAGCCCTTTCCTGTTTGCAATGGTGATGGACAGGTTGACGGACGAGATCAGACTGGAGTCTCCATGGACCATGATGTTCGCGGATGACATCATGATCTGTAGGGAGAGTAGGGAGCAGGCTGAATCGAGCCTTGAGAGGTGGAGGTACGCACTGGAGAGAAGGGGAATGTTAGTCAGTAGGAGAAAGACGGAGTACATGTGCGTAAATGAGAGGGAGGGTGGTGGTATGGTGCGGTTGCAAGGAGTTGAGGTGGGGAAGGTGGATTGGTTTAAATACTTGGGATCAACTGTCCAAAGTAACGGAGAGTGTGGGAGAGAAGTGAAAAAGAGAGTGCAGGCAGGATGGAGTGGGTGGAGAAGAGTTGCAGGAGTGATTTGTGACAGAAGGGTAGCTGCAAGAGTGAAGGGGAAAGTATACAAGACGGTAGTGAGACCAGCTATGTTGTATGGTTTGGAGGCGGTGGCGCTAACAAAAGACAGGAAGCAGAGCTGGAGGTGGCAGAGTTAAAGATGCTGCGATTCTCGTTGGGAGTGACGAGGATGGATAGGATAAGAAATGAGTGTATTAGAGGGACAGCGCAGGTAGGACGGTTTGGAGACAAAGTGAGAGAGGCGAGATTGCGATGGTTTGGACATGTGCACAGGAGGGAAACGGAGTATATCGGGAGAAGGATGTTGAAGATGGAGCCGCCAGGCAGGAGGAGAAGAGGAAGGCCAAAGAAGAGGTTCATGGATGCGGTGAGGGCGGACATGCGGGTGGTTGGAGTGTCAATGGAAGATGTGGAGGATAGAGCAAAATGGAGACAGTTGGTCCGCTGTGGCGACCCCTAGCGGGAGCAAGCCGAAAGAGGAAGAAGATATATCTATATATATATATATATATATATATATATATATATATATATATATATATATATATATATATATATATATATATATATATATACATATATATATATATATATGTATATATATATATTTTTTTTTTTAAGATTAATGCCATCACATATTCATTCATTCTTTCATTTAGTATTCAATTTGAAATCTTCTTTTTGTTGTTGTTCTATGCACTCGGTGAATAATTATAAATCTACTTTGGAATTATAAACTGTTGAGACATCATGACAATATTGTCATTGTATGGCTAATCATGTTCAGACCTCAGCTGCATTCCTACTTTTTTACTCTTCGTTGCTCGCTGAAGTGAGTAAATGTTTGAAGTCATGCTTAGTCTCCAACACATTATTTGGCAATATCCTTTAAAAGAAGCATTTCCCATTATTTATTTCTTGGCTAAAACTTTTGTCAGTAATATTACCGAGCACTTTAATATACTTTTTCTTTCTTTTTGGCACACATGCTTTATTAGTGCACACGGCTTTTATGGGACTTCACTGAAATGATCCACAAGAGATCAGAAGTTAACAAGTTGACTTGGAGAAAATCCCTTCATGTTCATCCAACTGCCTCCATCATTGTGTTAAATTTGTTCTTTTGTGTTTATGCTTCTTTCTTCTTCTTTTTTTTTTTTTTTAGCTCCAGTGGCTGTGTTACTGGACAGGCTGAAATGATAATGTACTGTTGTGGAACCAAAACGTTCTGTAACAGTTCATATAGACCTGGAGTACTACAGTATACCCAAGTAAGCAATATTTTCATGAATTGCTCAATATACTCTTCCAAAGAGAAGGATTCCAAATGAAAATCCAACATTACACTATCCCTTAATCAGGTTTGAAAAGGAGAAAGTATCATCATGAGATGATTTAGATATCGATGTTGTTCTTCCCAGACCTGCCTGCAGATATTAATTAGGGTAACATCAAGGTTGTCAGCATTTCATTACCGAAGTATTTATCTTTGGGCACTTATTACTTCATTTTTCCGTGTTGCCAAAGCAGGCATCACTGTACTCGAAAAATGCAGAATGTCGTTACAAACAAGCAAACAATGACCTGCTTTTTTGAAAGGTGTCATGGGTTCTTTAACATCAATAAGAGAATGCTCGCAGATAGGATGGTCAGTCGGGTTAACGTCTCTCTGAACGGACGTAACGGATGGCAGATTTATTGATGTAACATCCTCCCTGCGGTTCTTCAGAATGGTAGTTTACAATTGGGTGAGTAGTCTATCCAAATTACACACTGCAAAATGGAGTATAGGAATGTGATGCAGTAACTCGTTTGCCACAGGAAGCATGTTTGGCATTTCCACATGAACATGTAATAATTTTTTTGATTTGTCTGTCTTCTATTGTCATTGTAATTCCAGTATATTGTAATGAGGAAGGGGAGGAATCCATACATAGATAGATCGTATTAAGAATGGTATGGACCAAGTTATCGTGTAGGTTAAATTTACCCCTGTAATAGCGATTTGTCCAGAGGTAAGTTGCATTGTAAAATGTTCACTGAGGAGGCAGTGAGTGTTAATTACAAAGCAGATGGAGAAAGATTGTACTGTGTCGGACCTCGTAGTTTTTAGGCAGGCCAGGTGAGGACTTGGGTGCAAGGGCACAAATAAAGCGATTCACATTTTCCAATGGCATCATGAACTTGAGCGAGGTACCATGACAACGAGATCAGCTATTGAGACTTAGCGAGGGGTGAAAGACTGGGGCTATCCCACAGGGTGGGACAGACTGGAAAATGGCATGTCCACAGAAGCGGCAGCCAATGATGGAACCCGCCACCCACAAAGGCCATCTCAGAGTTGACGTGGGCTGTGACCATGCTAATGTGCGCCAGTTGTACCTTCAACTTCAGGAGAGCAACATTGCTCTCATCCCTCTCTCTGCTTCACCATCTCCCTCATTGCCAATGCTTCTCATCACCATTTGTCGGTCGGTACCACCTGATCCTTCAACAACTTGTACGCTGCCAGCTTTTTACCTGCTTTAAATCCTTGTCTGCCCCTTTGTTGAGCAAATCTAGTATTTTGGCACCATTTTTGGGTGATGCTCTCCTTGCTTCACTTGTAGATAAGTTTGCCTGTCCTATCATTCCTATTTGTATCTGAAGATTGCTTGGTTCGTCCCATCTTATTTATAGAGTCTTCTTTACCCTTATCCTCCTATTCTCTTAGAATAAACCATTTTAATCAAAAAGAGCATTTTCCCATCTTTTGCCAAGTTTGGCCTTTATTGGGTGTTCCGTGGGGAATAGTGGTATATTGAATGCAGTACATATAATCACCATTTCGGTCCTTCGTACATATGTGTGTGTATATATATTTAAAGAAGAAGGCGCTTCCAACCTAAAGTAAAAAAACTAGATCGACTCCGATTGTGCCTGATGAAGCCGGCTGCAAAACCGGCGAAATGTTGCCTGACACCTGGTGTGCTCTCGCTTTTTTTGCTCAAATTCGCAGAGTTGATCTCGTTTTTTACTTTTGGTTGGAAGCGCCTTCTTCTTTAAAAATGTATCATCACAACCACCACAACTTTATACTGTTGTGACAGCGGTTGAAAAAAAATCCTTTAAAAAAAAAGATAACTTCAGCGAACTAAACCAATGAGGTTGTTTGCATTGATCAAATACTCCCGAAGAGTACTTCACTGAATCGGGAATTGATTCTTCAATAATTTTTTCGTTACCCGATTTTAATGAAACTTGATACTGCACACCGCAGGAGAATGGTGAGTAATGTAGGTAGAAAATTTTTGTGCTATCATGCACCGTATTGGCTGTATTTCGGGAACATACATACATACAATTGTCAGGTCAGATTAGATCTGTGACCTGCTACAGGTACCATGTAAACCTGCACGAACCTGTTCCGTGGTCTGGTTTTCGGCAACTAAACAGTCTCCCCCACCAGGTTTTCTGGTGAGGAGAGTGTTTAGATATGGACACCCAGCAGGTTTAAAAACAAAACCTGTCAAAGGGCGGAGGAGCTCCTTGTGAGCCAACGGCCATCCATATCTAGTGCCCAACTGTGTCTGCGGACGTCCTCCTGCAGTTGGGTTACTTTTTTTATTAGGAGGTTGGTGGCAGGATTTCCACTCCGGCCACCGTAAAACCCTTAATTCCGCAAAACACAAAAACGCAAAACAATCTGAAAACTCACTCCGTGGGAGTACCTCCTGTGCAGCTTCCTTTCGCAGGGCAGTTCACTGGATGACGGGATTGGGGCAAATCCTTCAGGACCCCCAATCTTTGATGAAAGGAGGGAAACCACGGGGTAACATCCCTGGGTCAGATTGCAGGAGAGTGTGTCGGAGTGGTGCTGAGGTGTCGTCCACCAGACGGCGGTCTCCTTGGGTTAACCTGAGGCGGTCCCTTCGGGTGGGTGCCTGGAATGTCCTATCCCTAAGAGATAATGATCACCTGTCTCTGTTATCATCTGAGCTCAAGCGTTTGGACATCCGTATTACAGCACTCTCTGAGGTTCGGAGACAGGATTGTGGCGAGATAATGGTGGGTGGTTACACCTACTATTGGTCTGGTCGCTCTGATGGTTACCATACTCAAGGAGTTGCTGTAGCTGTGTCCAATAACCTGACCCCAATGGTAATTGAGGTAACACCAGTCAACGAGCGTATTATGAGATGAAGGATTCGTCACGCCTTAGGTGTCATTTCCCTGGTCCTTGTCTATGCTCCGACTAAGGCGAGTGACCTCACCATGAAGGACACATTCTACGCCACGCTTGAGTCTGTGGTTGATCAGTGCCCCAGACGAGATACACTTCTAGTCTTGGGGGATTTCAATGCATCGACTGGAACTGATAGGGATGATTGAGACATGTGTTGGTCCGCATGGGTCAGGAACTATGAACCAGAATAGCACTAAGTTCCTTGACTTTGCAAGAAGTCAAGGACTAGACTCATCGCTGGACTTGGTATTCCAACGCTGGCATTGTGTCAACGGAGATTGACCATGTCCTCGTTGACGGTCGCTGGAGGATGATCCAGAAATGCAGGGTCTGCCGGAGTGCTCAGTTCCTCAATATTGACCACCGGTTTGTTGTAGCAACTCGAAAGCTGCACCTTAAATCCTGGAGAATGATACCATCTCTGCCTACGCTGGATGTTGGCGAGCTCAAGGATGAGAGGATAGCTGAGGAGTTTGCGAACAGGCTGAGTGGAGATTTCAGTGGTCTGTGTCCTTTTGGAAACCCGCAAGAGTTGTGGAGTGCCTTCAAGACCACTATATTTGATGTTTCCGGTGGATGTCTTGGAATTCACTGGAGGGCGAAGAGGAATTTTATCTCTCAAGGGACACTGGATACCATTGATCAGAGACGCAGGGCCAGGTGTAATGGCAGAGCTGAGCTGTTCAGGGAATTGAGGTGTAAAACTGTACGTATGGTGAGGGAGGACAAGGAGGCCGATGTGTGAGGGGGTAGACCATCACCTGAGGTCAAGTGAGTCTCGTCCTGCTTGCAGAGGAATTCATGAATTGCGTTCCTCCAAGCCTGTCCCTCGGTGTAATGCAGTTCGAGTGGATGGTGGTGGGCTCTTGACAGAGGAGTCCGAAGTGAAGGCCCACTGGGCCAGTTACTTTGAGTGGAGACTGAATTCCTTTGGTACCAGGTCTCTTCAGAGAATCCTTGGCTATTGCTGGTCAGACTTTGTGTCCAACGTGCGGTTGCAGAGAGAGACTCAAATGAGACGTGTTACATGTGTAGTCCGTGAATGTCAGCTGCAGATGTGTGGACATGTGGCTCGTTTTCCTGACGCTGATCCTGCTCAACAGATTCTCTCAGCAAGGGAACCTCGTGAGTGGAGGAGGCCAATGTGCCGACCACATGCCTCGTGGTTGCAGCAGGTTGATCAGCCTCTCAAGGAGATGGGGATAGGCTCTGCATCTGCCTGGGGGATGGTCAGACGAAGTACCGGCAGAAAGTGGATGCAGTGACACACTGCTCCAGCACATGCTCTCATACCTAACCTGACCATTGATAGCCCAGGCCCTCAGTTGGTGCCTGAATGCCCGACTGCTCAGTCCACTCCAAGCTCGGAGGAAAGATGCAGTGTTTGATTGTGCCTAATGGATAATGAATTGGCTCCTATTCTGCCCAAGAAGGTGGAAGGTAAAATAGGTGTTAGCACAGTCAGAGCCTTTGTTCTTAGAAAAATATAAATTGAGTGAGCTCAATCTCTTTGGTCTTCACTATTTTACAACCTTAACATGTTTTGAATCAAAAAAGGTATTTTGTATTCCTTGTATACTCTGCATAATTAATTTGAACTCCAACCCAAAAGTTTATTGGCAAAACTTTTTATAATTAAAACTAGAGATACAGTTCCACCATGGATTCTCTCTCTCCAAACCTTGCACCTTACAGAAGCGAAATGAACATTGTACATATCTCTCAACACACTTTCAAGCCAGCATTGCAACAAGCTAGACAAGCATACACAGAATATTATTAGGGGAAGATCAAAACTTTCGGAACGAGGATATTCACTGGGAATGACGCATGGAATTCTCCAAGAGACACACATGAGGACATTATATTTTGGAACAAACCCTCACACCCACATGTAACACCAGAAACAAAGAGTTTATTTTGTTGTTACATGGTGTTGATGGAGGGGAGGGGGCAACCAAAAAGTACATATGGGACATCCCAAGACGACCGACAGACTTGTTACCTTGACAGAAGAATTCTCGTCTTGCTGGCAAGGTTCGTGTCACTCTGTGTCAGCAGAAACGTAAAACACCTATTACTCTGACAAAGGGTTAATGCCTGAAATGTCAGCTTCTCCTTGCATCCCACGGCAGTTAGCACACTGAAATCAATGTCGTTTTAATTACATCCAGATTTCGTGCGTCACTCAAAGTCCTGCACACATATTCGCTGTACCCATCTGTGTTTCGATTTCCTCCATGTACTTATCCAGTTCCCTTTTAAAGCTACCAACTGTTACAATGTCCACTACCCTCACTGACTGACTGTCCCAGACTGAACTGAATGCAATGTGGTGCAAGAGAAGAAAACAGTAGCTCTGATGAGTGGGTTTATTTTAAAAAGGAGGGCAATCTCAGCAATGTCCAGTTATCAGATTTTCATGAGAAATAGAGGAAGAAGAAAGAGAATGTTAGTGTTTTAAAGCTTTAAATTGTTTTTCCCTAAATAAATGGAGGCGAGATTGAAGGCGTTTATAAGTGTACTTCATCTTTTACAAATGAAGATTCAAATGTGCATGGTGAATGCTAAAAAGGTTTTCATACTCTGTAGGAGATTAATTATAAAATTTCTTATAAATAAATGGAATGAATTCAAAGATGATTTATTTTCTTAACTGTGAAAATAAAATTGACACTAATATATATATATATATATATATATATATATATATATATATATATATATATATATATATATATATATATATATATATATATATATATATATTAATACATGATAAGTAAAAATAATATCTTGTCCACATTGCTCATTATCTTAAACATCCCAATCATATGTACAGTAATTATTATTTTTACACAGCGACGAAAAATGTTCTTTGTAAATGAAAGAAATATACAATTAAATAAACAAAACAATTCTATTGAGTTGAGATTTGGGTGGAATTAAATTGTACAAAAAAGTTGCATTTTTATCCATGGAGTTTCCCCATGGAGCAAGACACACCTTGATATGTCTCAAAATAATGTTTCCTTGCAAGGAACTTTTTACACAGGAGGAAGCCATTCAAACAATCAAAGCTGCATTGTTTGTGCATGCACTATCCTTGTAAATGCTGAGTGTCAAGCAAGGAAGCAGCACATACCATTTTTTTAAGTCTTTGGTATGACTCAGCTGGGATTTAAACCACCAACCTCCCAGACTCCAAGCAGACACTCTGACCTCCAAGTAGACACTCTAACCATTACTCCACAGAGGCTGGTTGAATTTATAATCTAAAGTTTAAAGAAGGTTTTGTCACTAAGCAATGAGCACAGATTTATATCCTAAGCTACTTACTTAGTGGAGTTTGAGGTTGAGCATAAATAAACATTGCCCAAGTGCATCCCTCATGTGCTTCAGCTGCTGAATTTGCAAGCCATTACATTCTCGCCATATCCTGTGGTTGAAGCATTTGATTGACAGCCTGGATGGACGGACATTGCCATCCTGCAAAACACTTTCATTATCCGTTATTTTTTTTTTAGGGAGGGCGTTGAAATTGTAGCAATATTTTCTCTCTATGTCTACTACCTGTCATGCTGAAACTAGAGTGATCTAGCGTAATTATTTTCTCACTACCTCGTGCATTCGTGAACCAAAAAGTTTTTCTTCTAAGCAATTTGCATCTTGTTATCAAAGGACATTATACAAGGACATTTAGTGATGGGAGGAGTCCTGTTTATCCATCATGCCTAAAAATATACCATACGATTTTTATGTATATTCTTAAAGGCAGAAAGAGCGTTTGGCTTTCTGAAAACCCCATCTCAAAACTGGCATACTGCCTGATTCATCACCCCCTGCTATTATAGGGATGGTGTCCTGATTAGACCTCAATTTTGAGCAAGCGATCAACTCACCAATTCCAAGACATCTCTATGCTATTTCATGTCATTGCAAATGGAGTAAAGAGGTGAGTAATTCCACCAAATACTCAACCTCATTGTCAAATTTTCAAAATTGTTTCATGTACATAAATGTGGTTTCAGTTTTAAGTTAATAATATGTGCAATTAGTAAATTGTACTTTTTTATCACATAATTGAATAAAATAAGTAAATAATCACTTGACGTGAGAAGATCATTGGAATCTCCCACGCTGAAGCTGAGTTGATGGGCTTATTACTTTCCCAGAGCAGACAGGTCAGTGGTCACTGTCTTCTACAACCTGCTTTCTGTTCTTGCACCCTCTTATCTTTCTGTGCTTTATCCCCACACAAGTTCCTGCAGGGCTCATACCATCTACCATAAACCCCTTCTGGTCAAACTCCCCAAATCCAGGATCACTGCTCACCTCCAATCATTCGTTCATCTTTTTTCCTGCCTGTGGAACCAAATTCCACATTCTCTTCAATTCAATCAATCGCGGAATCTCAATCCCAGGCAGCCAGGTCAGATGACCTGTGATCCGCTTTGTATCACGTCATGATGCAAACATAGTATATTTCCTCTTCTTCCCCAAAGAGGATTCGTCACTCCTTGGGTGTCGTTTCCCTGGTCTCTGTTTTTTGTGCATTTCTTTGGCACCAGGTCTCTTTGGAGAATCCTTGGCTATCGCTTGTTGGACTTTGTGTCCAATGAGTGGTTGCTGAGAGAGACTCAAATGAGATATGTTACCTTCATAGTGAGTGTCAGCTGCGGCTGTATGGACATGTGGCTTATTTTCCTGACGTTGATCTTGCTCACCAGATTCTCTCAGCGAGGGAGCCTTGTGAGTGGAGGAGGCAAATGGGTGGAGCACATGCCTCGTGGTTACAGCAGGTTGAACAGTATATCAAGGAGATGGGGATGGGCCAGGCATCTGTCTGGGGGATGGCCACATGGAGGCCCCTGGAGCACCAGCGGAAAGTGGACGCAGCGACGCGCTGCTCCAGCACATGCTCCTGTTCCTAACCTGACCTTCCCTTCCCCAAAGGTTTGCCATTACAGTCTCTGTAATAAGGGGCTCAGTGAAAATTAAGCTTTGCAACCAATATACCAAAATATGA
Source organism: Eptatretus burgeri (assembly GCF_056783735.1). Lineage (NCBI taxonomy): Eukaryota > Metazoa > Chordata > Myxini > Myxiniformes > Myxinidae > Eptatretus > Eptatretus burgeri. The sequence goes on from NC_140963.1 coordinate 43,546,657, forward strand.
TGAAATGATGCCATTATTTTAAGTGTTGCTACATGTTCAAGTTCCCATTGAATCAACTTATAATCACTCAGTTTGTTACAAAGCCAGATAAGTATCTTGGAGGCTGTCGATTTCACCTTGGACGTAGAGGTGGTTGTCTGGTCAGGTCTGTTTGAGTAGTATGAGTATCAGGCAGGTTAACAGTATCAAAGTTTCCATCTGAATTCAAATGGGGATGACCAGCCTGGTGGGACCTAACACATCATCAGGAATTCCAACATTTTGACAAAGTGATTTAATCTTAAGTAAACTGTGCAGGTCTGTCCAATGGCATGACACTTTGCACTCCCTGTTATGTGTGATGCATATCCACAGTTCCCACAACCTGGGCTAATGGACCGTGCCTGAGATTCGTGCAGTTTAAATCTCCCCATAAAAATCCATACTGTCCTTGATTTTTGACCATCTGGATGTTTGCCAGAGCACACTGTGGACTTGCCTGAGCACCTGTGTTTTCAGTGTTCTGTATGGATTTACACTCATTAATAGCTTGCTCGATCTGAGTTGTTAATGTAGAAGCACTCTCTAATGTCAGTGTATCTGGTTCCATGAAAAGATTCACGCACTCTGGGAATAGATGCTTTCTCTATTAACTGATCCCGAATTAATTTGTTCATACGAGCTCCAAAGTTACACAGAGCTATGAGTTCATGTTATGCCACGAAATACTCATGAGTTGTCTCCCCTGGTCTCTGCCCACGTTGATACCAGCTTGTGACTCAGGGGGATTAATCCCCGGTTGTCCTCGGAAGAGCCGGACCTGGGGCCACCTCTCACAATGAACGTTATGGTACGATGGGTTGTTTTAAAACCACGAACACCACCCAGTTAACCACGAGTTCCAGTGTCCACTGTCTAATTATTCCGTTTAACTAGAGGTCACGTGGTTACCTGAGCAGGGAGCGTGCCCTCGTTAAAGCACCAATCTTATCTCGATTAGATTTTAATTAGGGCGGCCGAGCTGTTTAACCGCTGGTGCATGCCGACTATTTTTGGTCAAATCTGTGGTAATTACCTCCCAGTCTATCTCGGTTCAGACAATGCTAGATCAATGGAAGGAAAGGACAAACATGGACAGGTTGGAAATCGACAAATGATTTATTAATAATAAAATAAATAAATAAAAATATCTTTTTATTTTTTGAGGTAAATAAATGAATTAATTTCAAAGCAAAATCAATCAAAATGCCAGGAAAGAGACAGAGAGCAGATGCTTATCGGGGGTTGAATTACTTACAGTTAAACACAGAAAAGGGTACCCAACAGATTATTCAGGGGAGTGGGAGAGAAGAATCGTCTTGCTCACCAGAGTAGTTGAAGTTCCATGAAGTGAAGTTCCATGAAGTGAAAACGTCCTGAAATGTGTGCGTGCGTGTCACGTCCGTCGCCAGCACCCAGGTTGCCGTGCACCCACTCACCAACAGCCTTGAACGCCAGTCGACGTCTGGAGAGCACTGAGATCGTCTGTTGTGGGTTTGTACCCTGGTGCTGCGACACGGGCAGTTTCTTACATTTCACGAAACTGGTGACGTCCTGTGATGCACACAGTCCGTCGGTGACTGCCCCGCACCTCACTTGTTGGAGACCGACCCGTGCCTCACTCGCCGTCGATGCTGCTTACACCCACATACGCACCACACGCTCACTTGTTCACGTGTGGGCTTGCACACTTCCTCACTTGCACGCTTCCACTCTGGTTCGCTTCTTCCCTCGTGCGCTTCAACTCTCGCTTTCCTTCTCATTCTCTTCTCCCTCCTCTTTCTCCCGCCTCCGCTTTCTCTCTCTTTCTCTCTTACTTCTCGGACCAGAACGGACCTCCAATTCGTTTTATATCTGTAGGCCGTCTCATTGGGAATCGAGTCCGCCCCGAGCTCACTTCCCCACATTTGCGCATGGTTACCATGACGACTTGTGCGCTCTCAAAAAAGGCGGCCGTCAGCGCTCGCGAAAGAACGTTGCTGAGGAAAAATTAGGGTGCGCGTCAGAGCTCGCGAAAGAAATGTTGAGGAAAAATGAGAGCAGGCATCAGAGCTTGCGAAATAAAAGTGTGTAAACATGTCTATCGTAAAGAAAAAAGCTTCCCATAAGAGAGGGGATCCATTCTTTACCCTTCTCAACGCATCACATTTAAAATCCCATTAGACGTGGGGATGGGGCTAATCCGAACATATATATATATTGTTGCGGATTCGCGCCCGCCGGCGTGCTGACGGCCACGTAACTCGAATCGCGGCACGTCGCCCACCGGACGGACAATCCAGTCGTGACCCTCTCGGACCAACGCCGGGAACCAGTCACGGGTGGACCTTTTGGTCTCACCGCGATCGAGCCAATCAGCCCCCGCGTGGGATAGGGTTGCTCGCCGAATTCGACCTACCTAAGTACCCACGCGGAGGGTAGACCGGGCGATCGCACCTCGCCGCAGGTCGACTTCGGACACGGGCCACTTAAGCGACCCGTTCCGTACTATCAGAATAACCGAGCGGTGTTATCGTCGACCTTGACGGTTCGATTAATTATCGGGCGTATTCAGCCCACTACCAACCTTTTACGTGAAGCAAGATGAGGATTCAATGAAGGAAATGACGAAGCGAAGCGGGAAACAGTTCGACACAAAGCACATTTATTCGCGACGAACGGAAAGCACACATATTCAATTCCACCAAATGCACACAGAAAAGACACAATGTAATTTACACAAAAAGCAAACGTAAAAGCGAAAACACAATGCAGAGCTAATACCGACTACCGAGCACACGGCAACACTTATACAATTCTACTTCACAGACGGCGCCGACAACACATACCCAAAACCAAGGAAAAGAATACCCTCAAGGATGAGGCGGGCCTGAGGCCGAGACCGGGTCGCGCCTACCCGTCTGGTGATGAGACGCGGAGCGGCGATGGCGCCTCAACTCCGCGGGCCTCGCGGACAGTGTCTGGTAGGGGGTGGGAAAGGGGCCCCCTTGGTCGCACTATCTCAGCGCGGGGGGAAACAGGAGGGGGTTGCTGATGCTCGGGGTATAGAGGATTTTTATTATCCCGCGACGAGCGTCTCCACCTCGGCCAGGTCACGCTGTCGGCCTCCCTGGGGCGCAGCTCCCGACGCGAGCACCCCCTCGTCTGGTGTCGCTGCCTTTCCACAGCTCCGTCCCCTCCGTTCCGACTCCAACGCACACGACGACCAGCTCCTTCTTGCCAACTCCACCGCCCGCGAAGTCTCGACTCTCTGTTTCCGACTCTCCTACTCTCCGCCTCTCGACTCTCTGGACTGACGAACACGGTCCTTTTATCAGCCCCGTAGCTTCGCCCTCTCATCTTTGACCCCCTCCCTTCGACCTTTCACCTCGCTCCCCATTGGCCCGAGAAAAAGTGGGCGTGAAGGCTTTTTGATCCATAAATTTGCATATATCGATCGCCCTGGGGCGGGGCCACCCGCCCCTCGCTCACCGATTGGACGGCAAAAAGTGGGCGTGTGTCGTTTTTGATCCGTTTTTGAAGCACAAAATCCGTGATTTTGTACACGCTGTTCGGCGCGCGCCCTGCACGAGTCCAACACCGGTACCCACAGCAGGGCAAGAACGGTGGCGATGCGACGGTTGCGAGGTGTGACTGGAAGGTCGTGGCGGTTGTGGTGAAGCGGCGTTGTGGTTGGTGGTTGATGTTGTGGTTGTGGTGGTAATCATGGCGGTTGGTCCAAAATAAAGATAGCAAAAGAAAAACGGCTATCCTGAAGAGTCGCAGCACGCATAAATGACATGTATTCCCACTAGACAACGGGTTTGGGCCTAACTACACATGTACTTACCGAGATACCTCGCCTAAGGGACCTGAATGGTGGTTTGCGAATTTGGTAACCACAACACTACCCCCTCCCCTTTTTACAGACTCGTCCCGAGTCGTCAAATTTTCGTGTGCCATCATGTGTAGTTTTCCCCTAGTACATTTTACCTACGGATCCCTGAGTGCGACATTCATGGTATTCGTGTCCCCAAAATAAATAACCTGAGGGCTGCGTAACTACCTAAACAAACTCACTCACACGGACGACTTAAATAAAATTGCCGGCGCTAAGACATACATGCCGGGGGCGCACTCATATTTACAGTACATCTTAACCTTAACTTACAAATTTTACACTAAACCATGGCCCAGGATCATTGAACTCTGCAAAAGAAAAGCAGTTAGCAGGGAGCCAGGCTGCCCGCATGCAGTCTCTGGCTCAAAACAATGCAGGTGACAGGGAACGTGGCTGGCTGCTCACACGCAGTCCAAGGCCTTCCCTTTTGAACTGAACGCAGTGAACCACAACGGTGCATGGGCTGCACAAACGCAGTCTCCGTGCCAGCTCAAGTGGCACACGCAATGAACACAACGAATGGATGGATGGACACAAACACGGTGCACGGGCCGCCACTGCAGGCCCGTGTTGTAGCTGCCAACAGGGCAGTTCTCGCAGCTTGCAAACTGTTGCCTTGCGGATCCTGGCGCACATGGAAATGAACAGGGGGGGCAAAGCAAAAATTGAACGGGGCTGGTGAACATGGGCAGTGGGCATGGCATAGCAAAGGTGAGCAGGCAAACACAGCCCGCAGAATAAGGCCGCTGCAGGCAAACAGCCAGCCGGCAGATGTAGTGGGCCGGCACAGGCCTTGCAGCACAACAACAGCTGCCGATGAAGTTGGCCGGCCTCTGCCTTGCTGTCAGTGGAAGTTGGTGGAGGGAGTGCGGTGGTGCTGGCCACTTGGAGGGCGGGCTCGGACCTACATACCTGTCTCCCTCCCAACCTATCGCCTTTGCCTGTCACTGTACATACCCACTCCCTTAATTTGTCAAACGCCAATTTAGCCCCAACTTATTTTTTTGTTGTTTTTATTTTTACTTCCCCACTATAAATCGTCCCCTAACCCCCTTTATCGTCCTTGTTCGGCTACCCTATCCTGTCACCTAGCCTACTCCCAACCCCTACGTTCCCTTCCCGGAGGGGAATAAGGGAGAGCTAACGTCCTGTGTCGAGGCCCAACGAAGCCTCAGAATGGCCTCCCCAGAGTTCGGCGATCTAACCCAAAGTGGGTCCAGCGGCCCACAACGACAGCGAGGGGATGGATGGTGCGGAGGGGTACATCTCCTAATCTACCCTAACCATTTAACTGTTAAACTACCCCGGGGCTTTCAACAAGCGCCTTTTGCTTAAACTATTGGTTCTAACAACCCAGATTCCCGTCGCCTGTGTTGGTGTCCTCACAATTTCGGGCCTCGCCCCCCAATTTTCTCTCCGTGCCCTCACACGGTCTCCTGGCTGGGACACGTGGCTCCCTTTGGCAGGCACGACCCTCTGCCGAATCTCCCGCTATGGCACCCCCGGGCACTACACTGCCTCCGAGCCTACCAGCTCCCTAACACCGGGGAGTGCCCCCCATGGCACCTCCCCTGAAACGCACACGTGGCAGGCCGGCCTCCCGGGCCCCTTTCCGAGGGTCACCCGTGCCCACAACACTGCCCACGCGGCTAATGGCGCCCCGGGCCCCCGCACCAAGCAGGCGCACCCGTGCCCACTACTCTATCCCGGCCCCCCATGGGCCCATGGCCTACCACGGCCGACTCGCCTGGTGCCCGGGGTACCCACTCAGCGATACTCACCTTTCGCAGCCACGCTCCCAAGCCCGTCAACAGGGCTCCTGCACCCCTCCAAATGGGTTTCGAGCCAGCATTCCCACCAACAGCAAAACGACCTCCATTTTTCAATTTGACTAACCCCCTAACTCACTTTACTCTGACCCCAGGGTCCCTTGGGCGGGAGTCACTCCTCCCCCCAATCACTCATCGCACCATGCATTCCCCATTCACTCCATACACACAGACCCGCTGGCCTCACTCACTCAACATGTACTCACCTCACAACTCTCCAACTCTTCAACACACACACCGCTGAACTCTGCCATCCTTCTAACTACATCCCCTAACTAACTCGTGCTCCCACGTCGTCCATTAAACTATAGCACGCTCCATTTAACACTACGTAGCTAAACTACGTCCCCTCTACACATTCACAAGTCTGTCCATGTCTCCAAATAATTCATTTTATTTCCCAACCTAAATCTGGCTACAATCCCTCTAACTAATCCATTCCACGGACTCCATGAGGACTTACCCCTGCCCCATGGAGTCGGTCTAACTCAGCTAACCCTTCCCCCTAACTAGTTTCCATCCTGTGCCCAGGTCAAGGGGGTCTTCCACCCCTTGCCCAGGAATCCTGTGCACCCGAAAGTGAGGCTTGCTTTTTCTTTTTTTTTTTTCATGCGCAGCACCTGCGCGGCAACTCAGAGCTCGCGCACTTTACACCTGCCCGTGACGTCATGCAGCTGCACGTGCTCCTCGTCCCTCCTTGGACGGTACCATCCGGCAGAGATACCCCTCCTGCCGGATTCCAACCACACGTGCAGCCATGACGTCACCGTGCGCATAAAAAAAAAACACAAGCCCCACGTCTCGAGCGGTTCCCCACGCAAACACATGTGCTTTGCCCGTTGGAGCTCAACACACACGATCGCGTGGAGAACCCGTCCGGTCCAAATCCATTTACCTGCCTAAACTTTGTCCGTCCGCGGGATCGGCAAATCCACCGCGTGCGTTTCCGGACCGGGACTTCACTCTCGCAAGCGAGCACGTGGTGGTCTCGTGCGTTGCACAGCACGAACCGCGTGCTCACTGCTGGGTGAACCCGGCACGGTCCCCGAAACAACTACAGCCGCTACTCGGCTTTCTTTCTTCTGTCGCCGTCGTCGTCGCCATTCGACCCACGCACACCTGCGTGTTACGACGCACACAGTCCACTCCATCACATTCACACCGGGAGACGCGGCTGCGTGCTCCCGCATGCCAACCGACATCTCCCTCACATACCGCTCTCTCACACACACGGTCTCCCTTGCATAACCCATACCACTCACACGTGGTGCTCCATTCACTCGTGCCTCACTCACACACGCGGGGGCACTCAACCGCGGTGCCTCATCCACACACCGTCCCTCACTCACACACGCGGGGGAACTCAACCGCGGTGCCTCACTCACACTGGCCGTTTCATCCACACACACGGCCTCACTCACACACGGTGCCTCACCCACACACGCGGGGGCACTCAACCGCGGTTCCTCATCCACACTGGCCGTTTCACTCACACACACGGCCTCTTCCACACACGGTGCCTCATCCACACACGGCGTGCTGGGAAGCACGCACTCCGGCACCATCGCCACCACACCACTCACACACGGGGTCGCTTCCACACACGGTGCCGCACTCACACCTTGCACCACACACACAGGGACAACCACACTGGGGATTCGTGTCCCCACAAGGGTCTCCGGGGCCTCTATACCCCCCAAGCTCTCCAAGCACCCGTTCGCAGCACTCCTCCCCTCAACCTCGCAAAGCACGACCGAACTCACCTGGTCGTGACTCACCTCAAGGGGGCATACTCCCTCCCCTCGTTCCTGGAGGAGGCCACCCAGGTGCTCGCACTGGGTCCCTACACAGTCCGCCAGCTCACCCCCATTGTCCTCCACTACCTCCGTGTGTGTGTGCGCGTCACTTACCCCGTCTTCATCGTGTTTATTGGTCTCTGCTTCTTTCTGGCGTCTTTCCCTTATCTTTATGTAGGTCAACCTTGCTTTCTCTTTAAGTCGCTCCCGTCCTTCCCTGTTTTTCACTCCTTGCTCTTTCACGATCTCCGCGTACCTCATCCTTGCTCTCCGTATTAATTGTTCTTTTCTCTCCCTCGCAATTACTTTCACCTCGTCTCTTGTCTCCCGAATTACTTTTTCCTTACCCGCCTCCACCGCGGGCCTGTCAGCCGTTGCACCCCCTTCCAGCTCGTTTGTTCCGACACGTGGAGTCGCCATTTTAAGTTCCCTGCTCACGGCCTTCATGCCTGCCTGCAGGCATCGGCCCATGTTCTGCGTCTCACCCCGTAGTTCTTTCATTTCTTTTTTCATTTGCTTGCCCATGCTTTTCATTTCGTTTATAAATTCATTTGCGTTTGCATCCATTTTCGCTGTCATTGTCGCCAGCATGGCGAATAGCTAGGCCATGTCGGGTGCGCTTGGGTGAGCCGTTTCGGCAAGGGTCGGCGGGTTTTGGTGGAGAGGGGGGGGGGAGGTGTCATACACCGCGGCCGCTGCCGCTCCTATTTCGGGCTCTGGGTTCAGTTGGGCGAATCCGTGTTCCTGCACAATCAACATTTCCTGCTCGGGGATTCCATCCTGGACCATGGATTCTACACATTCTACATCCATTTCTAATACCCCCGGCTCCCGCTCGCCTTGAGACGCCATCTTGCTTCTCTTAAAGGGTTAATTTCGCTCGCTCGTAATTTGGAGGGAATCGGGGGTCGCTTCTCTCACCCCTGGACCGATTCCCGTGAATTTAGCTGGAGACAGGAGAGCCCGTTTTCCTGTTCTCCGATACCAGTGCCGCGAGGAGGGCGATGATTTTGTATCGCACGACCTGACACCAGTGTTGCGGTATTCGCGCCCGCCGGCGTGCTGACGGCCACGTAACTCGAATCGCGGCACGTCGCCCACCGGACGGACAATCCAGTCGTGACCCTCTCGGACTAACGCCGGGAACCAGTCACGGGTGGACCTTTCGGTCTCACCGCGATCGAGCCAATCAGCCCCCGCGTGGGATAGGGTTGCTCGCCGAATTCGACCTACCTAAGTACCCACGCGGAGGGTAGACCGGGCGATCGCACCTCGCCGCAGGTCGACTTCGGACACGGGCCACTTAAGCGACCCGTTCCGTACTATCAGAATAACCGAGCGGTGTTATCGTCGACCTCGACGGTTCGATTAATTATCGGGCGTATTCAGCCCACTACCAACCTTTTACGTGAAGCAAGATGAGGATTCAATGAAGGAAATGACGAAGCGAAGCGGGAAACAGTTCGACACAAAGCACATTTATTCGCGACGAACGGAAAGCACACATATTCAATTCCACCAAATGCACACAGAAAAGACACAATGTAATTTACACAAAAAGCAAACGTAAAAGCGAAAACACAATGCAGAGCTAATACCGACTACCGAGCACACGGCAACACTTATACAATTCTACTTCACAGACGGCGCCGACAACACATACCCAAAACCAAGGAAAAGAATACCCTCAAGGATGAGGCGGGCCTGAGGCCGAGACCGGGTCGCGCCTACCCGTCTGGTGATGAGACGCGGAGCGGCGATGGCGCCTCAACTCCGCGGGCCTCGCGGACAGTGTCTGGTAGGGGGTGGGAAAGGGGCCCCCTTGGTCGCACTATCTCAGCGCGGGGGGAAACAGGAGGGGGTTGCTGATGCTCGGGGTATAGAGGATTTTTATTATCCCGCGACGAGCGTCTCCACCTCGGCCAGGTCGCGCTGTCGGCCTCCCTGGGGCGCAGCTCCCGACGCGAGCACGCCCTCGTCTGGTGTCGCTGCCTTTCCACAGCTCCGTCCCCTCCGTTCCGACTCCAACGCACATGACGACCAGCTCCTTCTTGCCAACTCCACCGCCCGCGAAGTCTCGACTCTCTGTTTCCTACTCTCCTACTCTCCGCCTCTCGACTCTCTGGACTGACGAACACGGTCCTTTTATCAGCCCCGTAGCTTCGCCCTCTCATCTTTGACCCCCTCCCTTCGACCTTTCACCTCGCTCCCCATTGGCCCGAGAAAAAGTGGGCGTGAAGGCTTTTTGATCCATAAATTTGCATATATCGATCGCCCTGGGGGCGGGGCCAATTCGCCCCTCGCTCACCGATTGGACGGCAAAAAGTGGGCGTGTGTCGTTTTTGATCCGTTTTTGAAGCACAAAATCCGTGATTTTGTACACGCTGTTCGGCGCGCGCCCTGCACGAGTCCAACACCGGTACCCACAGCGGGGCAAGAATGGTGGCGATGCGACGGTTGCGAGGTGTGACGGGAAGGTCGTGGCGGTTGTGGTGAAGCGGCGTTGTGGTTGGTGGTTGATGTTGTGGTTGTGGTGGTAATCATGGCGGTTGGTCCAAAATAAAGATAGCAAAAGAAAAACGGCTATCCTGAAGAGTCGCAGCACTCATAAATGACATGTATTCCCACTAGACAACGGGTTTGGGCCTAACTACACATGTACTTACCGAGATACCTCGCCTAAGGGACCTGAATGGTGGTTTGCGAATTTGGTAACCACAACAATATATATATATATATATTTATATATATATATATATATATATATATATATATATATGTGTATATATATATATATATATAGATATATATATATATATATATATTTATATATATATATATATATATATATATTTATATATATATATATATATATATATATATATATATATATATATATATATGTGTATATATATATATATACACACACACACACACACACACACACACACACACACACACACACACACACACACACACACACACACACACACACACATCTATCTATAATTCCAGCTGTGTGTGTGTGTGTGTGTGTGTGTGGGTGTGTGTGTGTGTGTGTGTGTGTGTGTGTGTGTGTGTGTGTGTGTGTGTGGGTGTGTGTGTGTGTGTGTGTGTGTGTGTGTGTGTATGACCGCTGTTTCTCAACAACCACTGGTCCGATCTCATTGAAACTTGCCAGGTATATTGCTGGGGACCTGAGTGTGTGCATTTTCAAGGTTTATTATTAATCGGACAAGTGCTTCCCAAGTTATGGCCATTTATTTACCAAACCAACTGCGTAGGCGTGGCCGATGGGGAAAAGATCCTCAGCCACGTTCCCCATTACGGGTTACAATGTACGGACTTCCAGATAGTGATGACTTCCTGTATTCTCATAATTTCTCGATTTCTTATGCACATTCTTATGCACATTTTGCAGCATAGTTAATTGTAATGTTCTATGTTGGAAACCCAGCCTAAGTTTACATTGTGAAAATATTTACATGGACTTTTATGCAGAATGAAGTTATTTTCTTTTCTTGTGAAATTGATTGAAAACACCCAACAAATTAATTTTTTTGTGCTTTGGAATTAATTATGTGAGATGCATTCAAAATCGTGTTTTCATACTTAATGATGTTAGATTTATATTTTTTCTTTGTCTGAATACACACACATAGATATAGATTTGGTCTCATTGATTTGCATGATTGTAATTCAGTTTTATATAATTTTATGCACTGTTCATATCATGTCAAGTATCATCTGTTTAAGTCTTTATGCATCTCATTCTATTGATGCCTGCTGTGGGACATAAGAAGTAAAAATATTTCTAAAAAAAAAAAAATATATATATATATATATATATATATATATATATATATATATATATATCATGGAGAAATTCTATCAGAAAGGTGTTTGACTTCCCAAGTGGGACCCATATTGTACTCTTTTACCAGTCATTGCTGAATTTCTACCTATTGAATGTCAACTATTATGTCGTATAGCAAAATTTATATGTGGTTCATCGTCTTCTCATAATTCTTCCCTGAGGTTGCTTAATTATGAATCTTGTAACAATGGGTAGTATGTCATCAGTAGCTAAAACATTTAATTACATTTTATATAAATGTAAGTTATCGGTCAATCCTTAAGTAATTGTGAGGAGTAGGGCCAGTCAGGAAAATAGAATTTCAGGAAGGGCAAAGTTAAATATATTCTAAACCAATGCCAGAAGTTTAAATAATAAGATGGAAGAGCTTGAAACCAAAGTCGATAGCGAGGAGTGCGATATAGTTGCAGTGAGTGAGACATGGTTTAAGGAGGAGAGTATTGTGTGTGCATGTGTATGCAGTGCTGTTGGTGGGGGTCTTGTCAAGGGGGGTTGTGTGGTTAATGTTGTGTGTTTTTAACCAAGCCCAAGCCCCCCACCCCCGAGGGGAAGAAATGAAAAAAATACGAAAACTACAATAAATAAATAAATTACAAACAAACAAACAAAAAAATTTATTCCATTAACTAAAAACATTTTTTTGCATTTTCCTCCTTGGATCTTGTGTGGATGGATTGGTGTGGTGTTCACACAGGCTTGATGGGCTGAATGGTCTCCACTTGTGTTGGATTTCCTTGTTTGTTTGTTTCCTTGTATCCTCGGTTACCTGGCTGAGGTCATCATGCACCATTTTGTTAGGCCTGCTCAATGTCTTGAGTTGGAACAGGCCGCAACAGTTTATTCAGGATAAAGTGCTCAAAATGTTTATTTTCACTTTCCTCAGTGATAGCATCGAATGCCTCATCTGCATGTGTACGAATCACTTTATACATTGCTTTTGTAAGTGATATAGTTTTCAAATTAAGAGCTTGGAGTGATTTCATGCACGATATGATGTGATTTTCGATGAAGTACTCTCACAGACTCATTCAAGTGTATAATAGAAATATAATTTCAGTTTGGAGGATCTGATCACGGTGACGAAATAACACGAAATCTGCAGTGAAATCTGAAAATGTTAAGAAATTGGCGGCTTAGTTTTTTTTGCGGGTTTTGTGCCATAACCAATCAGCTTGCTATCTTTTGCCTAACCAGCCGTTCCTTATCAACCATCTAATTGGACTACTTGCCTGATTGCTTTAGCCACTTGCTGAGCGCCCTACAGTCGATAGCGGCACAGTTCCTGTCCTGAACGGAATGTACAATCAGCAGTTGCTGCAAGGTGGAGGTACATCTGGGAAGATTTGGATCTGTAAAGGACTCTCCATAGGTGTGTGTGTGTGTGTGTGTGTGTGTGTGTGTGTGTGTGTGTGTGTGTGTGTGTGTGTGTGTGTGTGTGTGTGTGTGTGTGTGTGTGTGTGTGTGTGTGTGTGTGTGTGTATGTGTGTTTTTGTGTATGCCTGCATGCTTGATTGCAGGTATCGTGGTGGCATAGTTTTATCCTGTATCTTATGAGGATTATGGTTGGTGGAGATTTTAACTTTTAACCTCAGTAGCGTATGGGGGATTACATTTTTCTTTGTCCTGGTGACTTTCTCAAGCAATTGGTTATTTACCCTGGCTGACGGAAAGGGTATTGCATTTGGGTCCATTTCTTGCCTTCACCATGCCTGGTGTTGGCTTAATGGTTAGGATGGTGGGCATTGGATCTTAGCCATTTCTTGCCTTCACCATGCCTGGTGTTGGCTTTATGGTGAGGGTGGTGGGCTTTGGATCCTTGGGTACTGAGTTCAAATCCTGCTCAGCTGTTGAATTCATACCAGGTGGGATTAACTCGGCCTGTCATCCTTCCGAGGTCGGCAAAAATGAGTGTCAGCATGTTGGTATACTATGTTAGAATGGCCACCCGTCCAGGATTGTGCTCGATAGCCAAGGAGACTGCTTTGGAAGCACCAACACTGCACAGAGTATGGTCCTAATTTTTTTTTTGCCTTCACCGAAGGAGAGGGTATTGCATTTGGGTCCATTTGTTACTTGCAAAATCGAAAATTTTTCATCTATATTGGTTAGTCGATTTTGTTATTCTGTCTGATGTCTGTCTATCTATCTGTCTGTCTGTCGCCGAAAGGTTGCAATTTAAAACCGATCTTCACAAAACTTCACCACATGGTAGAGTTTGCACAAGGAAGAAGTCTATTGTTTGTGAGGTCAAAAGGTCAACATCGGCCAAAGGTCAACAACTTCGGTAGTATTTCTAAAATCCTCAATTTTCATCGGATTGACTTGAAATTTGAAGAGGATTTATATTTCAGGTCATTGAATTCAACCAGCCAATTCTTTTTGAGGTCAATATAGACCAACAGGTCAACATAGGGCCAAGGTCAAAAGCTAAGGTGGCATTTCTAAAATCCTAAATTTTCATCATCTAATTCACTTGGAATTTGAAGAAGAGTCACAGATTTGGCCATTTAATTTCACCACCAACTATTTTTGAGGTGAAATTTGTTTTATGGATTTTGCGAGTATCATGCTCTGCACGACGTCTTCTTGTTTGTGTGTTTGTTCGTTTGTTTGTCCGCACAGAACTTACGTGTTTTTTTTTTTTGAGGGTCGTCTCGAGATAAAATGGTCAACAGAAAAAAAATTGATGACATCATCGGTCACGTGATTTGGCAGCCATATTGTTTTAATTTTTTTAAAACCTTCAAAAATCTTTTTCTCTGAAGTGGCTGAACAGATTGAGGCAAAACTTTACAGGTATGACTGCCTATCTATGAGGAACAAAAGGTTCACACATATGACATCATATGTCACATGGTTTGGCAGCCATAATGGATTTACCCTAAAACCTATTTAAAAAATCTTCTTTTCAGAATGGCTTGACAGATCGAGGGGAAACTTCACACAAATGTTCCCCAACCTTTGTATGTACAAATTTGTTTAGGAATAATTGATAGGTCACATTGTTTGGCAGCTATGTTGGATTGAAGTAAAATATTGAATAATGTATTCTCCAGAACCACTTTATCAATAGATGTGAAACTTCACAATTATGATCTCGTCATAAGGAGGAATTCAATTTCAACTTGATCGGACACATGGACTGGTAGCCAGAATTATTTAATTTTTTTATATTGGTTATTTTTCATTGGTTTTTTTTTTTTGGGGGGGGGGATAAGGCTCACTTGACCATTCCTGTATGGGTTTGAGGGTAGAGGAGTAGCAGCTGAAATGTGAATCCTATCCAGGTTCCTCGTGATCACTTCATCTTTGCTTTTTGCTTGTTCAGGTTCCTTCTGATGACTTCAATGCAGGACTGTACCTATTTGGTCTTCCATTTGATTTGAATTGAATTTATTTAAATCCCATTCTAAATTCAATTGAATAATAATGAAAAACGTCTTGCGTCAGGGTCAGGTGTCCAATCAAAGTGGGGTTCCATCAAAGCAGGATGTCTTGGTACCTGGTCATCACTGTCAGCAGTTATAAAGTAGCAGTTCTAATGATGACTTATTAATTACGTAACGCACATGAACATAAACGCCGCACAAAATACACCACAAAAAACTACACAAACCCCACACAAAACAAGTCCTGGTGAGGGCCCGCAATCTCTGATTGCTCTTTTTCTCCTTGGTACTTGCAGAATCGAAGATTTGTCATGTACGTATATTGTTCAGTATATTTTGTTATTTTGTCTGTCTGTTTGTCTTCTGTTTATTGCCTACATGTCACAATTTTAAACCGATCTTCATGAAGCTTCACCACATGGTAGAGTTTGTCATACGAAAGAAGCCTTTTTTTTTTTAGGTCAAAAGGTCGACAGAGGTCAAAGGTCAACAAGTTAGATGAGATTTCCAAAATCCTCAATTGTCATCCAATCAACTTGAAATTTGAAGATGTTTTATATTTCAGGTCACTGAATTCAACCAGCAATTTATTTTTGCAGTCAATATCGACCAGAAGGTGAACATAGGCCAAAGTTCAACAAGTAATGTGGTATTTCTAAAATCCGTGAACATGAGTTGTAGCGGGGATATTTGGTAGTTGTGTGGAGTGGTTGTAGTGAGCATGATAGAAACGTGGTGAGCAGAATGAGGGATTTAGGAGAGACGTCAGTTGAAAATTGGTGCACAGTTTGAATGGAAATGGCGCGCATATGCAAACGATGCGTTAGCTGTGCTGCTTGCTTGGTTCATATTTGTTTGTGTGCGTGCTTGCTAGCATGTTTCGTGTGAGAGTTTCTTCAATCCCATTCATTCCTCCAGGCATTCAAAGCAGAAGTTCATCACCACCTCTTTTCTTCCCCCATCCAAAACCTCGATCTTTTCTACCCCCGTTAATCCACCCAAACCTACCTCCTTCAAATTCCCTGCTTTCTTTCCTGAAAGTCCCTGTAATGTCCCTTGTATACCCGTGTTCCCCACCCCATCCCTCTCACTTCCACAGATCTCCTAATGTCTCTGTTCCCCACTGTTTTGTCCTTCCCTCTCCCACCCCTCTTGTTGCATGCCCCCCTTGCTGTGTGTTGTGTGTTGGCTCTCATACGAGCATCGACAATGTATACAAAAAAAGAAAAAGAGACACAAAGTGTGGTAAAGGAGTGGAAGAAGTGCAAGGATTGAAGATTTCAGACCTCACTCAAAGAACCTGAAGCACTGCATCTTTCCCATCTACCCACTAGACATATGGACAGGGCTAACGAAACACATACTATTGAAACAACTTCCTTGGGATCCTGTATGTTGTGTGCCATTGCCTTGGAGAAATGTGGTTTTACAGAACCGCAACTATATATATATATATATATATATATATATATATATATATATATATATATATATATATATATATATATATATATATATATATATATATATATATATATATATATATGTTGGTGTATCCTGGATATATAGGAGCATCAATGGCTCCACTATCGTCGAGCTCGTTGCCGGGGAGGTTAAAATCCCGCGATGTCCGAGTGGCTTAACTCCCGAAGGGACGATCCGAATTAATGGCAGACAATGTGCGCGCAGGTCGTGAGGAGAGACATTCAAACCAGACAGCTTTAAAACCCAATGGGTTTATTTCCCAAACCACAATAATAAAAAGAACAAGGTATGATTGAACGCTGCGGAGGAGACGATGACAAGTTGTGGTGGGGAAGAAAAGGGGACACAAAATCGATATTAAATAATTATGTACAATGAGGTAAAATAAATCTAAATGCAATGAGGTGTCACACTCCAGACTCAGTCGCAGATGGGAAGGGGACAAAACCGTGGGACTCAGCTCTGGGGCAGTGGTGACGAGTCGGTGATGAGCAGGCAATGAGGCGAGCAGATAATGGGGAGACAAACAGGCAGTGATGGCACATGGCACGCTCCAGGGACGGAGCAGGGCAGGAATGACGAAATGGCCAGAGGCAGGATGCACAGGCAAAGGATTAAGACAGGCACAAGCAGGCAGAGGCTGGCAGAATCAGGGCGGCAGGGTGACCTCCTTAGAGAAAGCTTGGACCCGATTTTCTGCAGCCGTCCTCGTTCTCCTCAGAGCAACCTTCACCCACTCTTTCCTCCCTCCGCCGTGTTCGCCTCAGACTTACAACTCTCTCACCAACTCTCTCGATCGTTCTTTATCGACCAACTCTCCTTCCTCCCATCGTCTTTGTCTCAAACCCCCCCCCCTGCCGATTTGGCTGCTCACCCTCCTCTCTCTGGGCAACAGTCCACCCCTCCCAGGCGATCCATCGCTCCAGCCCTTGGGGGGCGTTCCTTTCTCCACCCCTTTGGGAGGCATCTTTAACTCCACCTCTGTCTTTTGCCAAGTCTCCTGGTGCCCCCCCCCACCCCAGTCGAGGTTTAAAGGAGGTTTTGCACATGATTTCCTGAACCATAATCCCTAAGTACTTATCACCATGCACTACCCTCTGTGTGGCACACATGGAAACAAGACAATTCTTAAGCTGACATTTCCCTACTTATACATCGAGATGGCTATCTACCCACACAAAATGTGTAGAGTGCAACTCTAATGCAACTTTACACATTCCTATCTGCTCTATGGTGATAAAACCCCACCCCACCCCCACCCCCCCCAAAAAAAATGTCACTATATATATATATATATATATATATATATATATATATATATATATATATATATATATGCAACAGGAATAAATTTGTGCATGGGGCTTCATGGTGGGCCAGCACCTCTGATCAGCGCAATACTGAATCTTCTTCGAAGAGGTTTTCTCTGTGTGCTAGGAGACTCAGGCCAGCATTCCAGGGGTTCCCTGCAGAGTATGTCAGCTTGGATTTAAAATCAAACTGGACTAGTTGGAACTGCAAGAGCAAGAAGTGCCCTCGATGGTTTCACAGCGTGTGGAGGTGCGCCGGCGCATGATGTTCTTTGGCCATTAGGCCCAAGCCTTTACCTTCCATGGGTTCATCAGCACTTGGCTCCGCTTCGCAGAACATAGCAATGACCTCCCTTGGTGGGTTGTGCTTGGGCCTGTGGCCTGGGACCTAACAACACGGTGCCCTGACTGTGCTGCAAAGATCACTAAAGTGCTCCAGGTGGTTCACCCCTGGCTGGCCTCATGGGCCAGATCCCGTGGTTTACTCCTGTATGCTACTCGCAAATTGGGCGGCTTTGGACTCATGCCTTGTGGGAGCCTGGCCTTTCTGTCGGCCAGATGTGTCAGTTGCTGCGAAACCAGGCAAGCCTGGGCTTTACTTGCCTATGGCTCCCGTAGGGATGCTGATTTGGCTTACTTGTCCTGACCCTGGCTGTCAGTCAGGTCGTGTCGGGCCATGGCGGAGTCAGACTCCGCAGATGGCTTTCCCCACTCCTATTTGATCACAAACCCGACCAACACGCCCTCCGGCGGTTTGATTCCCTCACTTCCCGGGGACGCCAGACCATCTTAGAGATCGAATGATGACTTGTCGGGCCACATACTAATGATTATGTGCAGATCCCATGAAGCGTTGGTGCATTGTGCCAGTAAATGTGGCAGGTGGATCGCAAGGTAGCTTCAGCACAATTGGCAAGGGGAGTTGATCCCCAAGGGCCAATCCTCCAGATCATGGAGCTCCTTTGCAGCCTCGGGCCTGTTTTATGGTCTGGGCCAGGCCCAAACTAGGTGCCAGTTTTTTAGGGAGTGTGGGGGGGGGGATTTGCCACCCAATCCCCTTGCGGGAATGGGATGGTGGTGGGTTCAGCGTCACCTGGCGCCGACACTGGGTTGGAGCTGATGGTCTGGCCAGAATGCACTTAGACCAAGATAGAATGTTATCATGTCAGAAATGAATTCCATGAAATGAGATGTATCACTTCACATTGTTTAAATGTTGCTGATAATTTTCTTGCTAAGCTGAACTTTCTGAATTATATACTTAATAAGAGTGGGACCACAATAAGTGACAGGCCACGGACAATAAATTTGTTAGAGCTACACATCAAAGCTGTGATGTCTCGTTTTGCTGTAGCCTTGTATTATTTTTGAAAAGTCAAGGTGTAGAAAAGGGTGTTTTGAAGGCAAGAAGAAAGCACTTGTATTCCAACGTTTATTGCTCCGGGAAGGGAGGGGCAGGTCGTCTTTAGAAATGAAATCAGGATCTGAACAGAGTGCAATCAAATGCTTTGCACATCACCAGATGTATAGTGTTTGTACTTTGTATGTGAACTTATGGGCAAAGAATAACGAGTTAATTATTTTCGAATTGAGAGAGAGATTGGCCTGCTAAAGAGCCACTAATGGTGTTGTAGAAGATAATTGATAGCGTTTGGGTTTAAATTTAAACAAAACAGAGTTATGCAAATGCACCGTGGGGGGTAATATCCACATGAGGCTCTAATATGCAAATCTACTTTGACTGACCACAATAATATCTTTGGGGAACATATAAATGTTAACGTATGCAAATTTCGAAGGAAAATGAGATGGGAGTGGTGCCTGATTTCAAAAAGAAATGGAGAAGAGAGAAATGAAAGTGTATTCTCAGAGTTATCAGGAAATGGAACAAATCAGAAAGATATACTGTGAAAGGATCCTAGATATAGATCACTTTGCCCATCATGCCTAGGCCATATTCACACCCCATTGACTTTATCAATTTTCTTTTCTTCTACTTACTAAATAGGAGGCATGGTGCAAACAGAGATAAAGTCCAAAATTCAGAAATGTCTGTGTTCGGCGAGTGCATGCTCGCGAATGTTTGTGTCCGCACAATGTTCAGCCACCAAATGTATGTCCAAAAATTGTTTTGAAATATCCATGTCTGTCAAATGTTTGTCTCAAATGTACACGTCTTGGGTCCATGTCATAATTGTGGCAGGCAAAAACTGGAAAAGGCCACAATGAAACCAATAGCGAGTGCAGACTTTATTTGGGTTTTGGAATGCAGAAACCACTAAACAAAAAGAGCACAACATAGTGCCGAATTATTTATATCATGTCTTAAAAAGCAAGTAATGCCCCTGCAATGTTGATCACTCGTGAGTTGCGACCACACTGCCCATTGGTTTCTGAAAGGTATACACAGAGTACCACCTGACATGTTTTATTTTCATGTGCGTTTTGGGTTGTAAGTGCCCTCGGCAAGTGACCCTGATTGAAGGGTGAGCTATTCAAGGAAAGAGCAAGCTCACAGTCCTGTGGGCCTTTACCTTCTTGGCACAACATTCTCGAAAGAGGTAACAAACCATCAGTGGCCATTGACAAGCAGCCAGGGGCCCTTGTAGAAAACCATGGCTGACTAACCAAAATTACTCAACAATGATGGTAAACAGTTACAAAAGACAATAAAAAGATACAGATGGATCCAAGGCTGAGATGGAAGTCGGTGCAGCCACACCAGGCACCCAGAATGTGTGCAATCTCTACTAATGTGTGTGTGTGTGTGTGTGTGTGTGTGTGTGTGTGTGTGTGTGTGTGTGTGTGTGTGTGTGTGTGTGTGTGTGTGTGTGTGTGTGTGTGTGTGTGTGTGTGTGTGTGTGTGTGTGTGTGTGTGTGTGTGTGTGTGTGTGTGTGTGTGTGTGTGTGTGTCAGTGTGTCTCCTCCATTACTCCAAAGCATAAAACCTAGCAGCCTGAAACTTTTCATGCATACCAATAAAAAAACACTCCAAGGAATGGCATGACTGACAATTGGATGTTTGGGTTTATTAAAATACCCCTTTTGAAGATAATAATTAACAGCTTTATGTAATTATATCCTTCATCAGGCGATCCTCGGCCATCTCTCCCCCCCCCCCTCCCACTCTCCCTCTCCCTCCTCCTCTCCCCTCCCCCTCCCCCCTCTCTCCCCTCCTCTCCCTCCCCTCCTCCCACTCTCCCTCTTGCTCTCCCCCTCCTCTCCCCCTCCCACTCCCACTCTACCTCTCCCCCTCCTCTCCCCCTCCTCTCCCCTCCCGCTCCCACTTTACCTCTCCCCCTCCTCTCTCACTCCCCTCCTCCCTCTCCCGAGCAAGTGGTGTTTTTCTCCATCACCCTGAGCAAGTCGTTCCAGCTCCATCATCCTGAGTGAGTAGTTCGTGCTCTGTCACCCCAAGCGCCTGGGTAGTGCTCCGTCACCCCAAGCAAGTGGCTTTTCTCCATCACCCTGAGTGAGTGGTTCGTGCTCTAGCACCCCGAGCAAGTGGTTCGTGCTCCACCACCTCAAGTGAGTGGTTCGTGCTCCATCAGCCCGAGCAAGAGGTTCATTCTCCGTTACCCCAAGCGAGTGGTTCGTGCTCCGTCACCCCAAGCGAGTGTTTCATGCTCCATCACCCCAAGCAAGTGTTTCGTGCTCCGTCACCGTGAGTGAGTGGTTCGTGCTCCATCACCGTGAGTGAGTGGTTTGTGCTCCGTCACCCTGAGCGAGTGGTTTGTGCTCCATCACCCTGAGCAAGCGGTTCATGCTTTGTCACCCTGAGTGAGTGGTTCGTGCTCCGTCACCCTGAGCGAGTGGTTTGTGCTCCGTCACCCTGAGTGAGTGGTTTGTGCTCAGTCACCCTGAGCAAGCGGTTTGTGCTCCATAACCACAAGCAAGTGTTTCGTGCTTCGTCACCCTGAGTGAGTGGTTCGTGCTCCGTCACGCTGAGTGAGTGGTTTGTGCTCCATCACCCCCAAGCAAGTGTTTCCTGCTCCGCCACCCTGAGCAAGCGGTTTGTGCTCCATCACCTTGAGTGAGTGGTTTGTGCTCCGTCACCCTGAGGAAGCGGTTTGTGCTCCATCACCCCAAGCAAGTGTTTCCTGCTTTGTCACCCTGAGCTAGTGGTTCGTGCACCATCACCCTGAGCAAGTGTTTCATGCTCCATCACCCCAAGCAAGTGTTTCCTGCTTCGTCACCCTGAGCAAGTGTTTCATGCTCCATCACCCCAAGCAAGTGTTTCCTGCTTCGTCACCCTGAGCAAGTTTTTCGTGCTTCATCACCCCGAGCAAGTGTTTCCTGCTTCGTCACCCTGAGCAAGTGTTTCGTGCTTCATCACCCCGAGCAAGTGTTTCGTGCTTCATCACCCTGAGCGAGTGGTTTGTGCTCCGTTACCCTGAGCGAGTTGTTCGTTCTCCATCACCCTGAGTTAGTGGTTTGTGCTCTGTCACCCTGAGCAAGCGGTTTGTGCTCCATCACCAAAAGCAAGTGTTTCGTGCTCCATCACCCCAAGCAAGTGTTTCGTGCTTCTTCGCCCTTAGCGAGTGGTTCATGCTCCGTCACCCTGAGCGAGTCGTTTGTGCTCCGTCACCCTGAGCAAGCGGTTTGTTCTCCATCATCCTGAGCGAATTGTTGTGAAATAACACCCGATTTCTGAGCTGTTTGCCATGTAATGTTAACGTGTTTTCTAAATTACCGAGCCAAAACTTTTTTCCATCTGTCAGACGCAGCTGTTTATAAAGAATAATGTTTGTGAACATCTCCCTGAAACGTCGAAATAAATGAAATGTTGTTTTTCGGTGAAAGCTTGTCAAGGTTTTTGGTTGTATACAGTAAGTTCTGCAGTTGGTCATCACACTGACTCCAACCTGCCGAGTCCCGAAAAATTGCCGATATCAGTAGATGATAAATGTTGCTTCTGGGACGCCCATTCAAATGAATGGGAGAAAGGGAAAAACTATCTGACCCAAGCCCCAGAAGCTCAAAATGGAGACTCACTTCCTCCCCACCTATCCTCTTCTCTCCCATACAAGCAAATGAAAAATTGAGACTTCCTAATTAAAGCACTTCTTCCCCCCAACATAATCACAGTCCTTTCATATTTTCATTATAATCAAAGAGCGAACCAACAAATATTTGCCCATGTTCTACTTTTGGGACTAACTTAATTTTCTTATAACATTCATTTCCATCGAGCATATTCAAAAATAATAACTTGGAACTTTGTTCTTGGTTTAAGTATCTTTGTTGAGCAAATATATAATGATAAACTTCTCCTCATGCTCTTGTCTGACAACCTCCTGAGCCACATATCATTTTGTCGATTCATTATATTTTTCAGTCTTTCCAAATTCAATATGATTTATGATTTTATGAAAGTATGATATATTTTATGAAAGTTCTTCTCAAAATCATTTGTTTTGTTTTATTTTTATTTTTATTATTTTTTTGTTGTTGCTGCAAGCTAATAAAAAAAAGCAAGCTGTTTTATTTTTGTGATAAAATGAGTCAGACAAGCGAAAAGGTAAATCTACAAAACAATTACTTCCCACATTAACTGGAAAGGAAATTATGTTTTGCATCAAAGGAACTTGAGGCAATATTTATCTGCTGGGTTGAGAGTTCGGAAAATTCATAGGATTTTGAAATTTAAACAAAGTCATTGGTTAAAGAAGTATTGATTTTAATACAAAAAGGAGAACAGAAACACAAACAGATTTTGAGAAGGACTTTTATAAATTAAAGAATAATGCTGCATTTGGAAAGACTATGGAAAATGTTACGAATAGGCAAAACATAAGACTTGCTATATCTTGGAAACAGGCTTCAAAGTTAATTAAAAGACCAAGTTTTAAGCGAGTGGAGGTGTTTTCAGAAAACTTTTCTGCTATTCATTTGAAAAAAGAGAGTATTGAAATGGATAAACTTATTTATATAGGAACATCATTTCTTGACTTGTCAAAGTCGTTAATGTATGACGATTACTCTACTAATTTAAAACCAAAGGATAATGTATCATTGTTATATTTGGATACAAATAGTTTTATATTAGAAATTAAGACAAGTTATGTATATGAGGATATGATTGATAATATTGATATATATGATACAAGTAATTATAAGTCAGGTGATGTGTTGTTTTCATTAAATAATAAAAAGGGTATTGGTAAGTTTTAAGATGAATTGGGTGGGAAGGTAATGAGTGAATTTATAGGATTGAGATGGGATTTAAAGGATTTTTAATTTTTAGGATTTATTTATAGGATTAAATTATAGGATTTATAGGATCAAAGTCTTATGGTTATAAGTATATTGTTAATAACAATATTGAAGGGAGTGATCAGAAGCTAAAGGGAATAAAGAAATATATAATCAAGGAAACAATAAACTTTAAACATTATTACAACTGTTTAACCTTAAAGAAGGAAGAGTACAGAAAAATGAATTCAATAAGAAGTTTTATATACAGAAGAGGTAAATAAGAAAGCATTAGGAGCTTTTGATGATA
Source organism: Eptatretus burgeri (assembly GCF_056783735.1). Taxonomy (NCBI): domain Eukaryota; kingdom Metazoa; phylum Chordata; class Myxini; order Myxiniformes; family Myxinidae; genus Eptatretus; species Eptatretus burgeri. Next base: position 43,570,746 of record NC_140963.1, read on the forward strand.
AAAGATATATATTTAGAGAATGGAATAAATCGTCTCCCTTATGGTTATAAGTATAAGTGTTAAGATATTTATGTGTTAATTTTATTGGGTTGGGGATTTTAACGGGCTACCGCCGTGTTTTTTCGCAATATATAAATGGTTAAACCAAGTATTAATCAAACTAAAGAGTGGAGAAAATCTCAGTCTTGGTATATAAATGGAAAACATAATGAATGTGAAAAATATCAAATAAGTCTTATTGAAAAAATAACTAAAACAAAGGTAAATAAAACAAATAAGCAAATCAATTTAAAAAGTAGTAAGTTAGAGGATGTAAAGAAAAAAAATCCTTGAATGGACTGAAAACTTTGATAGTTATCAATTGAACAATGAAAAAACAATTTACTACAATCTCAAAATGATATGTGGCTCAGGAAGTGGTCAAACAAGAACATTAAGAGAAGTTGATAATTTCATCTCTGCTCAACAAAGCTACATAAACCAAGAACCAAGTTCCAAGTTATTGTTTGTGAATATACTCGATGGAAATAAATGTTTTCAGAAAATTAAGTTTTTCCTTAAAGTAGAACATGGACAAATACTTGTTTGTTTGCTCTTTGAGTATAATGAAAATATGAAAGGACTGTTATTATATTCAGGGGAATAAGTGCTTCAATCAGTAAGTCTCAATTTTTCATTTGCTTGTATGGGAGGGAAGGGAATATGTGGGGAGGAAGTGCGTCTCCCAATTTTAGCTTTTGGAGCTTGGGTCAGATAGTTTTTCCCTTTTTCCCCATTCATTTGAATGGGCGTCCCAGAAGCAACATTTATCATCTACTGATAT
>NC_140963.1:43574068-43659068 GCF_056783735.1 Eptatretus burgeri
CTCTCTCTCTGCCTCTCTCTCTCTCTCTCTGCCTCTCTCTCTCTCTCTCTCTCTGCCTCTCTCTCTCTCTCTCTCTCTCTCTCTCTCTCTCTCTCTCTCTCTCTCTCTCTCTCTCTCTCTCTCTCTCTCTCTCTCTCTCTCTCTCTCTCTGCCTCTCTCTCTCTGTCTCTCTCTCTCTCTGTCTCTCTCTGCCTCTCTGCCTCTCTGCCTCTCTCTCTGCCTCTCTCTGTCTCTCTCTCTGCCTCTCTCTCTCTTCCTCTCTCTCTCTCTCTCTGCCTCTCTCTCTCTCTCTGCCTCTCTCTCTCTCTCTCTCTCTGCCTCTCTCTCTCTCTCTGCCTCTCTCTCTCTCTCTCTCTCTCTCTCTCTCTCTCTCTCTCTGCCTCTCTCTCTCTCTCTCTGCCTCTCTCTCTCTCTCTCTCTCTCTCTCTCTCTCTCTCTCTCTCTCTCTCTCTCTCTCTCTCTCTCTCTCTCTCTCTCTCTCTCTCTCTCTCTCTCTGCCTCTCTCTCTGCCTCTCTCTCTCTCTCTCTCTCTCTGCCTCTCTCTCTCTCTCTCTCTCTGCCTCTCTCTCTCTCTCTCTCTCTCTGCCTCTCTCTCTCTCTCTCTCTCTCTCTCTCTCTCTCTCTCTCTCTCTCTCTCACATCAGCGAAGCGACGGGTGGTATATGCAATTGAAGAATAAGGACCACACCTTCTCCAGTGAGAAAGAATAACTCAACCTCACTGCACGTGAAAGCTCTTCACTGAAACAAGAAGCCAATCGGTTTCTGCCTGGCACAAAATGCCTGGGCCTGCCTGAACAGGTCCTGTCTTCCATATTAAGCTCCAGGTGAACAAAAGAGGTGTAAAAGAGTTAAGCTGGAGCATCGAGGAGAGAGACACCATCCTCTTTTGTGAAATGGATTCTGTGCTTGATGCGTGGAGGACATGCTGAAAGGGGAAACGTTTTGAGGACCAACTGCAAAAATCATATAGATATGAAGAAGTTATTTATGACCAGCACCAGTGACACAATGGTTGGAGTGTTTGCTCTGAATCTGGCAGGTTGGCGGTTCAAATCCCCACTGCATCCAAAGATTTTAATAATGGTACGCATTGCTTCCTCACTTGACGCTTAGCATTTAAAAATATGAAGCATGGACAAACACAATTTGGCAATAATAGTGCAGGTTTTTATGGGCCCAATGGCTTCCTCCTTGTTGGGAGCATTGCAGGTACCTGCAGAAATACCACATAATGTAAAATGTGACTTCACATCCTCAACTCCCTGCCCTGACCCCAAGTCCTCCTCCTCCCAACCTCCCCTTTCCAAATTCCAAGTTCTCAACCACCCCCCCTCCTCCCCACAAAACTTCAACCCTCTCTTCCAACTCCCTGCCAGCTCTCACCCAAACTCTGTCCTCCCACCCCGTTTCTTCCGAAACTCAACATTGTTCCCATTCCTGTTCATTAAGAACAACTTTAGAAGTAAATAACAATGGAACATTAAATTCGCAATATCATCCCCCTTTCTTCCCATTCTTAACAACGATCTATTTGCTCAGAACGAGGTTAAAACTAAATAACAATGGAACAACGTTTAATCAGCAGTTTATTCTCCCATTGACAGGACATGTTTTGGACAGCTGAGCTCCTTTCTTTGAAAGAGATCGGCCCCCTATACCCCCCCCCCACACACATACACACACACACACACACACACACACACACACACACACACACACACACACACACACACACACACACACACACACACACACACGGATAGTTTGAGGCCTGGGAGGGCTCCGTTCCACCTTCTGAAACCCGCTTATGGAGATAACAACCAACAACACACCCAAATACAATCCTATCTGTATCTATTTTTAAAATGCAGCTGTGTTCATTTTTTTGTAAAGCAGAGAATTGTTGGATGATATTGAATATCTTCTGACTCTCTTTATAGATACATTCCCTTGAGACTGGTAAAAAGTGTTTTGGCTATTTTGCTCAATCTTTTACTTACACCTCTGGAGAAAATTGTATAATTTGAGACAGATAACTCAGTGTGGAAACAGATTTACATGTATTCGTACAAATGTCAAGAATATTATTACCAATTCATTCATCAATTTTCGATGTTATGACTTCCTTTTGTTCAACCTGCTTTACAAATTTTATTGAAAAAAAAAAATCTTTACCACACTTTATGCAATTAACTTGAATATCATTTTTCACACCCATAATTATAATCTTTCATTGCCATCATATCTCATTTAATTCAATTCGTAATTTGCTGCAAAGTGAAATCTTTAAATATTAAACCATTTGTGTCCTGATGGGCAATAACTAACCTTTATCGACTCATGGAAAGGTTAGAATTCTGTCTTTTCTTGGCCAGGCCTTCCTTATCTTATCACGTCATTGCATTCTTGTTTTCCCACTTCTGAACCACGCAACAACCCGACTATTAAAGTCCACAAGATCAATAGTGTAGCATTCCTCATCAAGTTGCAGGTGCTGCATCGTTTGGGTTACAACCACAAGTGGGCGAGTTGTTGGTATGTTCCCAGCGGTGCATGAATACTGTGGAATGGCTAACCCAAGTGTGTTGATGGTGGAGAGACTGGCACCTTTGCCATGCTTGGTTTGCTCCAGTCGGTAGATGTTTGGCAAGCTGTGATAGCATTTTAAAAGTATCAGTATGGTTTCCAGATTTTCTGAAACACACTTCTTCAAAGCATATTCAACAACCCTGAATTCCTTTTAACTGAACACATTTTCCTATTGACTGCTTTTAACACAGTATATGTTTTACTGTACTGAACTAAACAGTAACCTTTCACATTTCAAGTACCTTTTACCAATGGCTCAAGTATATCGTTATGGCCAAGGGTGTATTATGAGGAGGTTAATCCTCGTTTGTCCTTGGAATAACTGGACCTGGGGCCACTACTCACAATTAACTTTGTGGTGCGGTGAGTTGCTTAACAACCACAAGTTCCAGTGTTCACCGTCTAATTTGCCGTTTAACTAGAGGTCACATAGCCTCCTGACTGGGAAAGGTGTTTTCGTGTTTGTTTTCGACTTGGTTTTATATCTATATATATATATATATATATATATATATATATATATATATATATATATATATATATATATATACACACACATACATATATATATATATATATATATATATATATATATATACATATACACACACACATACATATATACATATATATATATATATATATATATATATATATATATATATATACATATACATACATATATTAATTCAGTGTCCCAACGGGGCTTGAACTCAGGACCTCTTGGGTCCCAAGCCACTGCCCTTACCACTGCGCCAACACCAGGCTTATATATATATATATGCCTTATATGTATATGTATGTATATATATATATATATATATATATATATATATATATATATATATATATATATATATATATATATATATATATATATATATATATATATATATATATATATATATATATATATATATATATATATATATATATATATATATATATATATATATATATATATATATATATATATATATATATATATATATATATATATATATATATATATATATATATATATATATATATATATATATATATATATATATATATATATATATATATATATATATATATATATATATATATATATATATATATATATATATATATATATATATATATATATATATATATATATATATATATATATATATATATATATATATATATATATATATATATATATATATATATATATATATATATATATGTATATATATATATAAAGATATGTATATGTATATATATATATAAAGATATGTATATGTATATATATATATATATATGTATATATGTATATGTATGTATATATATATATATGTACATGTATATATGTATATAAGTAGGGTGGATATACTGGTTCTGGCTCACTTTTCCCCATGTAAATGAATGGGGGATTTTCAGCGATTCCTATTTTTTTCCCTAAAAATAAACCCCCTTTTTATCCCAAGGTATATTTATTTGTCTCCCCTTTTAACCTGGAGGTTGAACAGCTCACTCATTGAACCTATAAAGATTTGTTCATTCTCAAATTCCTTCAATAGTTTAATTTTCTTTGCACAATAATCCCAATCTAAAATATTGACAAACAAAACATTTGAATCTTTATATTTTTAAAGATACCCCTTTTGTGCCATTACGAAATGATGAACTTCTCTTAATGCTCTTGTTTACCACCTCCTGAGCCACATATCATTTTGAGATTATAGTAAATTGTTTTTTCATTGTTCAATTGATAACCATCAAAGTTTTCAGTCCATTCAAGGATATTCATTTTTTTCTTTACATTCTCTAACTTACTACTTTTTAAATTGATTCGCTTATTTGTTTTATTTACCTTTGTTTTTGTTATTTTTTCAATAAGACTTATTTGATATTTTTCACATTCATTATGTTTTCCATTTATATACCAAGACTGAGATTTTCTCCATTCTTTAGTTTGATTAATACTTGGTTTGACCATTTATATATTGCAAAAAAACGCGGCGGTAGCCCTTAAAAAACCCTAACCCATCTTCCTATCGTTAAAACACAATCTATTCTATTCACTCTATCATACAATATCCATATGGAACACAATCTATTCCATTATCTAAAATAAATCTCTTATCATCAAAGGCTCCTAATGCCTTTTTATTTACTTCTTCACTATATATGTTAAGATTATAACTTCTTATTGTATTCATTTTCCTATATTCTTCTTTCTTATTCATCAAACAATTATAATAATTTCTAAGAGTTATTGATTTCTTTATTACATATTTCTTTATTCCCTTTAACCTCATCAATCTGATCACCATACTTATAAGCATATGCCTTTGCTCTCAATCCAATAAACTCACTTATTACTTTTCCACCCAACTCATCTTTAAACTTACCAATAACCTTTTCATTCTTTTTTGGAAAATAACTCGCTCTTCTTGCTGAAATTACTTGTATCATATACTCCAATATTTTTCTTCATATCTTCATAAACATCATCAGTTTTTATATCTAGGATAAAACTATCAGTGTCCATATACAACAATGAAACATTTTCACCATACTCTTTCTTTAAGTCATTATACAAATAATCATACATCAATATCTTTGATAAATCAAGAACTGCTGTTCCAATATAAATTGGTTTATCCATTACAATACTTTCCTTTTTCATATGAATTGCAGAAAAGTTCTCTGAAAAAACCTCTTCTCTCTCAAAACTTGGTTTATTTATCAATCTCGAAGCTTCTTTCAAAGATGTTGCGAATCTAATGTTTTGCCTGTTTCTAACATTTTCCATAGTCTTTCCAAATACAGCATTATTCATTAATTTATAAAAGTCCCCTTCAAATTTTACTTTTGTATTTGCTCTCATATCTGTATTGAATTGAATATACTTTTTCACCCAAGGACTTTGTTTAAATTTTAAAACTCTATGAATTTTAGCTACTCTCAATCCTTCTCTCAAAAACTGTTTTAAGCTTCTCTGATGCAAAACATATCCCTCTTTATCATAGAATGTTGTTCATAACTTTTCTGTTGATTTGCTTTTAATATTAAAACTTTTATGATAATCACTGAACCATTCTTTCTTTGGGGTTTCTTTCTCACATGCAAAAGGAAGGTCTTTATGCTTATTATGAAGATCACTCGGATACCTCAAATCAACTTCAAAATAATAACCTTCTTTGTCATTCAATTCCTCTAGAGAAGAAATAACAATATTCATCAAAGCCTTTTCATAATCCTTTTCTTCCACCCACTCTAATTTACCATAAGGTAGAGATTGAGACATTGCCCATCCATACAAATTATTAGCATCAAAATACATCAAATGTTTTTGATATTTATTTGTATATGATTCTTTTGGATTAGGAGAAGCAGTATTTATCTTTTTAAGGATACATTCAAAATCAGCGTATATCACAAATGGGTGCATGATAGATTTATTATAATCTTCAAAATAAATCTTTTCACCAGGTTTAGGCATTGTAATTACAGCTGATTTATGATTACTACAATATTTTGAATGTTGTTCTAATCGTTCTTTTGTATGAAATGAATTAAGACATCGCTGACAAGGATATATTTTGTTTGCTGTTCTGAATACCTGAGAAGAGATTAATCTTGATAAATTATTGATGTATGTGTAATGTGAATTCTTTCCAACACTAAAATATAAAAGATCAATGTGTGTTTCTTCATTTTTATAGTTGTTTGAAATTTTTAATATTTGAACTTTGTTTGTATCCGTTAATCCATATACATTAATAGAAAGATTATTCTTTTTCTCAAATTTAGGAATATCTGTTAGTGGCATTGGGAATTTAAAATCTTTAATGTCCAAGGTATTCTCATATTTCATATATTGTTTCACTCTTTCTGAATTACATTTTGGTGGATGAAAGTGAGCAAGAACAGACCAGAGAAAACATTTATTATCATTGTTCTTAATATTAACAACTGCCTTCTTTAGTTTTATTTCTTTTGGTAATTCAATATAAGAAGAAGCTTTAAGAGGGTTTGATTTTAGAATGTGTATATCTAAAAAGATGATTTTTTTTTAATATTAAATCCACTTCCTACCACTGTATTATCAACATCCTCCTCTTGTCTTGATAGTTCTTCATAAACCCCACTATTCAAAAAATCTTGAAATGATGTTATAAAATGAAGACCTGTTCTCATATAAGGAGTATGTTCTTCATCTTTTCTTTTCATATTCATTTTCACTCCCATATAAAACTTTAAAGTTTTCATTTCTTTTAATGTCTTTTTAATAAATTTTTCAACATCGGGTTTCACTATTTCAATTGATTCAGCTATTGATGATGGACCGGGTTCTCCAAATTGAAAAATCCTTATTTTTATATGCCCTTTAAATGCCCCATCAGTGTTTTCAATATAATAGTCTCCCTTTACTTTAAACTCATTTTTCTTGTGTTTTTGTGATTGAAGATGTTTATTATAACTTCTCTTCAAAACATCCTTTGAACAGATATCACAATGTTTTCTTTCCAACTCAAGAGGAGATATTTTATGAAATAGATTAAATGTGTGTTTGTTGCTTCGGAGGTGTTTTCTATAATGTTTATATTTGTGATTACAAACATCGCAGTATGTTGTATTCACCATATTTATATACTAAAATTTTCTTGATGAAAATTTCGTTTATTTTACAGGTGAATCTGTGCTTAAAATCATTTTATCCTCCAACTTTTTCACTTAATAAATACAATGTTTCAAGACACAAAAGACAAGTTTCAATCAATCTCTTCATTTGTTAAAGATACTGAGAAATATGTCAAAGATGTAAAATTGAGCAAAGATAAATATAACAACTATTGGATAAAAACAATTATGGTAAATAATATGAGTTCTTCAATTTCCTTCAGTGGAAGGGCTTTTAGTATACCTGGTAGAACATCAATTAAGGTATCTCTAACAAAAGTTTCTCCTCTCCTTCTGGTAATATATTCAAAACTAGAAAAAGCAATGAAACAAGAAAAAGTATCAAAAAACAAAAACCTTATGGATGAAGCTTTAGAAAGAAAAGATAAGACCATCTGTAATATGCAAGGAGAAATTTGTATTTTTTTAAACAACCCTAAAGATGTAAATCCTGATGAAATAAAGGATGTTAATATATCAGGTGAAATGACATTTCGTTCAATAGTAGTTAACGATCATTTTAAAATTACCTTTAATATAAAAAATGTTGTCGTTGAATCTGATAATGAAAAAAAGTATATCGATATCGATGGTAATATTATTAAATATGAGTCAATATACAACTGAAAGTATAGATGAATTTCAGTTTAAGTAAAGTTTTACTTTATAACTATGCTAGACTTTCCTGATTCTCCATATGACAAATTTGAGAATTGTCCTGCGTGTGAAAGACGGGGATTAAACACAGAGTCAAAAGCTTATAAACAATGTATGTTCTGTGATTATCTTCTAATTAATGATAATAAAAAATATAAAAAGGAAAATATTTCTTTTAGATTTACACCAAAAATGAATTACTTTACAAGATTGATTAGAGAAATGAATGTAAAGTATGAGGGTGATAACACACCTTTCCTTACAAGGGAAGAAACTGAACGTATAAGAGAAATGTTCAAAGGATTGTTGTTATATATTATTCATGGATGTAATTTTCAGGGAAATATCAACACAAGATATTGTATAAATAAAATAATGGATTATCTTGAAATTAAACCTGAACTTAGGATAAAATATAGAGTTTCTAAAAAAGCCAATAATAAATTAAATAACCTGTTTTCCAAATATATAAATGAATGATTTTTTACCCATTTGGGAAAATAAGATAAAATTTAACAACCATAAAAATCTCCCAAATTCATTAAGATGTCTCATAGTTGGTTCAAGTGGATGTGGAAAAACCTGCTTACTTTTAAAGATGCTCCTCACTCCCAACTTTTTAGATTATGATAATTTAATAATTTTCACAAAGTCGAGTTTTCAACCAGAGTATCAACTACTCTCACAAGGTTTTAATGCTAGTCTTCAAAAAGAAGATATAATCGGTTTATTTAAACGTCAAAAAACCTAAATGATTATAGCATTGAAGATATAATTCAACTATTTTGTGATACACAGAGATGTACAAAGAATTCAAATCCTATAACTTGTATTCTTAGTGATAATACGGATGATATACCGTCTCCCCAAGATTTGGATAAATCAAAAAAGAACCTCGTTATCTTTGATGATTGTGTTAATGAGAGAAACCATACGGTAATGGACAGCTACTACACAAGAGGGAGACATTCTTCTTGTAATTGTATTTGTCTTAGTCAATCGTACTTTCAACTTCCTCGTCGTTCCATCAGAAACAATGCTAATACTTTTATGTTATTCAAGTTAAATTCAATAGATATCAATAATTTTTGGAGAGATAATTGTTCTACATTATGTAGTAAAAAGAAATTTGAGGATTACATGAAGCACACGACTGAAAAAATATAAATATATTGTTGTGAAACAAGATGAGATATTAAGGGATATATTTTTTGTTTTATAAACAATTACATATATAAATGACAACTATTATTGTAAATCTTGTAGGTAAATCTGCTTCTGGAAAAAACTTTCATAAATCAAGGTTCTTGTGCAGTACAAATGAGAATATTGTAAATTTACTTAAAAAACACCCCGTGATACGCATTGTATCAACAACAACTAGAGCAATAAGACCTGGAGAAGTAAAAGGTGAAGATTATCACTATATTACAGTGAGGAACATATGCGATTGAGGAATGAAGGTCAAATATTTGAGGAGGTTTCTCTTGGTACAACAAAATATTCACATTGTAAGAGTGAGTTAAGGAAACTAAAATTTGGGGGTGTTGGGATATTAGAAACTAATCCAGAAGGAACGAGACAAATTATTAAACATCTGAGCGGAGTGAAGATTTTATCATTCGGTTTTGATGTTGATGAAGAAACTCAACACAAATGTATGAAAAGCAGAGATGCAATTATTAGTGGAGAAGAAATAACAACTCGCATTAATGTTAATAGAGAATTTGATGAAATCTTTAAAGAAAAGGATTTATTTGAACACATCTACTTGAATGATGAAGAAAAGGAAAATTTCCCTGTTGATCTTTACAATTCATTAAATTATATTTTACAATAAATAAATGGATGCAAAAGAAAGAGCAAGAAGATTTAAGGAACATCAAGAGTTGGTTTTAAAAGTTGTAAAACAGCAGGAAGATATAAAGAAGAAACGCAGACAGAAACTAACGGGCGAAGAAGCATTTGAAAGAAAACAAGAGAAATTTTTAAAACCACTTTTAAAAACTTCCCAAGAAAAAATGAAAGATGTTTCCACAGTTCCCACAGTAGAATATACTCCGAAAAAACGTCAAATGTTAAAAGATTTTGATCAAATGACGGAGGAAGAATTAGAGCATTTAGGAGAATTAAAGGTATATGATGATGAAGGTTTATTTCAACAACTGGAAGAGATTAATCAACCCCCTGATTATATTGTGAATGCTCTTCAAAACAATGAATATTCAGCGGATTCAAAAACCAAAGCAGGACTCATTCCAACAGAACAATCAGCAATATTTCATCTTCTTCAAGAAAAGGTATTGATATTTAATGATGAATTAAGGTTCTTGGGTTCTGCTCAACCCCCTGTTAAACTAACTCCGAGATTAATGTTTCTTCTCACAAAAGATGGAAGACAAGGTTCAACTGTGAGGGATGAGTCAAAGTATATTGATAAACCATTGGATATGAAAAATAATGATGATAGAGTATATATTGATCTGCTGAACACTCTAAATTATAGGGTTATTCTTTCTGGTAAAAGTAGGAAGAATGAGAAGGAGAAACACATTATTCAGGCTTTAAGTATCCTTGGTTCAGGTATTAGTTTTCTTCCAAATGACCCATCGCAATTAGTTAATAGACTGTTATTGTTGTTGGGTAGTAAGAAGGCTGGAAATAACAATTGTTTTAATGAAGCATCAGCCATTTTAGACCAGTTGATGAACATGAAAATAATTAATAAATCTCAATATAAAGACATTTTATCTCATATTAAATAAGATGAGAAGCACAATCCTGAGTTGTAATTTCACAACAAGCGACCACACATCTTCATTCCCATACCCACTACAACTTGACCCAACAAAAGAATATGAGGCATCTTTATTGTCCATGGAAACTTATAATACCTTATTTAATATAACTGATAAAAATGACAAGTTTAGTTATAATCCAGGAAGTGGATACAAAACGATAACAGTCTCACCCGGAGCATATGAGATTTCTCAAATATCTTCCGAAATTGCTCGTCTTATGAAAGAACAGGGTGATGAACCAAAAAATATTGTTATAGACATTCAAAAACATACTTCAAAATCAACGATTAAAGTTAAAAATAACTACAAGGTTGATTTCACAATTGATAATTCATTTAGAGAGTCATTGGGTTTCTCCTCAAAAAAGATTGAAACTAATGGGACGTTTTACAGTGATAATGTCATTCAAATATCCTCAGGAATAAATTCGGTGTTAATTCACTGTGATTTGATTGGTGGTGCTTATAATGATGGAAAAAAACAAATGCAATATTTTCATTCAGCGCATACTCAACCCCAATTGGTTATAAATTCAATATGGAACCCAAAAATTTGGTTTATCTCCCTGTGTCAGGAAAAACCATACACAGAGTAAATTTTAGGATAACTGACCAAGATAATCGTATGATTTCTTTTAATGGAGAAGTTATATCCATCAGAATTCACCTACGTGAAGTTTTCCAATAAATAAATACGATGGTTATTGTGAGGAAACACGAGTTGGGAAAATATAAAATAATTACAGGGGATGGGATATTCCTTTCCCCATACTACAAGGGTGAAGGTATGTATCTTGGTAGAGGATACTATAAACCAAAGAGACAAAGGGGTGTTGGACATCAATTTAGAGGTGATGGGATAATTGATACTCTCATGGGTATTGGTTCAACTATTCTTAAACATAAAGATCTAATTGGTTCAACTGCTTCTGCTGTGGTAAATGTAGCAGGTGCTGTAAAGAGCATAAATGATGCCCAGAAGGAATCTCATAAATTACAAGCAATAAAAGAAATTAAGAAAGGCAAAACTCAGTTGTCCCCCCAAGAACGACAGAAAATAATTCGAATACTTGGATCAGTGTTTCAAAAGTTTTAACATCTTTTTTCCTAAATAAATACAAGTATGGAAGCAATTGATAGTATCTATGATTTGGATGATACTATTATTATCTCAAACTCCACTAAAAAAGAAGATTACTTCAAGGTAAATGCAATAACTGGAACAGACTGGAATATGAATGGTACAAAAAGTTTTGAAATAAATAATCAACAAACCTATTTGAATCTATCCGAAAGTTTCTTGTTGTGTAAATTTAAATTCACTAAGGCTGCGACTAACACAAACGCTACACTTGTAAATGATTTCTTCTGGAAAATGTTTGATAGTGTGCATTTGTATATTGGAACACAAGAAGTTGAAGCGGTTGATTATGTCTCTGCTGTATCTGAAATGATGAAATTTACACTCTATACATTCAGTGATAGAATGGGAAAGGGGTCTGTCGAAGGTTTTATTCCTGATATGTCAACGGGAACAAACACAGACCCTGGATATACTCAAAGGAAAGGAGCGTATAATGATGATACAAAAGCAGAAAATAGTTTTACTGTGGCAGTTCCTCTTAAAGGTATATTTGGATTTTGTGATCATGATAAAGTTCTGTATGGTCTTAAAATTAGATTTCAACTACAAAGGAATGATAATGAAAATCGATTGCTTTTTGGTGTTGGTAGTGCTTTTGGTGATCAGAATAAATTTGTAATTGAGGAGATGAGTTGGTATATCAGTGAATATACTCCTAATCTTAAAACAGAAGAGATGTTGAATCGAAGACTTAACTCAAAGAAACCACTCAGTGTATCATACCTCAAAAGAAGATGTCAACACATTAAACTCAACCAAACTACTTAGACATGGAATTTGGGTGTTCTGGAAGGAAAGCCACGATATCTGTTGATCATTTTTAAAAAGCCAGATGGTGATACTGCGACTGATAAGAATAATGCATTGAGTGATAATGCTAAGGTGAAACAACTTCGCGTTTCTCTAGATGGAACATTTTATCCACGAGATAGATTGGAAATTAATTGGGAAAAAAATGATTTTGCTGAAGCATACAAGTCTTACCAAAAGGTCTGTGAAAGTAATGGAAATAAAGAACCTATTTTGGACATGACAGCATTTAAAAGTTTGTATACAATCTATGCGTTTGACCTGAGCGCTCAAAAGGAAACTATAAAGTCTAATCGAGTGGATACTTCCCTATACATTGAAAGAGGAGAGAGTGAAGAAGTTGATACATATTGTTTGCTTTTGGAAGAAACAGAATTGCAGATTAATACAGATAATGGTGTGATGATTAGTCTCAATGTTAAATAAATGAGTATATTTTTTGTTATTTTTATTTTTGTTAAATAAATGAGTGGCAAAGTACCAACTGGGGTATATGTTAATCAAATCAATCTTCATAAACTATCATCTTGTGTTCAATATCAAAAGCCTTGTACGATTAACGTTAATACAATTCAGAGAAAAAGAGCAGTAAGAATTGATGTTTTGCTCACAAGAGAACAGGTTAAAATCTTGAATGACACTGGCTCACTTAAAATTAAAATGACAAAACCAATGTTGAAAAAATATTTAATAAGAGAGACGAGTGGAGGATTTCTCCCATTTCTAATTCCTTTATTTGCTGGTTTAAGTGCGGTTGGAGCATTGATGGGTGGTATTTCAACAGCGGTGAAAACTGCCAATGAAAGGAAGGCTCAACTCCCGGCTCAAAATGAATTGGAAAGACATAACAAAGAGTTGGAGAAACAAATTAGTGGAAGTGGTGTAATTGTAGATTTTGCTGAAAAACTTGAAGGTCTGCCTGATAAAGCGAGATTGTTAGTTGGAGATATGCTTTCTTCTATAGCACAAGCAGGTGTAAAATTAACAAAAAGAGGTAATGGATTATATCTTTCTAATAAATAAATGAGCATTGATGAGTGGTTGAAAGAATTTGAAAAGAATACAACATCAAATTTACAACTTGTTAAATATTGTAAGAAATTAAAAACTCAAAATGTGGTTATTTGTATGAGAGATGAATTAACAAATGTGCCGAAACATACAAAGAATATTATTATGAACTTAGAAGATAATAATGGGAACGGTTCTCATTGGGTTTGTATTTTTAATAGTCAAGACAAATATTATTTTGATAGTTTTGGTCTTCCACCACCTGTTGAAGTCATAAAATTCTTACAGAATGGTGTTTATCAAACATTTCAAGTCCAAGAATTAAATTCCAAGTGTTGTGGTCAATTATGTTTATATGTGTTATTTCAACTCAACAAAAATAAAAAATTTTATGATATTATTTTTCATCTAATATAAATGACTTATGTTGGTAAAGATGGTTCTATCTTTGGTGTATCTCAAGAACTGGATATTGATTAATCAAATTATTACACAAAGGCACAGGCTGAATGACATAAATATAATATAACCAAAAATATTAACATGAAAAATGCTTATAAATTAAAAAATTATCCAAGCCCGACTGACGCGAATGACTTGGTGAGATTAAGCGATTTATCACAATATACATCTTTAAATAAAACGGCCGTGTATTCCAAAGATACAGAAATGTTGATTTTATCTCCAGGTCATACAGAATTCACAGTTCGAATTAAAATAAATTTTTATAAAGAAGGGCGTATCGTTTGTATGAGAATAGAACAATGGGGGTATGATATGAATGATTTAGGGTATAATTGGTCATTTAAAATTAACCTCGAAAACCTGGAACAATTAAATCAGTCTCGTAAGGAAGAATATTATCCACTTGGTATCGAGAATGAGTTTTGTGGGGCCACGATTAGTAAACAACAAATAAAAGAATTTAATAAGGGTAAATATAATAATGGTTTTGCCCTTGTTTATATCATGAAAACAGAAAAAACAGGATTATATATAATAAGTAAGGAAATACAAAATGATTTAACTATGGGAAGATGGGGAGGTGTTTCGTGCCCTAATATTATTCTAACATATATTTCTAATACTTAAATGCGAGAAAGAATGCTTCAAGAAAATTATCATTTCTGTGTCTAAGCATACCTCCAAGAAAAGGGTATTCGGTATTTTAATAAATATGTTCTACAACATAAGAATGAGGTATTTTCAATAAAAGATTGGCATTATGCTGATGTTGATAAACCGACAACTTTAGATTTAATGAGAATGTTAAATAATGAAAAAATTATAAAGTTAAGAAAAGGTAGGCTCTTTTAGAAATTCAAAAGAAATTTTATTGGTTTCCTGTTGTAAAAAAAATTATTTTGGATACAGGAATAACAAGAAATCCTGATGAATATATGTATGATATTCTATGGGGTGTAAGCGATTCAAGGATAATAAGGGATGAGGAAGGAGTTGAAGAAGAGAGGGAAGAGGAGGAAAAGGAGAAGAGAGAGAAGGAGGAAAAGGAGAAGAGAGAGAGAGAGGGAGGAAAGAGAGAAGAGAGAGAGGGATGAAAGGGAGAAGAGAGAGAAGAGAGAGAAGGAGAGGGAGGAGAGAGAGAGAAGGAGAGGGAGGAAAGAGCGAGACAAAATAAATATCAAAATATGGAAACCAGTGCGATTAAAAAAAGATTGGTGGTTTTACAGAAAATAACTCAACCCACCGAGGAGGAAAACAAAGAATTGACAAGTCTATTTGCAATACTTTCGGCAAGAATATTGACATCGACAAGCTATTCATTTTAATTCAAGTTTTTCATTTTTTTTTTCTTCAATAAATGGAGGAGAGAGTGAAGGCATTTCTAAGGATTCTTTATGTTTTAAAAATTAAGATTCAAATTTGCATGTTGGAAACTAAAAAGGTTTTTGCACTCTGCAGGAATTTTTCACATAAATAAATGAGTTATTGTCTCAAATGTAAAAAGAAAACTAATACTAAAAATATTTCATATATTAAAAGTAAAAATAACAGGGTTATACAAAAAGGTATATGTTCGGTGTGTGGTTCAAAAAAAAATCAATTTATCTCCAAACACAAACGAGGAGGAGATATACAAAAGTTTTTATCAGGAAGTAAATTTACAACTATTGGAATACCAGGGGAATTACATCTACTAGGGTATTCTTTCTGTGGTCCAGGCACAAACTTGGATAAAAGATTAGATGAGGCAGACAATCCTAAATCCTGGAGTAAGCCCATCAATAGAGTTGATGAAGTGTGCATGAGACACGATATTGATTATGGGAATACCACAACGTTGGAAGAAAAGCATGAAGCCGATAGAGAAATGTTGAATAATTTGTCTCTGATACAAAATCCAACCTTGAGAAAAAAAGTTGATCGGTTCATTGTGAAGAAGATGATCAGTGCTAAATTGAAACTTGGACTTGGAAATTCAAAAAACTTGTAAGCTCTAATGATGTCATTAAGATTGAAGAGCAATTAGCTGATGAATTACATAAACCAATATTCACAAAGTTTCAGAGAAGGAAAGTTTATTCTAAGGAAGTAGATTATATCTGGTCTGCTGATTTGATTGAACTCAATAATGATAAGGGGTACAAGTATGCTTTAACCGTTATTGATTTGAGGAGTAGATACGCATGGATTGTACCATTAAAAAAACAAAACAGGTAATACTCTTATGTTAGCCTTTCAACAGATATTTAATAAAAGTAAGAGAAAACCTAAAAAATTGTGGACTGATGAGGGTAGAGAGTTTTATCACAAGACATTTATGAATTTTCTAAAAAATAACAGTATTACATTATACAGTACCTTTAATGAAGGGAAGGCAGTTGTTGTTGAACGTTTTAATCGTACCTTAAAAGAGAGACTATATAAAAAATTCACACAACTCGGTTCACAACAATGGTCATCTTTTATTCAGGATATTGTGGATAAGTATAATGACACGATTCACACGTCAACAAATATGAAACCATCAGAAACATTTACAAAATTAAAAGATGAAAAAGAGATTAATGTCAGAAAACCTAAGTTCAAAGTTGGTGATATCGTAAGAATATATAGGTGGAAATCTCATTTTGAAAAGGGTTATATTAAAAGATGGACAAACGAGCTTTTTAAAATTGTTGATGTAATAGATACGGTTCCTTGGACTTATAAGATATATGATTTGGAAGGGGAAGAGATTTTCGGTTCATTTTATTCACAGGAATTACAAAAGACAAAGATAAATTGAAATTATTTGACTCCACCCACACAAAACCCACCCACATAAACCCCACACAAACCCCACACACACATAAACCCCGCCCACACAAACCCCACACACACAAACCCCACACAAGCTCCACACAAGCTCCACACACACAAACCCCACACAAGCTCCACCCATATTCATCATATTCACATAATTAGTGATTAGTTAATTAGTTCCCCACACACAACATGTTTATTTTATTAAAAAATTATCCACCCATCCACCCATCCACCCATCCACCCATCCATTTATCCACACAAACCTCATCTACATAAGCCTCATCCACATTCACCCCTCCCACATAAGCCCCGCCCACATAAACTCTGTCCACATAAACGCCCTCCCACAAGCCCCGCCAACACACGCCCCTCCCACCGAAGCCCCGCCCACACAAGCCCCACCCACACAAGCCCCACCGAAGCCCCGCCCACACCGAAGCCCCGCCCACACAAGCCCCACCCCCCTCATCCCCACTGTGCGCCCCCACCTTTGACCCACCACCTCCCTCATCCCACCCCCACCCTTCCCCACACACACACACATGGGGAGGGGAGGGATGGGATGAGGGGGTGATGGGTCATTGGGGGAGCGCACCTACCCCCCCTTCATGTCTTAATCCTTTTTTTGAAATTTAAAATCAAGTAATTGTAAACAAAACAAATATAATATATTAAAATTGAAAATATTAAATATGCATTTGCGAGAATGTATAATCTTTCCCAGCAATCTTCTTCAGATGTCTTGTGATTTCGAAACTCAGACACCATATTCTGTTTTGAAACAAAAAGTGGATAATAAATAGGTTTTATAAAGATAATTACATGGTATTATGAAGCCTCGTTGACCACTGAATTAACACACCAGCCTCGTTGACCACTGAATTAACACACCAGGAGCCTGTCATCCTTTCAAGGCCAATAAAATGAATTCCAGTGTACTGACAAAACCGCGTCCAAACTAATGATGCAACCAACATAAGACGACATTCTAAAGAGAGAGTGATATTAATAAAAAAATAACTAAATAATAATTCAGAAACATTTACCTCCAGAAAATCATGTGTTGTACAAGATTGCTTCAACAGCTGATGTTGTGTGATAGTGCTGAAAAAAAAAAATAATAAGTCAAGGGTATAGATGAAGAGACAGACAGAGAGAGATACAAACACACACACACACACACACACACACACACACACACACACACACACACACACACACACACACACACACACACACACACACACGTCTCACCATTGGTTTAATTAATTCGAGATCAGAGGCCGTGATAAGACTTCGTACCAGTCATTATAAATGTTTTTCAATTCTCTTCTAAAATCATTGACCTCTTCAATAAGAGCATTCATTTGATGCACCTCATCGTGATATGTAAACTCCACTTCTTCCAAGGACCTGCCAAGAAAAAAAATATATATCAGAATTATCACGATTTAATTTATAATCAATTGCTTCATCGTTCAAAGAGGAACCAATACACAGGCTTACCAACTTTGTGTTGAGCTGTTATCTTCATCGGAAGAGAGTGAGTCCATGTCTCAGTTTTTTACCATTGGTACAAGATGGTAAAAAGATCAGAGGCCGTGATAAGACGTCGTGCCAGTCTTTAAAAATGTTTTTCAATTCTCTTCTAAGATGATTGACCTCTTCAATAAGAGCATTAATTTCATGCACCTCGTCGTGATATGTAAACTGCTCTTCTTCCAAGGACCTGCCAAGAAAAAATATATATATATCTATCAAAATTATCACGATTTAATTTATAATCAATTGCTTCATCGTTCAAAGAGGAACCAATACACAGGCTTACCAACTTTGTGTTGAGCTGTTTTGTTCGCGGAAGAAAGATCGCTCATGTCTCAGTTGTAAAAATGAAAATGCCGTCTGGCAGAAACTTTGTCTGGCGAATCACTTATAAAGCCACAATGAGGAGATTGCTTAATCATTGGGTGTGGCCACAGGAAATGACGCTTCGGGAGAGACAGCTTGGAAAATAACTGGGAGATATATTCTCAAATTGTATGAATCATTTTCAAAACGTACTTAAAATGCCCTAAAATGGTTTTGATTCAAATGTTTTCAGTTCGTGTTCTGAGATAAAATCTAAACACGAGACCTTGTCTCACAGGATAGTTCCTATTTTTCACAGCATGACTGTCCGAAACCACGTCCTCATTCACACAGCACGACCGTGTCAAAAAAACACTTCCTCATTTTCACGGCATGAACTGAAAACATTTGAAACAAAACTTTTTTTATGGCGTGGTTTATACACAAAAATGATTTGCAACTCGGGCGGTGGCCAGATGAGATCATTAAGAGAAGTTTATCATTTCATAATGGCACAAAAGGGGTATCTTAAAAAATATAAAGATTCAAATGTTTTGTTTGTCAATATTTTAGATGGGGATTATTGTGCAAAGAAAATTAAACTATTGAAGGAATTTGAGAATGAACAAATCTTTATAGGTTCAATGAGTGAGCTGTTCAACCCCCAGGTGTTCAATTCAATGAGGTTCAACCTCCAGGTTAAAAGGGGAGACAAATAAATATACCTTGGGATAAAAAGAGGGTTTATTTTTAGGGAAAAAAATAGGAATCGCTGAAAATCCCCCATTCATTTACATGGGGAAAAGTGAGCCAGAACCAGTATATCCACCCTACATATATATATATATATATATATATATATATATATATATATATATATATATATATATATATGTACATGTATATATGTGTATGTATATATATAAATATATGTATATATATATATATGTATATATATATATATATATATATATGTATATATATATATATATATATATATGTATATATATATATATATGTATATATATATGTATATATATATATATATATATGTATATACATATATATATATATATATATATATATATATATATATGTATATATGTATATATGTGTATATATATATATATGTATATATGTATATATGTGTATATATATATATATATATATACGTATATATGTGTATATATATACATATATATATACGTATATATGTGTATATATATACATATATATGTATATATGTATATGTATATATATATATATATATATATATACATATATATATATATATATATATATATATATATACATATATATATATATATATATATACACCTTGGGAATATATTGTTGTGGGCCGGGGGTCTTGGTGAGAAGATCACGAGGAGTGGAAGGTATCTCGGGTTCCCACCAGACTCCCCGGAATCACAGGCCGTGGCACACAGATAATTCCGTGACGCGGCGGGTCACTAACCGACCATGAACACCAATAACTCAACCACGTTATTTAGGGTCATCTGTCAAGTTTATCCGGTTTCCTAAAAAATAATCACGTGATCTAATTACCGGGCGACACGCCCTCGGTACGCCTTGTCCGAACCGGATCACTTAACTGGATCAGATGCTGCCGAGTGACACTGCCAAGGACATTCCGGCTAAAAATAACATATCGTTGGAAATAAAGTCCCGGCTAGGTTCGGATTTGGACCATGCTGGATCAATGAAAGAAAAGACAAAAATGAGCTGGGAACATTCCTTCAAAGGAATAATTACAGTCAGGCGACGAAAGATATTTGGCACAATTAATTGAGTTTATTGCTGTGTGTAAGCAGAGATAGGAAGAAAAGTGTGGTGCGACAAAAATACAAGCAACTTACTACAGCAGACAGAGAGCAGAGTTATCCTGACATAATTCTTCTACAATCTGAACTGAGGTGAGGACAGGTGCCATGACACACACACAGGCAAACACACACACACACACACACACACACACACACACACACACACACACACACACACACACACACACACACACACACACACACACACACCCTGATGAAGAGGAGTTAATGAAGAGAAAAAGGAAAGGAGGTGAGTTTAACGGCCTCTCACTACCTTGCACGATTGCCCGACTGTGCCACCAGTACGTTTTGGGGCGATGCTCTACTGGGCGATACCTCCTTGACAGCTGGCCCGTCGTCTCTTGCTTTGTGGCACTTCGTGCAGCTAGCGTCTGTCCAGAGAATAAGACGCGACCGTCAGGCGTGACGAGAGGGACTTGGTTGGAGCCAGCAGCGAGTGGGTGGAGAAAGGCGGAGTCTGAAGCAAGTGGGCGGAGTGGCAGACAGGATCAGGTTGGTGGGTCGAGTCAGTGATGAGGTGGTGAAGAAAGGGCGGAATCAGCAGGCGAGTGGGCGGAGAAGGGCGGGTGGAGAAGGCAGAGTCAGCAAGTGGGTCGGTGAAGAAGGGAGGGTGGAGAAGTAGAGTTGGAGATCCAGCACGTGAGAGAGAGAGAAGACGGACGGCTTCGCAATCTACCTTTTATAAACCCTGTGGTGCAGGGTGGGGGCTCCACCTTGAAGCGATGTTTCGTCACCTGAATCGGGCACGCTGAATGGCCCCGGCCATTGTGCAGCCGAGCTGTGATGGCCAGAAGCGGCTCCACTCCACTTCCAGCAAGATGGTTCCAAGCTGCAGAATCGTCTCGCTCCGAGCACCATGACACGAATCACCCTGCACTGAACTTCCAGGCCGCCCATGGTGACCGGTGGTCAGCACCGGTCAATGCACTGCCTGTCTGTAAGCCAAGCGGCCGCAGCCATACAGCACACCTCTGCTTGGCTGCAGGCTCACCGGGCGGAGAGACGAGAGGACATTCGCCATTGGCGAGGGACACCTGCGACCGCGGTGGTCAGCGAAAACCAACGGTGAGACGTTATTGTAACCCTATACATAGAGATGTGTGTTATTCGTGCCCCGTTCTGTACGATGATAAAGTATCACAGTCTGCGTGTGAGTCCGCCATTGTACACGTGATCAGCACGTGGGTCCACCCCCCATCAAGAATGCCCCATACAGTGCGCGGATCTGCCCATCATCGAGCATCGTGTTCACGGTTATCAGAGGCGGTGGGGTGCATGGTGCCAACCCCGATCCGCACCATTATTGAAGGAAAGAGCATAGATATAAGTGGATTGAAGAAGAATGCGCCACATGCGTACTGTATGTTGATTAGCATTTGGTGTGTTGGTTGTGACTCTGATCGCTTGAACAGTGGGGGTGGGGGGGGAGGGTTGTCTCTGTGGGGCATGTGCTCCCTGCAGCGCAGGCGTTTATTTTTGGCTTCTACTGCTGCCCTTGGTCTTCTGTGAGGACACATTCTTACGCAGAGGGCGTGGCTGTGGTTTTTACAAATGGGTGTCCGAGCGGAGTGCTTGCCAGCCTCGCGAGGACCCCTTGCTTGGATTTACCTCAGGAATAGAGAAAAAAAGAATAGGACTGAGGTTCAGAGATTTAATCAGACCTAGCTATGAGATTTACACACGCACTGTCTGTTCGACCCACTAGACAAGAAGGAAGGAACTATCTGAATGTGCATTAATGAAATAACTGACTGGGGACCACTACATGTTGGTTGCTTTTGGTATTGGAGGGATGCGGTTTCAAGAACTGTGATATATATATACATATATATATATATATATATATATATATATATATATATATATATATATATATATATATATACATATATATATATATATATATATATATATATATATGTGTATATATGTATATATATGTATATATATATATATATATATATATATATATATATATATATATATATATATATATATATATATATATATATACACATACATATATACACATACATATATTCCCGTTCAAGGAACTTCAATACAGGATGAGGCTATTAGGCCTATCACACCTGAACAATGGTTGCTGACCGATGTTTGTTTGTCCATGCTCTCTCTTTTGTAAATGGTGAGCATCAAACAAGGAAACAGCACGTACCATTTTTGAAGTCTTTGGCATCACTCAACAGTGGGCCAAGCGGCCAACCTCTCAGACTCAGAGCAGATTTCCTCACCATAAGGTTGCCATTTGCTGCGAAAGATGGAACCACTGCCTCTCTGTTCCTGATATATTGCACTGTTTGACGTTATGTTGACTCATCTCGTAAAAGTTAAAGATAATGGTCTCACAAAACACAGGTCATATTGAAGTCATTAATATGATTGAGCCCAAGACACTGCCTTGGGGTAAGCCAGACTCCACATATTTGGTTGTGCAGACAGGAGTTCTGGTTTTGCAAGTAAATCACTACACTGTTGTTTGTGGAGATAGGACATGTTCTAGTTTTAGTAAATCACAACAATGCTGGGAAACCTTTTAAATGCTGCAAAAAAAATCTCTTGCATTAGCTATCCTTTGCTCAAAGAGTATTGCATTTAAAGCACTCAGTGAACCATTTTAGTTTTGACAAGCCTCTTATAGAAGAACATTGTGAGACCATTGTTACACATTTATCACACCTTTCTTTAAGATATATCTTCATTTTCTGTTTCAAATTATTATCCTGAGCCTTCAACTACTGTTTCAATTTGTTTTCTAATTGTGATGAAGCATCACTTTAGCAGCAGTTTGGCAAAGGTTATACACACAGTTGGTGGAGAGCAATACAATCCATTTTGCAAATGATCAGCAAGGGTCATAAATCATATTTCTGCTTTGGGAACCTCTTGAATGACCTTGTAAAAGTGGGAGAATGGAGGAAAACATCTGCCAAAACCACGCTTCAAGGGTCATGAAGAACCTTGGACAGATTTGTTCATATAGCAAGCCTAAAGTGGAAGAGTGTAATAAATTTGATCATGATAACACATGACACTGGCCATCTGAGCCATCTGCCTGTCAACCTATCTTTCCTGTCTTTATTTTACTTTTGTCACTGCATCGTCTTCTATCTTTTCTTTTTTGTTCACTATCCGACCTTTATTGCTATTTTTCTCTTTTTTTTCACCCTACATTTGTTCCTCCACCATGCATTATTTTGCCTTTCCTCTCACTCCATCTCCCTCTCAGAAATGTATCAGCTATCTGCAGTGACATCTCCAAGGACATGATTAAATGCACTTTTTCCTCCCAGTTGTACCAGTAAAAGTGCTGTTTTGATTGGAGTGGGAGGCAAAGTAGACTAAAATCTGTTGAATGAAAACTTGTGCAGTCTGATGGTCTTATAGCTTGCGACATCCAGCATGTTCTACTCAAATGGTTGTTTCAGTGTAGACTGAAGCTATTTTGGGTAAGTGAAATGACATAAGCCATAAGTCATGAAATGACATAAGACAGTTACAATACAGCCCACATGACATCATCATGTACTTTGTGTAATATTTCACAAATATAATATTTCAAAATTTTGTTCGACTTTCTCTTTTGGTTATCAGTTATCAACTGATTTTGCATTGTTGATGGGATTGACACAACGAAAATTACCTCTCTGGCTTTGGTTCAGTATCATTGCTGGCAAAGTTTGTGATTACTACTGAAGAATTTTGTCTTGAGTTGTATCCCTGAATGGTCAGACAATTGTTTTTATTTAATACTGCCTTCCCGATTCAGTGCCACTTTCAAGGAAGACACAAAGCACCCTCCCTTTATATGGGACAGTTTCCCTGGATGCAACTTTAACATGGGAACTGAAAATTATTTTCTCGGCTTCTACTGGATGAAAATGGCTGCAAATTTCAGAAGTAAATCCTTTGTACATCAAGGTAATATGTTCCAAATTTCAGCAATGGCCATTTCGGCATTCTTGCGTTTTTAACGAAAAACCTCGAAATTCACGTTGGTGTCTATCATTCTGTCAATCTGTCCGTCCGCCCGAAATATGTTGACGCTCATATTTCAAAGGCTATTCATTGAAATGCGCTGAAACTTGAAATATACATCGGACAATGCATCTAATTAATGGCTTTCAAAACAAATTCCACCTAAGTGCCATAGATTTTGCTTTTTTGATAATTTGCTCATTAGCTATTAGCTTGAGTTCTGTTCTTGTGTGGTACAAGTATGTAATGGTGGTGTTGTTAGAAGCAGACTCCTGCAGCAATCAAGGGAAGCACGAAGCGACGATCCCTTTATGTGGAACCGTTTCTCTGCATGCAACTTTCACACAGGGACTGAAAATTCCTATGGAGGGGTTGGGGAATAGGTATTTGCTTTCTTCTGCAAAACCACACGTGTTTTTGATGAAACTTGACCACAACCTTAATCACTCATGATATTCTTGGGGAAAATGCCAGGGGTATATAAAAGGCCCCTTTATATTCTATGTCCATCCATCTATCGGGACGATATTCTATGCAGAGCGTTGGTGCTGCTTCAGCAGTCTCCTTGACTATTGGGCACAATCCTGGACAGGTCATCACTCCGACACAGTATACCAGCAAGCTGGCACTCATTTTGCCTACCTCAGAAGGATGACAGGCAGAGTCAACCACACCTGGTATTAATTCAACAGCCGAGTGGAATTTTAACTCAGGACCCTAGGATCCCAAGCACACCACCCTAACCATTACACCGACACCAGGAATATATGTTATAAGACATTTGGCAAACTATAGAAAAAGTGACATTCCATGGCTTGTGCAAAATGCCAGACGATAGAAAATAAGTCACATTCAAAAAAATCTCGTGTGCATGCTGTATTACCCATGTGTTCTTAGGAGGAGCTAAGTAATGCTCTCAAAAGGTTCATATAAAGGGGAACCCAAAATATATCAGTGAAAACCTGTCAGTATGTAAAGTTATTTGTTCCTTGAAAACGAAAAGCCATAAGTTAAGTGCATACGTCTGATTAATTTGTTTAAAATATTGGCACCCCTTTATTTTGGCCCCCCAAAATTGGCACCCCACACGAGAATTTTTGAATGTGCCTTCTTTTCTATTGTTTGGCACGTGGCACATACCATATCAAGGGGCCTTTTCTATGCTCCTGACATTTTCCTCAAGTGGCACTGTATATCAGAGCACGCTATCCTTTGTATGGGGAAATAACTTGTGTTTTTCCGTCTGCATTTATTACCACACACGCAAAGCATAAAGTGGGGTTAAGCAATTGTCTGACTGCAGACATCAGTCTATGTTCCAGCAACTAATTGATTACCCTCGCCGGAGGAGAGGGTATTACATTTGGGTCCGTTTGTTTGTTTGTCTATTTGTCCACACAGAACGTTAATGTTTTAATCTGCAACCACTTGTTAGATTGACAAGAAATTTTCTCCATAGGAGCAACTATTCATGGAGAATAATATAATTATAATTATGACGTCATGGGTCACGTCATGTGGCAGCCATGTTGGAAAAAGGAAAAACTTTGGACCTTTGTCTATCCAAAACCGCACCAAGAAAATAATTGAAACTTGGCACATGGCAATTACTCCTCATGGGGAATGTATGATTTTCTTAAATGTCATAGTTGCCTTTGTTCGGACGTCATAATTGCATCTGATCAGTATGAAATTTTTGGGGGATGTGTCTGATCTTGGGATGAATTGGTGGACAGAAAAAAAATTATGACATCATCAGTCACGTGGTTTGGCAGCCATATTGTTTTTTAGAAAAAAATAACCTTCAAAAATCTCTGAAACGCCTGAAAAGATCGAGGCAAAACTTCACACATATGACCGCCGATCCATGAGAAACAAAACCTTCACACCTTTGATGTCACAGGTCACATGGTATAGCAGCCATATTCGATTTACCGTCAAACCTATAAAAAATCTTCTTCACCAGAACAACTGGGCAGATTGAGGGGAAACTTCACACGTGTTCCCCAATAATTAGGGATACCAGGGTGTTCAAGAACAATTGATAGGTCACATGCACTGGCAGCCATATTGGATTGAGCGAAAATCTTAAAAAAAAAAAAAAGTATTTCTCTTGAACTGCTTCCTCGGTTAATGTGAAAATTCACAATTGTGATCTGTCATGATAGGGAATATACAAGTATGTTTTAAATTTTTACCTGATCAGACACATGGTCTGGCAACGAGTATTATTTAATTTTTTGATCTGGATTCTTTTTTTTTCTTCTTCTTTTTTTGAATAAGACTCACTTGGCTGTGCCTGGATGGGTTTAACATTAGAGGAGTAGCAGCTAAAACCAAAATTCTAACCAGGTTCTTTCTGATGACTTCATCTTTGCTTTTTGCTTGTTTTGGTTCCTTCTGATGACTCCAATGTACCTATTTGGTCTTCCATTTGATTTGAATTCCATCCATCTATTGAGACCATACTCTGTACAGAGCATCGGTGCTGCCAAAGCAGTCTCCTGGGCGATTGGGAACGATCCTGGATGGGTCACCACTCCAACACAGGATACTCAAATGCCTCAATAATCCCAGAAAGCTGGTACTCATTTTGCCAACCACAGAAGGATGACAGGCCGAGTCAACCCCATCTGCTATTAATTCAATGACCAAGCAGGATTTGAACTCTGGACCTAGGATCCCAAACCCACCACCCTAACCATTAAGCCAACACTCGGCATTTTATTTGATTTGACTTGAATTTATTTTAATCCTATTCTGAATTCAGTTGAATAATAATAAACATCATGGGTCAGGGACAAGTGTCCATTCAAAGCGGGGTTTCATGAAAGCGGGCCATCTTGGTACCCGGTCATCACTGCCAGCTGTTATAAAGTGGCAGCTCTCATTATGTCCCATTAATTACATAACACACCAGTAAACAAACGCCACACAAAACTACACAAACACTCAACAAAACAAGTCCTGGCAGGAGGTCTGCAATATCTGATTGCTCTTTTTTATGGTTAACTTGAATTTTAGATTTTGAACACGAGAATAGGGACATAACCATGCAGTTTAGCAGTACTTTGACTCTGAATTTCGCAAATTGTTTGCAATCTCTGAGCCTGCATGCGTATAAAGGAGAAAAGTAATTGTTTTCGTCTGTCTGGCAGTCAAACAAAATTGAAAATCATTCCAAACAGGAAAATTACTGTTTTTAGGGACAACATAAAGGACACAAACAACAGGCATGAGGAACTAATTTAACATGTAGAATTAGGTGGTGTAAAAAGACAGTGTGTCAATGGTGCTAAACTTCCAAAAAAGGTTTGTTTTTGTTTTTATTTTTTGTACAGCCCTTAAAAACGTTATTTTATATAAATGGAATAATTTACTTGAACAATAAAGAACACAAATCGCCTTGTTGGCACTTGCAAAGACCTCCAGTTTAGCAGTAAATTGACAAAATATTATGCCATTTTATGCCATCTCCACCAATCAAATTTGCTGCTCGTGCTCTCAGAGCTGGAGAATATCAAGATTCAGGCCAAATCTAGATGTGCAAAGATTCAGACAAGATCACCTTGTAGGAAATATACATTGTGCTCCACAAACTCGTTCCAACATTCTGGATAGATTGGCCCTGAAAAGGGCTGTTGGGGTTGACTGGAGATTGGCATAATATAATAATTGTATCGTCCACTTGATCGATTTTATTACATTACTTTAGCAAAGAGCATGAAAGAGGGTGGACCACAGAAAAGTTGTCATCTTCCACCCACCATAATGGCTACACCTTTACTTTGATGTCATTGTATAACCAGCATGACCTGCTATCGGCATGAGTGCAATAATCTGGATAATGCGCTTTGCACAGTCATGATGGCCCATTTGCCCTCCTTCTTTGACTGGATGCTTCTTTGATACCAGTAACAGCAGACTTCATTGTTTCGTTTGTCTGAGATGGAGAGATCAGTTTCATGAGCATATTGTGCTGTCGTCGGGTGGAAGACAATTTTTACTTCCTCATGAATAAATGAATGCTTGAAGATGCTTCCCCCTCATATGCGTCATAAAATAATGGCAGAAAAAGAATACAATGTACAGTAAATTATCATTATCAAGAATAGAATGGCAGATAAAGGATATAATGTGCATTATCATTATCATACATAGAAGTGAAGGGCAATAATCATTCTCATGAACATCATTCTTTCCGTATCATAAGAAAATGAAAAAAAAACAATTCTCCAGAGTTTTCCAAATAGAGGAAACACAACAGATGCATGGATACACAAAAAGGAGATGAACTTCTGTGGCTTCATTATTTTCAGAGCTCATGGTCACGATACGCAGTACGCAGACATAGTCAGCAAGATGTATCAAAAGGTCAGATGTCAGGAAATGGCATCCACAAGCACATAATAGCACAGGAATACTGATGACATGGCACCAAGTTTATCGCAAGGAGGCTACTTTTGATATTACCTTCACTGGGACCACTTCTCAGCTCCGGTCGGTCACACCCCTAATGTCCAGTATTCTCCTCGACCCAGCAGCTCCTATCCTCTGCTTTCCATCACTCTCTTCTCTATTTCTCCCTGCTACTCTACCCAATTTATCCGTTTTCATTCTTCAGCTTCAATTTATATCACAGATTCACTTTAACAGGTCACCTTTCCCAGCACTTGCCAAAATGTGGCTTCAAGAATGTTGTTCATTTATCTTTGTTTCCATATTGCATTGGATTGTTGCTGAATTAAAATCAAGTGTATTGGCCCATCACACTCTATGGGATTGGGGAAACAATGATGTGCTGCCTTCTTCCGCAAAGGCTGTAGATGCATGTGTTCTTCCCCACAATGAAACTTCATCATATTTGGCTATACTCACGTTTATCGTTCATCCCTTGGATTGAATTTTTACAGCCTCAAGGAGTTTTGCTCATGGTGAATGTTTGCAGCTATTCCTTAACAATGGAGCAGTACCCATGTCGTTATCATCAATTTTATTCCCCCATTGTGGGTGCAGAAATTAACTTTGAAGACAAAAGGAACTGAACAACTTAATTAATACAAGGTGTCTCTATTAAAATGTATACAGATGTAATATTTCAAATTTTTTTTAATAAAGAGCAGAGAAAGGAGATGATGTTGAGTGTGTCTTTCTGTGTTTATGTTGTGGTCACCATTTCACCTGACTACCTGACTCAGTAACATAATGGTTGGAGTGTCTTCTCCGAGTCTGGGAAGTCGGCAGGCTGATTCTGATCACAGCTGAGTCACACCAAAGACTTTTAAAATGGTACGTAGTGCTGCATCCTCACTTGGAGCTCAGCATTTAAAGGGTACGGCAGTGACAAACCCTTTTGATTTTTCTCCATGGAGAGGAAGAAGCTAAATTGATTTGTTTGGTGACACGACGTTGGTGTGTTTCACATTCACAAACTAGAAGGGCACTTGGTAGAGCGCATACCTCCGCCACAAAATGCCTGATCCATGAGAACATATCAGTCCCAATATATTTTTGAAATATCATGCTATACTGTATATCGTTTCGGGCTCTATCTCTCAATGATGAAAAATCACTTTAAAGATTAAATAATTCTCGTATCCAGATCTGGATTAGGATCTTCACCAAAATCGAATCAACTTGTACTTGTTACACACACACCCAAACTGTAAACCAAGTTTCGTCAGAATCCGTCCACCACTTTTTATGACATTGTGCTATACTGTATATTATTTTTAGCCAGATCTCTCAATGGCGAATAATCACTTAAAAAGTTCGAGTTGCCAAATTCGAATGTTCACCAAAATCGAATCATTTTGTTCTTGCCACATACCCAAGGTCTCCATCAAATTTTATCCGAATCCTTCCACAACTTTTTGAGGTACCCTGCACACAAACAGACAGACTGTGGTGAAAACATAACCTCCCTCCACCTTCGGTGTCGAAGGTAATAAGTGGCTATATCAATAAATGGTTGTCGCAACAAGTGGTTATTTTGCCATCAATAAGTGGTTATATTGAATTGATTTGACAAAATTGTTTTGAATTTATAAATTCCGGTACAAGAGCACGTTAAAGGAAACAACTTGCCAATTTGAAACTGAATAGGAAAAATAAGAAATAGAGAGCAATATTCTACTGTTGGTCTTTTTGACAAGTGGAGAAGCTGAGAGAGCAGACAAGTTTTGTGGTTATTCTTAGTCTATAACATCAGTACTTGTCTCGACATCAGTATTTTAATGTGAATTGTTTTGGTCGGCCACTTGCAACTGCAGTATGTTTGTACACTGCATGACGTCTGTCGAAACCAATGCATTTCCATGCTGGCTGAACCATCTGCTGCTGGTTGGGAGTTTAAAATGTATGGTGTCGAATAAATGCATTTTCATGCTTTTTTTTTTCAAAAACATTGCTGTGCTTCAAATGTTTTCTTAAAAAAAAAAACATCAAAAGTTTCTGTGGCTATGGAAAATAATTCATCCTCCAAGGTGATTTCAAAATGACTATGTCTGATGAAATGCACTTTGTTGCATCCCTTGAGTACATCAGACAGTCGAGTTCCAGAAGCGACTGAAGATGTGTGTGCAGGTACTGCTCCTTGGCATCACCTGGTGCACACAATGAGTTCAGCACAAATGAAAAAGGACAACTCAAGCCCTGATAAGTGAGTCATAGAAAAACTGCTGTTTTTCTTCCAGAAAAGTGAAACTTTCCTTTTGTTTCAGCAAACTTTGACATTTCACCCAAAGTGTTTTGTTTTGGCAGTGCAAAACGCATGTGAATGAAAACTATTATGTCGGCCAACATTGTTCCGTTGGTACAATTTTTCTGATTTCAATTCAAATGCACTGTTTCTTTTTTGTTTTAATTATACATGTATGTATTATGTATGTCAGCAATGCATGCACGGTGGTGGAGAACGGTTTTGAAACAAGTGGCAAAAAGTGAGGAATATACCAAGTAAATATCAAATTGACAAAACTTTCATAAAGAGATTGTCATAAAACAAAAATTATTCACATTCTACCAATCAAATTGCATCACATAGTTATATATTTGTAATCAGCACAAGCTGCCACTTGACTTAGACTATTGGCCTCGTAGGGTTATGCTTCAAAGTTTCCACAATACTTTTCTATTTGCATGGCAACCTAACTAGAGGGCATGCCCTCGGCACCATATCTGGTGACCTACCAACGGGAACAAATAGGTGCAGCACTGGCTAACAGAGTAAATCAGGTGGGGTACAACTTCCCATCAAACTATACTTGTACACTGTGTTGGACCAATGAAGGAAAAGACAACCAAGACAGATTGGAAATAACAACAAACCATTATTTATTACACAAACAAGCAATCATTTCAAAGCAAGTAATTACAGGCAAGAAAGCAAAACGCATATAAGAGCAGATTTAACTAACACATTCTTTCCGAGACAATCTCATTTACACAAGAGGCTTGGCCATCATTCAATCAGGGGACAAGAAGACAACAAGAAGAACTTGAAGAAAAGAAAAGTGAGGAGAGAATTAAAGTAGGGTCTATTCTTTATTCCCTCACCTCACACAGCCCAACAAGGCTGTGCCATCGTCCAAATATACTAGAGAATGGGGAGGAAAGGATGGGGAAGATGGGCAGTGGTGATATGGTATAATGAGACATGCAGCCGCATCCCTGAGGTCTCCAGAACCTGCAGGCAACTCCTCTCCAGCATGCAAGATCTGCGACTAGCCCTCCTCTTCCTCAGCTTCTTCCTCCTCAGGATGTCACTTTTTCTCCGGTCTCTGAGCCTTCTTCTTCTCGCAGGACAAGCTTTTTGGGTTGGCCTCAAAAATAATTGCCTGGTTAAATTCATTGACCTGAAATATAAAACCTCTTCCAATTTCAAGTCAATCAGATGAAAATGGAGGATTTTAGAAATACCACCTTAGATGTTGACCTTGGCCCTATGTTGACCTTTTGACCTCAAAAACAATAGCCTTCTTCATTATGACAAACTCTACCATGTAGTGAAGTTTTGTGAAGATCGGTTTAAAATTGTGACTTGTAGGCGATAAACAAACAAACGGACAGACAGACAGACAGAATAACAAAATCGACCAATCAATATACTTGAAAAATCTTCGATTTTCACAAGTAATAACTTATTAAAATCGATGAATATTATCCACTGAGCCCATTATAAGAAAACATCCTAATTTGAGTTTATTTTTGTTGGCAGACTTGTGTGAAAAGTAAGTGAACACCTAAAAGAAGCACCCACAAAAGATGTTCCCCTCGCTCTACTTGGCAAAATTATATTTTTCAATGCAATGTAAATTTTTGTGCCCCAACCTAAAATTCTGAATCCACACCTATTTCTCGCCTCTTCAAACCAATTCTACACCTTATCCTTGCCGTCTCACGACCCTCTTCAACCACGTTCCCCTGCCTGTTCAAAACCTGCCGCCAGCACCTCTATTCCACCATCGACAGCGCTTCACTCAATCTCCCGTAGGATTGTCGGGAGATGATTTGCATGCTGTGGCTGGGAGCTAATGATGCCATTTTGCAAGCTGCAAGTTCGCAGGGCTGTGATGTCACACCATGGTAAACCATGCACCTATGGGCATGCTACGTTCAGGAGTCAGGGAGCGAGATGTGACGCTTGCTTCCTATAGTCACAACTGCGGAGGGCGGTACGTCAACTCTAGCCCCTCAAGACTCCACCCCACTTGGGCCGCTTAAAAGGCGGAATGCCCAACCATTCATGGCTGGTTTTCTGGAACGAGCTCGAGAGTTGAATGGGACAAGTGAGCTACCTGGATGAATACTAAAATAGGCTGTGTTGGGCTGCGGGATGAATCGCGTGGTGTCACAGGACCAGAAAGGAGGCCACGCCAACTCCAGTGTGGTAAGGAAGTTCCATTAATGACTTAAACATCCTTCTCTCTTATTTCTGATTTGTCCCCTGAAGACACACATGAGTGATCAACACAGGGCTGGTAAGAGCCTGCAAACCATCTTTTTCACGGTGACTTACTGATTTGCACCCTGTCCACTTTTCCTCTAAGCATTTACACCTACACAATTGCACCTCTTCACCATGCATTGTAACACCCCTGACTCCTAATTTTACCCTTCCTTACCTCCCCTGTACTTGGAACCAGCATGAACCCGCATGTTCGTGCCAGGTAACCCAGAGGTTGACCACAAGTCTCAAACTGCTCTTTCTTATTGCCTCTTCCGATCTAACTTTTCGCAGCTGTGATTCCGATAGGTGCCAATGTCTTATGTGCAGTTCCTAAGTAAGATTGTTGAAGGGGCTCAGAAATGCTAAGGGTAAAAGTTCTTCTCTGTGTCTATCCTATTCACTGTATATATGTGTCACACCCTCACAAATGCCCTGCACATGTGTTTTGCCATCCCTTGTTCATAAAACCTCACAGTATATTTGTGCCACTTGACTCCCCCCCCCAGCCCCCTCATGTCCCTCTTACATAAATATACCCCGACATGTTCTTCCCAGCTTGCTTGTTGTGACTTTTCCATTTCGGTCAAATATAGTCTGCACCATGAGATCGACAGGTAGTTCTGACTCATGGATTTGCCTTGCGATTAGCCAGTGCATACCCACGCTTCTCGCTCAGCCATACATGAATATATAGATTGGTGCACACTGAGGGTATGAACCACAATTGGTCAGACCAACTTAACGGAGAGGTAAACGTGAACAAGATGGTGCACCCTGCCAGACTTGACCACGCCAATCGACAAATGTAGTTGCTTCACAACCCGCCGGACCACAGAGTTATCCTTTTGGGAGGAGTCCGAGTATATCCCCTCATGGTCAACCTCGAATCCCATGCCCATAACAATATATAAGTGTGAGTATGTATATATATATATATATATATATATATATATATATATATATATATATATATATATATATATATACACATATATATAGTATTGCGGTTCTCGGAACTGCATGCATACAACGGATAGATGTCCCGAGTCAGTTATGCCATTAATGTACGTGCAGATAGACCCCTTCCTTTTGTGTAGTGGGAGGACAAGGGAGTGCGTTGCGATGGGATATTAGTTGGGTTTATTAAATCATTTTCCCCTCCATTCCACTTCACACTCTTCCTCTTTTCACCCCTGAGGTAAATCTGCCTCGCTTGCCCCTCATCTCACTTACCACAGCATGAGAACCCACGGTACCCTCCCCAACGATCACTTCTGAGGCAAAATTACAACGTGCACTCTGCTGTAGACTGGGCTTTGAGCTTCAGCACCCGAGGCCAGACATGTGTGGCGTGTCACGTACGCTTTTGCACCCAGGTGGGTGGGCTATACCGGCATCTGGCCGAAGCCTGGCCCAGGATAGCGGACCACGTGTGGGGGGTCGGGGCTCATCGGAACGCCGACTCGGGCGATGACGTCGGGTTCGGCATGGCCCCTCCCCCGAGCTCCGGGCTCTATAAAACACGGAGAAGTCCTCCGTGAGGAGTGTGTGTGTTTCACGCAGAGTGTTCCTGTTACTTGACTCCGCCCACGTCTTGCCTCGACGAACAGCCTCCTGCCTGGTCCTGCCTACTGCTCCACCCTCGCCCTCTGGACTCCACCCTTCTCCACTCACGCTCCTCCCTCGGAATACGATCTCCACACATGCGGCCGTGGCCAGAACAACGCGACTATTGTCGGGTGCCACACCACGGAGCATCCCTTCCCTGAAACACCCAGGTACCGAAAACTATAACCTCAACCCCCTCCCTCCCTGGCTGCAAAAGTCCTTTTTCTTCATTGGGGTTTATTCTTTTTCTGTGTGTGTCTGAGTGTGCTGGCTCCTGTCTGTTAAGTAAGCCTGGAGAAGACCTTTTATTGTTGTTACTGTGAATAATCTCGCATCAAGTCTGCACTGTGTCTGCTTAGTAAGTTGCTTGTATAATTGTCACACACCCCACACCCCTCTCCTCTTTCCCTGCGTTACATACACAAAAACCTTTGTTGTGCCACATTCTTTTCCTCGCGTGGTGTAAATAAATAATTTTTGGAGAAAGGTTCCCAGCTTGCCTTTGTCTTTTCCCTCATTGGTGCAGCATGGTTCGAATCCAGGTTTAGCCGGGTCTTTATTCCCAACGGTCCGTTCCTTCCAACCGGTACGTCCTTGGCAGTGTCGGTTGGCTGCATCCGATCCGAAAAGGTGATCCGATCCAGTAGAGTGATCCGGTTCGGACAAGGCGTACCGAGGGCGTGGTTTCCCGGTGGTTAAACCGCGTACTTAATTCGGTAACCCGATTCCATAGACGGGAGGACCCGAGGTCACGCGGTTGAGTTATGGGTGTCCAGGGTCGGTTAAGCGACCCACCCCGTCATGGAATTATCCGTGAGCGATGGCCTACAATTCCAGGAAGTCTGCTGGGAATTGATGTAGCTGTATTATATATATATATACATACATACATATATATATATATATATATATATATATATATATATATATATATATATATATATATATATATATATATATATATATATATATATATATATATATATATATATATATATATATATATACCGGGCGTCGTGGCGTGCGCCTGTAATCCGGCTACTCGGAGGCGTGGGTTGGAGGTTCGCTTGAGGACGGGAGCTCTGCGCTGGGCCGCACGATGAGAGTGTGTAGTGCAGCCCGGAATCATGGCGAAACCCAATCCTTATCCCTGTTTCGGAAGAGGTGACCAGGGTTGCGTCAGGAAGGTCATCCGGCGTAAAACCTGTGCCAAATCAGTATGCGGATCATAACGGATGATCCGCTGTGGCGACCCCTAACGGGAGCAGCCGAAAGACGAACAACAATGTATATATATATATATATATATATATATATATATATATATATATATATATATATATATATATATATATATATATATGTATACATATATATATGTATATATATATATATATATGTATACATATTGTTACGGTTGTGGAAATTCGCAAACCACCATTCAGGTCCCCTAGGTGAGATATCTCTGTAAGTACATGTGTAGTTAGCCCAAACCCGTTGTTTTGAGAAAATAAATGTGATTCATTTGGGCTGCGACGCTTTGAGATAGCCGTTTTTCTGTTCTATCTTTATTTTGAACCAACCACGTCTCAACCGCCATAGCACAACAACCACCAACCACAACGCCGCTTCACAACAACAACAACGCCAACAGCCACGATCTTTACCTTCACAACTCGCTCCCGCAAACATTGCATCACCGCCATTCCAAACGGCACCATGGCCATAAACCACCACCATAAACCCTCCACCACCTTCACCTCTCTCATTCTGCAGCCATTCCCGCACCACCTGTGAGCACCGAGCGTCGGGCTGTCCTGGGCTCGTACAAGATGCGCGCCGAGCCGCGAGTGCAAAATGCGGCCTTTCCGAGGAGAATTCGGATCAGGAATGCCACACGCCCACTTCTGATCTGTCCAATCAGCAAGCGCGGGGCGGTTTGGCCCCGCCTCCAGGCGCGTCTGTGTGGAATCGAGATATGCAAATTCTAGGATCAGGGGAGATTCACGCCCCTTTTTCTCCGTCCAATGGGCGAGCGTGGCTCCGCCCCCGAGCTCGTTCTGATCCGGAAATTTGCATATGGGTTCTCCTGCCGGCCTATAAAGCGCCGAGTGCAAGGCGAATCTGGGCAGAGTCAGTTTGGAAGAGTGGAGAGTGGCAGAGTCGGTTTTGGAAGAGCGGAGAGTGAGAGAGTCAGTTTTGGAAGAGCGGAGAGTGGCAGAAAGGCAGAGTCAGTTTGGAGCGCGGAGTGGAGTCTGGAGGCGAGGGCATCCCAGTGGTTTTCGGCAGTCAGCTGAGGAGAATTGGGGGAAGAGACCGAGGAGCTTGGGTCCGAGGAAAGGAAGTCGGCGACGAGGTCGCGGTGGAATCGCTCGTCATGGGACCCAAGCAAGCCAGCTATATTCTTTCCCCAGAGCATCAACAATTCCCCCCCCCCTTTTCCCCTGCGCTGCGATAGTGCGAAAAGGGGGCCCCGTTCCCACCCCACTCCGAGCGGTGCCAACCAAACCCGCGAAGGAGCACGAAGACGGGGCACCTCCGCGCTGCCACATTTGCGGCTCATCACAAAGACGCGGGTAGGACCCACCCGGTCACGTGGACCTGACCACTCTTTCAGGTCCCGCGCAAATATTGGCCCACAGGCCCCGTCTGCCCCCTTGTCTTTGAGGGTGGCCTTTTCTTCTGTTTCTGTGTAAACGTATGTGTGTCGGCGCCGTCTGTGAAGTAAAACTGTTCAGTGTTGCCGTGTGTCGGTCTTAGTCGGTAGTATCTCTGCGTCATTGTTTCTTTTGTAGCATTTGATATTGTATGTGCATTCTGTTTGGCTGTATATGTGTGCTCTCCGTGTGGCGCGGAATAAATGTGCATCATGTTGAACTGTTTTCCCGTTTCGCTTCGTCTTTTCTTTAATTGAATCTCCATCGTGCTTCATGTAAAGGGTTCGTCGTGGGCTTAATACGCCCGATAATTAATCGGAACCGTCGAGGTCGACGATAACACCACTCGGTTATCCCGATAGTACGGAACGGATCGCTTAAGCGGCCTGTTTCCGGAGTCGACCTGCGGCGAGGTGCGATCGCCCGGTCTACCCTCCACGTGCGTACTTAGGTAGGTCGAGTTTGGCGAACAACCCTATCCCACGCTGGTGGCCGATTGGCATGATCGTGGTGAGGCCGAAAGGCCCACCCGTGACTAGCTCCCGGCGTTAGTCCGAGAGGGTCACAACAGAATTGTCCGTCCGGTGGGCGACGTGCCGCGATTTGAGTCGGTGGGCGCGAATTCGCAACAAAATATATATATATATATATATATATATATATATATATATATATATATATATATATATATATATATATATATATATATATATATATATATATATATATATATATATATATATATATATATATACCGGGCGTAGTGGCGTGCGCCTGTAATCCGGCTACTCGGAGGCTTGGGTTGGAGGATCGCTTGAGGACGGGGGCTCTGCACTGGGCAGGGTGCAGAGCAGCCCGGAATCATGGCGAAACCCAAATCCTGATCCCTGTGCCGTAAGAGGCGACCAGGGTTGCGTCAGGAAGGGCATCCGGCGTAAAACCTGTGCCAAATCAGTATGCGGATCATAACGGATGATCCGCTGTGGCGACCCCTAACGGGAGCAGCCGAAAGATGAACAACATATATATATATATATATATATATATATATATATATATATATATATATATATATATATATATATATATGTCGACATATATTCACTTCTTTATTTATTAGTGGGGTATGCAAACACATTGTGTAAGCGTACGAACTGTGCTTCCCCATTGTCTTGGGTCGCTCAACTGCTCAAATATAAATTGTTTATATTTTGATTTACGTTTGTTGTCTGATGACTTTATTATTTTTCCCGGTGTATTGGCTTCGATGGCTGTTGGCACACACAATTACTGTGCTTCCCCCATTGTCTCAGTTCGCACGCTTGCATTTTTCTTTTTCTGTGTTTTTTTTCATTTATTTATATTTTCATTCATGGATGTTGTCCAAAGAGTCTGTGATTTTTTTTCCTGATGTGCCAGCTTGAATGTTCATCGGCACACAAAATTTCAGCTTTCTACATCACCTGGAAAGTCCTGATATTTAATATCAGTCAGTGAGTCAGTGGTTCGAAAGAGCTTTCTATATTAGATGTTCGTATATTTATATATTAGATGTATGTATGCATGTATATTTATATATCACATGTATGTATGTATGTATGTCTGTATGATATATATATATATATATATATATATATATATATATATATATATATATATATACACATATATACATACATATATACACGACTGGTCGAAAGTTTTAGAACACCCCCATTTTTCAGTTTTTTTTTTCTGAAATTTGAGCACTTGAAGTCCAGTGAATAAGCTGAAAAGGTACAAAGCTAAGCGGTAAACTGCCAGAGGTTAAAAAAAGTTTAGGTTACCAAAAGTTGAAAAATAATGCAAATTTCAGAGTTGTTAGAAAAGGCCCTTTTCAGGGAACATTTGATGAGTTCGCAACTGCAGATGTTCTGCAGCAATGGAAGTAAATTAAGCCATGAAAGTTGATGGAAACAATTCAGACAGGTGTCCCAACTTCTGTTGATTAGTTACAAACCCTCTGTCTGAATAAAAGCAGTGTTGTAACAGAATGTGTTGCTGCACCCTCTGAAGCATTATTTAGACAACATTGCACTGCAGGAAGTAGTATAATGCTATCATAATAGTGATAAGGAAACGTGATGATCTGGGGCTCATTTGCTGGATCCAGACTCGGCAACTTGCACAGAGTGACTGGCACCCTGAATCAAAAGGGCCACCACAGCATTTTGCAGCGCCGGCAATATCCTCTGGTCGATGCCTAGTTGATCAGGGGTTCATCCTACAGCAAGATAACGACCCAAAACATACCTCCAGTCTTTGTCAGAATTACCTTCGAAGAAAAGAACAAGATGGTAGGCTTCAAATCATGGAATGGCCAGCACAGTCTCCAGACTTAAACCCCATTGAGCTGGTTTGGGATGAACTGGACAGAAGGGTGAAAGCAAAGCAACCTACAAGTGCAACACATTTGTGGGAACTTCTGCAACAGTGTTGAGAAGAACTTTCCGAACAATATTTGATTTCCATCGTAGAAAAATGCCACGAGTATGTTCTGCTGTTATATCTGCAAAAGGTGGCTACTTTGATGAGTCAAAAATTTAGATTAAATTTTGTTCAACAAAACGATTCCGTGATTTATTTTATCTGCAATTGTTTATTTGTTCTACGCTTTAATTTCAGAGTACATTGGAACATTAAATTGCTTAAATTTCAGTAAAAACTGGAAAAATGAGGGTGTTCTAAAACTTTTGTCAGGAAGTGTGTGTGTGTGTGTGTGTGTGTGTGTGTGTGTGTGTGTGTGTGTGTGTGTGTGTGTGTGTGTGTGTGTGTGTGTGTGTGTGTGTGTGTGTGTGTGTGTTTGTATATATATATGTATATGTATATATATATATATGTATATGTATATATATATATATATATATATATATATATATATATATATATATATATTGTTGTCATTATCAGAACCGCATGCAATCAACAGATAGTTGTCCCAAGACAGTTATTCCATTAATATATGTGTAGACAGTCCCTTCCCTTTTGTCTGGCGGGATAACAGGGGCATGTGTTGCGAGGATCTCATCGCTGGGTTTGCTTACATAATTTCTTCTTTATTTCATTTCTAACGTCATTCCTACTCTTCTTTTCTGATTATTCCTGAGGTAAATCTGAGCCACGTGCACCCTTCGCTGTGAGATGGGTCCTCCGCAAAGGGCCAGCAGGCATTACACCCACACCCCTCCGTAGAAAACACAGCATGCAAAACGCACACGCAGCGGTAGTTTTCACCCAATGGACGGGAAACGCACTCAACACCATGCCTACGCTGCATGGAACGCGTACTGA
Source organism: Eptatretus burgeri (assembly GCF_056783735.1). Lineage (NCBI taxonomy): Eukaryota > Metazoa > Chordata > Myxini > Myxiniformes > Myxinidae > Eptatretus > Eptatretus burgeri. Next base: position 43,615,268 of record NC_140963.1, read on the forward strand.
GGCCGGTAATAGAAAGGCAACCCCATGCCACGTTGCGCAGGAGGGGAGTGTGGGCACAAGTGGCGCATTCCTTTCAACCCATTTCTGGACAAATTATATCGATTGGGTTTCGCCCCGCACACACGATAGCAGAATCATGAAAATGTGAGTGCTGGCCATGTGCGTAATGGCGGATCCACGTGCACTGTATGGAGCATGCTCGAAGGCAGACCTGTGCGCTGCTCGCGACTTTGTTATCATGCAGAGCAGGGTACGAATGGACACATCTTGCTGTGTGTTCATGGGTTCGCGATAACATCTTACCTTCTCGCCTCTTCGGCCAGCGAAGCTGTGATCGGGCAGAGGCATGTTGTGCAGCTTGGGCCACGTGGTGCATACGGAGTGGGCACGTTGGCCAGTGCTGGATGGGGGCACCCGAGCGGGTGTGCGAGACCGATGCTGCCCTTGGCCAGTCATCAGGGCATGGGCCGTGGGTTCTTGCAAGGCCATTCATGGCGCTGAGTTCGGTGTGGGCGATTCGTATCATGTCATGAAGTCGGAGTGGGACATCTTTGCGCCGTAGGGTCATCTTGCCGGAAATGAAATGTTGCAGTTTCTGGCCATCGCGGCTGGGCCGCGCAGTGGGTCGGGGCCAATCAGAGTGCCCAATTCGGGTGACGTCACCGAGTTTCGGGGTGGCCCCCCGCCCTGCATCGCGGGGCCTATAAAGGTCCGAGCGGATCCTTCTTTCTCTCTCTGCTGCCCTGCCTCACCTTCTGCTAAAGCTGGACCTCGACTTCGCCTTCTGTCGTAATCACTGGGCTCCTCCTCCGCTTCTCCGCCCACATGATGCTGACTCCACCCTCCCAACTCAAGCCTCAAGCTCCTCCTTCACACCCACGGTCTCGACGCAAGCTGCCCGAAGCAGGAGACAACTTGCCAGCTCTCAGGGGGGGGGGGTTCCCGCGCCATGCAGCATTCCCCCCAAACATATTGATGGCACAGTCAGGGACTGCGCATCAATTATACAAAGGTACCGAGAGACCATAGCCTCAACTCCTCTCCTGTCTTGCATCAGTCCCTCTTCATCGGGCTTTCTGTGTCTGTGTGTGCGTGTGTGTGTGTGTGTGTGTGTGTGTGTGTGTGTGTGTGTGTGTGTGTGTGTGTGTGTGTGTGTGTGTGTCCTGGTGCCTGTCTGTGTAAGTAAGCCTGCAGAAGATCGTTATTATTATTATTTTCGGATTAGGTCTGCTCTGTGTCCGCTTTTATAAGTTGCTTGATTATTGCTGCACCACACCTCTCTTCCCTATCTCTGCACATCACACCCCAATAAATCTTTTAATCGTACCACATGCCTTTCCTCGCCCATCGTTAATAAATTACTATTAGGAATGTTCCCAGCTCGTTTTTGTCTTTTCCTTCATTGGTCCAGCATGGTTCGAATCCTAGCTGAGCCGGGACTTTAACCCCAACAATCCATTCCTTTTAGCCGGTACGTCCTTGGCAATGTCGCTCGGCTGCATCCGATCTGGTAAAGGATCCGGTCCGGTAGAGTGATCCTGTTCGGACAAGGCATACCGAGGGCGTGTTCCCCGGTAATTAAATAATGTGGTTATTTTTTGGTAACTGGATTAACTAGATGGAGGACCCCAAGTCACCTGGTTGAGTTATTGGCATCCACGGTCGGTTAAGCAACCTGCCGCATTACCGAATTATCCGTATACGACGGCTTACAATTCCCGGGAGTATGGTGGGAGCCGAGATCACTTCCCCCCTAGTGGTCTTCTCACCCGACCCCTGGCCCGCAACAATATATATATATATATATATATATATATATATATATATATATATATATATATATTAATAATGTAATTGTGCCATTTAAGGTGTGCAATTATATGGCTAGCAGTGTGCAATTATATGGCTAGAAAGGGTAGATTATCTTTAAATGGGTGGGATGGTCTTGCTAAAAAGGTGGTGGGCTGGCATTCTCAAAAAGGCTTAGAAAGCCAATGGACACTGACTGATACTGGAAGGAACAGTGTAGCAGCTGCAATGCTTTTATCAGTCAGCAGTGCTTTGTCTTTCACAGATTGCAGCTAAACCTTGAAGTTCCTTTTAAAATGTTATATCTTATTTCTTGTGGGCTGGCAGGAGAGCGTCAAGGTATGCAAATTCACCAGTGAGATGTGCAGCCTGGATTTGAATCTCGGACAGAATATACATTGTGAGCCTTTTCTATCACCTGCAGAGCGAGGGAGAGATCAATGTGTGTGCCGTCCCTTGGATGGACGTTAAGTTGGGTGTCCCATCTGCTGCCATTAGTTGGTGGACATTAAAACATCCCTGGCCATTAAACATTAGCTATTGTTGGTATACTGGCTAAATATCAAATTCCTACACTAACTTGTTTTGCTGAATTTCAGGCTGCGCCAGCTGATTCATGAAAAATGTGGGCCATAAACTTTCTGGGGACAACCCCACAGGACGGTGAGAATAATTGTGGCTGTGAAAGAAAGAAAGAAATCTTGTTTCCTGAGTACAATTCAAAATCCTTGTTTGTTGTTTAATAGATGGATGAATGAATGTGGTAAATTTATGGCAAGCACTTCCTGTTACTCAGGATCCTCACAGCAAATAATGGTGTGGCACAGTGGTTCATGGTCACTATTTCAGTAAACAGGTCGAATTGAATGTTTGAGGAAGTTTGTGGATTGAATTGAAATGTCACCAGAGGCTGCATAGTATCATCTTTCTTATATTTTTATGAAACAATGGAATATAATTTTATTTATTTTGTTGATTAGCTGTGCCTTTTCTACTAAGTACGGTGCATATATATAAATTTAGATGTTTATGTTTGTATTTATGTATGTATATAGAGTCAACCCCACCTGGTATCACATTTATATATATATATATATATATATATATATATATATATATATATATATATATTTATATATATATATATATAACTTTAACTCTCATCATGTATGTATGTATGTATGTATGTATGTATGTTCCCGAAATACAGCCAAAACGGTACACGATGGCACAAAAAATTTCGGGCCACCTTGCTCACAATTCTCCTGCGCTGTGGAGTATCAATTTTCGTTCAAATCGGGCAACGAAAACAATTATTAAAAAATCAATTCCCGATTCAGTCAAGTACTCTTCGGGAATATTTGATCTATGCAAACAACCTCAGCGGTATCATTCGCTGGAGCTTTCTCTTTTTTCTTGAAATGATTCATTTTAAAATCTCAAACATTTAGTATAGACAAAGAACGATTGATTTTTAAGCTTAAAAACATAAGCATTGCCATTTTGATCTAACTTCCATGTTAGATTTGATCTTAGATTTGATCTTAGTTAGATTTGATCTAACTAATTTTGATTCTAACTTCCCATTTATTCATTAATAAATAAAATTGTGTTAAGAAGATTATGCACAATAATTTTTCCACTTTCTTTTCTCTTTTTTTTTCACAATGACGCACATTATCAAGTTTCGTTCAAATTGGGCAACGAGAAAAATTATTAAGAAATCAATTCCCGCTTCAGTCAAGTACTCTTCGGGATTGTTTGATTATTATTGCAAACATACTCAGCGGTATAGTTCGCTGGAGCAATCCTTTTTTTATCAACCGCTGTCACAATGGGAACCCAACAGGTTCACGGGTTGTCTGGTATATGTATATATGCATATATATATATATATATATATATATATATATATATATATATATATATATATATATATATATATGCACATACGGCAAGGCCAAAAGTATGTGGACACCCCTTTGAATGAGTGGATTTGGCTATTTCAGCAACACCCATTGCTGACAGGTGCATAAAATCAGGCACACAGCCATGCATTCTCCATCGAACAACATTGGCAGTTTTTTCCATCAACAGACATTGGCAAACATCAAAGTATCCACGTATGCATGTGTGTGTGTGTTTGTTTGTTTGTGTGTGTGTGCGTGTGCGTGTGTGTGTGGTTGATTGGTATCTTCACATGTGAGTTTCAGAATGTGGAATGGAGTCCTCCCAGGTTGGGGTCAAAGTATCCACCTTAATTTCAGTAAGGGGTCACGATTCATGGACCAAGCTGTGAAGTTTTCTGTTCTAAAAGTTTTGTGCCGAGGGCTCTCTTCAGGATCGTCGCTGAGCCCCAGATAGCTTCCAACTCTAGTTTGTTTGCAGTAATATTCCCAATAATGGTTTTTAATATCTCTGTGAGGTTCTTTGTCATCATTCCCATAGCTCCAACTGTCACTGGTATAATTTTGGCATTCTTCAGCCTCAAGGATCTTTTCGCTTCATTCTTGGGGTCTTGGTATTTGGTAATTTCCTTGATTTCTTTATTATTTAGCTGAAAATCACTGGTATTAGCATCTAAATTCGCAACGCCTTATTCTGATTTTTTGTACCTAAGTATGATATCTGGTCGCAATGCTTTATTTTCGATGTTCACGCTCAATGCGATCATTCAGTCATACGTGAGTGGTACTTCCATGTTTTCAGTGATTGCTTTTGGTTCATGTTCCCACAAATTCTCTGGATTCATCAAAGTTTTTGCAGATGTGCCAGCAGATTGCTTTACGAACTCTGTGGTGTTGTGCGTACAGCTGTTCTGACACGAGTTTTTTTTGTTTTGTTTGATCATCAAGCAGAACATATCATTCTCTTTGCTGACCTCACCCCTCAACATTCTCTCTGGTTTTTTTTTTCCTCCTATCTCTCTCTCTCTCTCTCTCTCTCTCTCTCTCTCTCTCTCTCTCTCTCTCTCACTCTCTCCGTCTCTCTCTCTCACTCTCTCCGTCTCTCTCTCTCACTCTCTCTCTCTCTCTCTCTCTCTCTCTCTCTCTCTCTCTCTCTCTCTCTCTCTCTCTCTCTCTCTCTCTCTCTCTCTCTCTCTCTCTCTCTCTCTCTCTCTCTCTCTCTCTCTCTCTCTCTCTCTCTCTCTCTCTCTCTCTCTCTCTCTCTCTTCCGCCTCCCCCCACCCTTAACCTCCTTGTCAGCGAAGCAAAGGGTTGTATTTGCTAATTTGAAATAATGAAGGTTCTTCAATATATAGACACAATGAAAGTATGAAATTTGAGTCGCAACTGGGACACCAAAAAATTGTCATTGGTCAAATGTGACACCATAACATTGTTTATGAATAATGCTTTGTTATTATCCTGATTGCCCATGATTAAATTACAGAATGATGTAAATAGCAACACCATTTTGACAGACTTTTTCAGACCTGAGAACATGTACAACTGGATCGACATTAAAATCAAATTTCTGACATATGTATATTGTTTGACATCATTGTAAGCTCGGTGTTGTGATGGGAACTATTGTCCCCGCGGAACTCAGTGTTACACCATCATGCTTGAAAATCAATGTTGACAAGGTGTACCAAAAGTGTTTTTTTTTGTCTTGTATGATTTAAGGAAGTGAAATGTAAGAAACAACTGAAATGGGAAAGGCCAAGGTGTCAAAAATGTGCAAACTGAGTTAGTTGTACTCTGGGGTTTTGTTTCTGATGAGCGTGACGTGAAGGCTGCATCGGCCATTTATTTATCTGCTCAAACACCCGTGCAGAAGCGTCGGTGCTAAACGTGATTCACCGCAGGGATAAGCAGCATGAACAGCAGCTTCTCTGCACCCTTAGCCAGCAATTTCTCTTCATTTCGTCACCATTGGTGTGACATATTTAACGGGCACACCTGTGGTGCTTGCGTATACAGTGTGCTCTGTGCATCACTCACATGTGTGTTTATGTATTTTTGTGGCTTCTAATTGTCGTTGATTTGTTGGTATTTCTTCATCATAATGGTTACATTTGTGCACAACATCCTTCCTTTGGAGATTCATATGTCCGTGACTCCTTTGATGCTCAAAGTGAAAAGGGGAGGGGGGATCGATAAACCTTCACAAAGAGAAACTGAAGGTGGAAAGGTAACCTATTGGATGAATCTATATCACACGAAATAAAACAGACGTTTTTATCTGAAATGGTCAAAGAAGACAGAAAACCTCAAGAGAAAGGAAGGTCTTTGGGTGTTGAATATAAGTGCGTGCTATGTCTAAAAGAGCTGATTATTGCATTGCTCGGTTTGTAAAATGGCCTGATTACTACTAATTACATCTTGAGCTCCAATGCATCTAAAATGCTCCTGATGAAAAGCATCATTGAGCTCCGTGTATCTGCATTTTATTTTGGATTAATTATCTCGAATTGGGTGATATGATAAAAGGGAAAGAACAACTCTGTGACAAACATGTTTCTCCTTTCTTTTACCATGGATAATGAAATTAATTTCAATTCAAAGAAGAAGAAAGAAACCTCAAACAAATTTTTCTATAATGAGATTAAGATATTAAAAAGCTTGATTTTGGGAAAATCCACAAGCACACAAAAATACATGAATTTCACATCAAAATTCAATTTCAAGAGCATGATCAACTGGACTACTTGAGGTTTTGCCAAAAAAGAAAAAGGATCAAAAAGTAAAATGTTTCAGCCACAGAGTGGCTGCACCATCACAAGCATTGTATGCTCAAATTTTAAATGCCTCCCAGAGGGGCAAATCCACAAGCACACAAAAATACATGAATTTCACATCAAAATTCAATTTCAAGAGCATGATCAACTGGAATACTTGAGGTTTTGCCAAAAAAGAAAAAGGATCAAAAAGTAAAATGTTTCAGCCACAGAGTTTACAACCATCACAAGCATTGGATGCTCAAATTTTAAATGCCTCCCAGACGGGCAGAGTAACACCACTCTGCAATAACCCAGGCAACCAATCACATCATTTACTTTGTAGTTTGTGTTGGATTGAATCAGGGCTATGAGAGAGGAGAATATTTTGTCAGAACTCAGCCACCATAAAGGCAGATTTTCAAAACTTCGATAATTTATCATTTTCAAAACTGGTAAATTTGTCATTTCAAAAATTGGTTAACTTGTCATTTTCAAAATGAGTGAAGGTGTGAGAAATGTACAACCTCCTCAACAAGCCTTAGTTAATGAAGAAGGGGAAAAAGAGAACGAAGTGAAAAACTGAATATGAAGAAGTAAGACCAGCCAACTTCAAAGTAGCTTGCCAGATACAGTTAATGAGTTTCATCACTCTCAGCAATGAATGTATGAAAGGCGTGAGAGTGAAGATATATAGTTACACGTTAAAGATTTGGATTGCTGACAGTGACTAATGTGGGGAAGCTAAACACATGAATGGCAGGTAGTTCCAGGGACCTTATGGGATGGCATGTTATTCATCCGTCCATCCACAAATACTTGCAACTTCTTCTCTGAAACGACACAAACGATTTCGATTAAACTTTACAATAACCATCATCACTGTGTATGTACCAAAGTTTGTTCACGGCATTAAAAAAAATTGGGTGCAAAGGGGTTCGATGGTGGTTACCCCCAAAAATAGGTGTTTGCTTTCTTCTCTGAAACTACACACAACATTGTGATAAAACCTAACCACAACCACAACCATCACCAACCGTGATGCACCAAAGTTTGTTCACGGAATAAAATTTAAAAAAATTGCAGTCTGAGTGGGTCTACGGAAGGAGTTTACGGTAGGGGCTTGCCCCAACCCCCCCCCCAAGAGGTATTTGCTTTCTTCTCCCAAACTACACACACAATTTCAATGAAACTTGACCACAACCTTCAAAACCGATGATGTACCAAAGTTTGTTCACGCTATTTAAAAAAAAATTGGGGTCTAAGAGGGTCTTCCTGGGCATTGCCCCACAAAAGTGGTACTTGCTTTCTTCTCTGGAACGACACACACACAATTTCGATGAAACTTGACCACAACCTTCATCACCCATGATGAAGAGATCACTTTACGGTGAGATCACTCACCTCAGTCGGAGCATTTTCAGAGACCAGGGAAACGACACCCAAGGAGTGACGAATCTTTTGTCTCATCATATGTTCGTTGACCAGTGTTTCCTCAATTTTCATTGGAGTCAGCTTGTTGGACACAGCTACAGCAACTACTTGGGCATGGCAACCATTAGAGTGACCAGACCAATAGTAGGTGTTCCTACCCGCCATGATGTCACCGCAGTCCGGTCTTTGAACCTCAGAGAGAGCTGCAATACTGGTGTCCAAACGCATGAGCTCAGATTATACCTGAGACAGGTGATCATCCTCTGTTCGGGATAGGACATTCCAGGCACCCACCCGAAGGGACCGCCTCAAGTTAACCCAGGGAGACCGCCGTCAGGTGGACGACACCACAGCACCACCCCGACACACGCTCTCACAATCTGAACCTGGAATGTTACCCTATGGTATCCCTCCTATCATGAAAGATTGGGGGTCCCGAAGGCTTTGCCTCAATCCCGATATCCGGTGAGCTGCCTTGTGAAGGGAAGCTGCACAGAAGGTACTAACACGGAGTGGGTTTTCATATTTTTTTAATGCTTTTCGTATGTTTTGCGGAATGAAGAGTTTTACGGTGGCCCGAGTGCAAATCCTACCACCAACCTAATAAATAGTAACCCATCTGCAAAAAAAACAAAAACCCAACAGACAGGCATTGAAGTAAAACCATACTTTGTTGAGGTTCTTTTGATGTTTTGCATTTGTCAGTCTGCATGGACTTGCCTCAGACAGGTTTTCAAAGTTATTGCATGAAACCAAGCCGTGCATCCTCCAATAATAATAAAAAATTTATACTTTGGCTCTCTCCTTGTATCGTTTTTTGTCTTTTTTTTTCCTCTCTTCTCTTCTGCACATTGATGGAAGTGCCAAAACGTTTTTTTTGTTTGTTTTTTCTTTTTTTAACCAATCATGATACCAATGTCTGTTGCTTCTCTTCATAGGACATGAATCTTGTTACATTGGAATGACAGCGCAAAGCAAAATCAGGAACCAAAGTTGGATTGACTTTGATCCACTTTTGATTCCCTTGTAATTTCGTGTCATTTCAACACCTTCACATAACGTTTGTGTGTTAAAAAAAAAATCACGAGAGCCATCCCAAACAATCTGTCTTGTCCACGAAGCACAACGAAAAATCCTTCACCACTTTGACAGCTTCGACAAGCAGAAGGTGTCTTTCAGATTGTAAACAGCAACTTCATTCAAGTTAATTTGAACAGTTGGATGCAGGGAGTGTCATTGGGGCATTCCAGCCAATTTGTGGTTAGTGGCAATGTCTCAGAACTTAGTACTGAATTTAGAAGGGTGTGTGTGTGTGTGTGTGTGTGTGTGTGTGTGTGTGTGTGTGTGTGTGTGTGTGTGAGTGAGAGAGAGATAAATCTCATCGATAAATTTAATAAACAGGAATTGATTCCAGTGTGGGGCTGGTGTGAAAAATTCTGACTTAACCCAGGACTCAAACCCAACAACCTCATCACTTACCCAGCAACAACCCACTTAGCTATTGAGTCTTCAGGTTAATCTCAGAAATTTTTCACATTAACACTGCAACCTCTGCACATATATGAATGCATTATGATACTTGTTCACTGGCCTCTACCTGAATATTTTCATTACACCTGTTGGCAGCACTATTGTATATATATGTATATATATATATATATATATATATATATATATATATATATATATATATATATATATATATATATATATATATATATATATATATACATTCCATCAGGATAAAACAACAAGCAGATGAAGAAGCACCAAACTCTCATTTATGAGGTAACAATGTAATGTCCTCAACATTGATTGGTTGAGAGAAAGAAAGGATGGGATTACCTGATTGGTGGAATCAGAGGGCATCATGAATAATGAGTCGGCCGAAATGAGCCTTCATGGATCATGATTAGGTGGAGATGAATCACCAAAGTACTAGCGGAAGCATAATGCGAATTAGCTGAAGGCCAGTTAGGGGGAGGGGCTGTGGTTTTCATGATGACTCAACATTGATTGTGGTACAGTTGTCACACAGTCAAGCCATCACAGTCAAAATAGATCTAAAGTTTGGTTAAATTATTTCTGTCTACAAAGATCATAAATATATGTGGAAAAATTACAGGGCCAAACCAGTAATTGAACCAAAGTCCTCTGGCCTGGCAAACCATACCAGTTCTCTGCCATCTGAGCTCTCTGGGTGACCCACCAGCTGAGCAACACAATTCTTCCACATATACAAGTGCCACTCTTCCACCCACTGCTTCCAGGGCAATCACTGGCAACCATAGGAGCAGCAAGGACCTTCTCATGAGAGGGTCTTCCCCCTGTGGGGGTACACATCCATATCCACTATTAAACACCACATGGGGTGTTGTAATATAATTAGAAAATGAACAGGATAGAACCAACATCATAAATATGTGTGGAAAAATTACCTTCTCGACCCTCTCATGAGCAGGCCCTCACTGCTCCTACGGTTCGCAGTGAGTGCCCTGGAAGCAGTGGGGGGAAGAGAGTGGCACTTGTATATGTGGAAGAATTGCGATGCTCAGCTGGTAGGTTGCCCAGATAGCTCAGGTGGCTCAGATGGCAGAGCACTGGTGTGGTTTGCCAGGCTAGAGGACCTGGGTTTGATTCCTGGTATGGGCCTGTGATTTTTCCCCATGTATTTATGATGTTGGTTCTATCCTGCTCATTTCTAATTATTGTCTCCAAAGAATAGGATTGGTTGACCTAATTAATGTGGCCTCCATTGCATGATGGTGAGCTAAACTGCATCCTCCACTCAGGATTTTAAACCAGCCAATACGATATAGCTCTGCACACTGAGGGTGATTCAGTAAATGATCACCCATTGCAGAGGCACAGGGAATGGTTGTACTGGGTACTTTATTACAAGCCTGAGTTGGTTGTCTGTTCGGTTGACTGATCCCCAAAGGGACGTGTTGTTCAATTTGATCCTTCAATCTCAAAGATGTGCGGCCCACATACCGAGCATCACACTGGCACTGAAATTCGAAAATAATCTTGCATATATGAGAGGCAGTCAGAACGTCCTTTTGGACTGAAGAAAGCAGCCGGCAGGTGGTTAAAATCACTCGTGGTTGAACAGTATAGTAAGAATGGGACACTGTCTGTTTGATCAGGTTTTCAAACCGTTGAGACACTCTGCCTTTCCAAGGTCGACGTAGGTATACAGGACTTACTTGTGCATGTAGTTGCGGGTTTGCATCATACTTTTCTGGGAGCATGGCTCTGCTGCTGATACATCATAATTTATTGCTGTTATAGCAGGAATTTGTAAACTGTTCAGGGTGCCAGTCACAACTCTCCCACCATTATGTAACACAGGATGGTGCCCTTGTTGAAGCAACACCCTGCCTGGGAAGCACAGAATAACAGTTCATGATGATGTCAGGGATCAAACACACTGGACAGTCAAAGGCAAATACACTACCTCTAAGCTATCTTGTAAACCTTGTTTCCCAAAACAGCAGTTTTTATTTTGTCTGCTTTGGAGATGCAAGACTTTTTTGTTTTCCATACTCAATATCCAAGCCCCCTGAACCCCCTGTTACCAACAGCACGTGTGTAGCTGTTCATCCTACACAAAGAAACAAGAGGATTTGAATGTATTATACAATACTAGCAGAGTACCCGCCCTGCAGGCGATCTTGTTCCAAGGATGCACCACATTTTTCTGACACATACTTTTCTTTATTTTGGCAGTGTATAGGCAACTTCCAGCTTCAATCGCTCCCGAAAATAACAATAAAAATAACCCGGGTTACAGGGATGAAACAAAAACATTCGTACTGCTTATAACTCAAGCCACCTCACTTCAATGGAGACAGAAATACTGAACTGTAAATGATGGAGTCTTGTAATACCCTGTCCCACCTCGAGGTGGCACAACACAATACACATTTACGTAGAGAATTTGTGTCTCCTACCTTTCCATGCCTCCCCCCCCCTTGCCCAAGACCACTGGAAAAGATAAAAACATCCCTATACAGTAATTTGGGTCATTCTAATCCTCTGCAGCAAGTTTGGTTGTAATCGGCCCACAACTCTAGGAGTAGTGCAACAAACAAGCAAACACACAGACACCGATCCGTGAATTATAGTTAGGACGTGTTTGCTATAATTTATGTAATCATTGAAGGTGGCATTTCTAAAATCCTGCTTTCAACTACAGTTTACACACTTTTTGTTTCAATGATCTAAAAGCTCGAGGATGAACGTACACACAAATCACATGCAGTACAAACACATTAATTGACACCAATGTACTTCAAAATGAACTACAAGGACATTAGTAGAGAATAGGCAAATACATATATCGTACAGAATATGGGATTTAAACCTGGATTTCCAGTAGTAAGAGCCATCGATTCAGATGGGAATGCTAAGCAAACAAGTTCTGTACTGTCAGCAAACCTCGCTCGGTAGGCATTAAAGGCACGCTTTCAAGTGCCGTTTCGTCTGAGCATGGAATTTGCGTAACAATACTCCGAGGAGATAAACCAATTACGAGTTCATTCGCGGGGAAAAATAAATGAATGTACAATCCCACTTTGCCCAGAACGTCGACAAGCAGTAAAACGCAAATTGTGTGTCTTCTGATCACTAGCGTCATGTATGACGAGTGCTCATGGAGATCCATTGGAAGCTCACTAATCAAGAAATATTGTTTGAGTCTCATCCAACACCTGCAAGAAGGGTGATCACATGTTTATAGGGTGTCCCAAAAAAATATACAACTTTTAAAATGCTTCGTTTGATCCTAAAAAAGCAGTAATTTTGTCACTAATGCTTCATTTCTTGGTGCAGAGACCCTGAAGTTTATTTTTATACCAAGCAAGCGCCAGAAAAATGCCAAAACTGACCGTACAACAACGGACGAAAATTGTTGAACTTTGGCACCAGACGAAAAGTGTCATACAGGTGCAACGTCTTTACTCAAGACATTTCGGTGTCCACTTGCGCCATGCACCAAACTTTCGGACAATAAAGTGCACCATCGCAAAGTTTACCAATGTGGGAACAATCTGTGACCTTCGCAAGGGTCACAGTGGTCGGAAGAGGACAGGTCGTAGTGAAGAAAATATGGAAAAGGTGAGACAGGCGGTCGTTCAGAGTCCAAAAAAATCGATTTGACGACTTTCTGCCAAGACAAACATTCATAAGAGCACCGTTCAGAGGATCCTTCGCCAAGACATTCATGCCTTTCCATACAAAATTCAAACGGAAACGGTGCTTACTGAGCAACAGAAATGCAAACGACTGGACTTTGCAAATTGGTTCTCAGGAAAGTTGGAGGAAGATGCAGACTTCCTCAAAAAACTTCACATGACGGACGAATGCCATGCTCACTTGTCCTGGGAGGTAAACAAGCAAAACTTTCGGTACTGGGGAACTGAAAATCCTGGACATGCATCAACTGAACTGGTTCCTCAATCTGTTCTCAAAGTCACCATGTGGGTGGAGGTTGGTTGGTATGGGATAATTGGTCCATACTTCTTTGAAGATGACCAGGGACGCAGTTGCACGGTAAACCAGAGGAACTATCGTGAAATGATTCAGGAATTCTATCTGCCTGAGCTACGTACTGAGGCCCGTAGGAGAAACAACCTGATCCAGATGAGAACCCAGTGGTTCCAACAGGATGTGGCACCGCCCCATACAGCCAGGGAAACAAAGCGTTTTCTCAACCAACATTTTGAGGGACGCTTTATATCCCTCTACGAAGACGTTGAGTGCCCACCGTATTCCCTGACCTTACTCCTCCAGACTTCTTCTTGCGGGGGCATCTCAAGGATAGGATCTATGGAAACCCGAGGCCTCAGACTCTTGATCAGCTGAAGGAAAACATCCACCGAGAAATCCTGAACATTCCTCAGGAAACGTTTCCCAAAGTGATGGAGAACATGACAACGCGTTTGCAGGCAGTGATCGGACAACGTGGAGCCTACGTCGAACGTGTGGTCTAAAAGAAAACGACGATTCTGAACCAAAATTTAAATTTTGGTGGCAATTTTGTCATTGGTTCAACAAACTTCAACCTTTCAGCTTTCTATCCAGCCATATATCTTTTTTAAAAATACATGTTATGACCATCCTCTTTGCAGATGAAAAGTTGTATATTTTTTGGGACACCCTGTATATATATATATATATATATATATATATATATATATATATATATATATATATATATATATATATATATATATATATATATAATGTTTCCTTACATGGAACTTCAACATAGGAGGAGACCATTAGACCCCCCCAAATTATGCGCTTGTATTGCCAACTTCTTTGTGTACAAATTCAAGGCTTGTGGATCAAGATGTCTGCAGAACGGATCAGGATGCAACAGATCAAAAGGAACAGCAGAATGGGAGTTGGGGAAACACCAACCTCAGAGTTGAGGGATAAAATAGACAGACTTGGACAAATAGGAGATGTGGGTGAGGAGGAATAAGGGATAGGGGAGGACCCATGAGGTGGACAATATGATGGATACAGACAAAAATATTCAGAAAGGAAAAAACTGCAAATGTAAATGGAGGTGGGCTTGGGGAAGGTTGAAGGGGTGGGGCCCAGGGGTAGAAAAGATCATGGCTTTGGGTGGGAGGTGCTCTGAGATGTTGGTGAACAGCTGTCTTGAAGACTTGGAGAAAAGGATGAGGTTGAAGAGAATTTGGAACTTCGTTCCACAGGCAGGAAAAAATAGGTATGAATGAGTGGAAGTGAGCAGTGCTTCTGGATTTGGGGAGTTTCACCAGAAGGGGTTGCTGGCATTGTCCATGCTCTTTCCGTTTAAATTTTTGTTTGTGTGTCAGGTCTGTTCAGGTATGGGAGCATGCGCCAGAGCAGCACGTCGCTGCGTCCACTTTCTGCCAGTATTCCAGGCACCTCCATCTGGCCATCCCCCAGGCAGATGTCTGGCCCATCCCCATCTCCTTGAGATGCTGATGAACCTGCTGCAACTATGAGGCACGTGGTCGGCCCATTGGCCTCCTCCACTCACTAGGCTCCCTTACTGAGACAATCTGGTGAGCATTTGTCTGTGCTCTATCTCATGGTTGTTTGTACATGTTCTCTCTAATGATTGTTCATCCATGCTCTCACCTTTAAAACGCTGAGCATCAGGCAAGGAAGCATCACGTAGCCAACCATTTTTAAAGTCTTTCATATAACTTGAAACCACCAACCTCCCAGACTCAGAGAGGATGCTCTAATAATTACGCCACCGAATGTTTGGTAAATTGAGTGATGTACATTTCATATTTTTGCGATGAGAACCGTTCATGGTCTTTTTTTCAGTAGTCTGTTGGTCTGCAATAATGTCCCAGCAGACACAGGACGTCAGTATGAAAGACTCACGACGTCGGGAATCGGCCGCTTGGTTGTACAACCAGATCACGACGCGGTACAGCCACAGCGCGCAGCTCGATGATCTAAAACTGTTTTTTTCTGCCTCATGTGTTGCCATGGTGACCGCTTTTCCACCTCGTGACGTGTGTGGTTGTGTTTTCCTCTCACCGGAGGAGAGATCTGATTGGCTAATTGCTATTTCCGCATCACGAGCCGCCATTTGCAAGGTTTGGTTAAACTTGTGAACTTTCAGCTATTTCTGAGTGTGACACACAATCCGTTTTAATCTGAAGAAGACTTCCGCTTTTATAGTTAAAATTATCTTCCGTCGTGATCATTTTTGGTAAGTATTATATTATAAATCGATTTTATGTCTTAGCTTTTGTTTCTGGACGTTTTAAAGATCACAGAATCCATGATGTGTTCCTGTTACCGGTGTGATGGAATCTATATCGTTACATTCAATGTAAACTCTCCCGGGCCCTTCGGGGCCCTCGATCGTGGTTCGAGCGTTGGACTCGGGAATGGAATCTGACGATCGAATCCTCCAACACCCGATTTCATCGTCCGTTTATCTCGTTTCGCTGTCGCTGATTTGGCCCTGATCGTGTGGAGAAATCGACGGTAAATAATGAATTCATTTTTCCGTGGGTCTGGTGAAAAAAAACACCGCTCTGTGGTAAATAAAGGGAACTCTGTAAAAATTACTTTGGACAAGTTTAATTGGTTCAGAACCTTTTAAAATATATTTCTGGTGTGGATAATGCTTCGGCCGTTCGGGTCCGACGAATTACCGCATTGTACCACAATGTAACAAATTTATAGTTCCACTGCCCTTAAAAAAACCTCAATTAATATTATTTTTTATAATATATTATTTTTTATGTCCTCTTTTAACGAGTTAGGCTGAACCAAAGGCAAAAGGAAAACAATTGTCAGTTATTGTTCGCCGAAAAAAGTGGTTTTGTCATAAAAAAAAATTAACCCTTTGGCCGCCGACAAACTGCCGCTTGTAACAATGAAGCCTTCATTGTGGTAGTTTGTCACTTGGGGAGTTGTTCAAGTTTTTCGGTGCACAATTGTTTTCCTTTGGTAAAATGTTTATCAAAAGACATAAAAATAACTTTATATTATAAAGAATAATATTAATTGAGACTTTTTAAGGGCAGTGGAACTTAAAATTTGATACAAGCTGCTTTGAACACTGGTGTACTAAATTGTTGTTATTTTCAAAAATAAGGGTGAATGTCCAATGCTGTGATGTCCACATACAATTTGTGTGGAAAGAATGGGAAGAGACCTTTTCGGTACCTGAATTTTTATAAAGTTGTCAGAGGAAATGGATTCTGCTAAATGACAGTTTATAATGTGCATGACTTGAGCATAATTCACATTGCAAGTCTTGTTTGATGATCATAAAGCCAAATGTATACGAAGTGGAAATTCTTATTATTTTTCAGACAGTACCATGACCAGTCAGCCAACAGCAACAGAGGCAGATGTGGACACTGCCATATCATAACATTTGAAATATTCCCCTGATCGGTGTGGAGGTGCGGGCAGGAACAAGCCCTCATCTATCTATAATTCCAGGTGTGTGTGTGTGTGTGTGTGTGTGTGTGTGTGTGTGTGTGTGTTTATAGAGCATCTGGAACTCGACAAATGCGACACAAAAATGTCTAAGAGGACTTGTGACTAATCCAGAGGTGCAAGGAGAATGATGGAGCTCATACAGATACAATGACTGATTGATTATTGTAAGTACTGCACAATCCAACCTGTATATTAAGAGCATAAGAACGAATGCTTTACTTTGGAGGGGCAAAGCGACTTTCAGGCTACCCTGTATAATATTGTGTGAAGTTTTGTTGATTATATCTGAGGAAGGACATGGCTGCCAGAAAGACTACGTCTCGTTCCACTCACAGCAAAATTAAATCTGATGCAAACGGGGCTATATATACATATTGCTGTGTATACGTAGGTAATTTACACCGCCATCTTCTTTTTCTGTCTCCTATGTAATCCATTGCACTGTACCCTTTGCTCTCATAGTTTTGCTCCAATCTTCTGCCCACCACCCACAATTCTTTGTCTTTACTCCCACCTCTCCCCCCCCCAATTCTTTGTCTTTACTCCCACCTCTCCCCCCCCCACCGCCTTTATCTTACTCTTGATTTTTCCTTCACTTATCAATCTTTCCTTTCCTCCCTTTGTAAATGCATAATTTTCCTCTCATATTATATTTCTTATTTCCGAATTACACCCCTCATCCTTTTTCAACTCCTCTATTTGTGTACATTATACATGGATTCCGACAATGGCAGCTGGTGCAGTGTCAACTACAGTGTTGCATTATTGAGCACATCATCATGTCCTGTGTACAAAGTCGATGTTAAAGATTCCAACCTTTCTTTCACAAAGCAAAGACATTTGCAGATGGAGAGTGTAACACTGACTGTATTGCCCTACTATGATCCTTTCCTCTTTCCCTTGTGGACGTCCAGGAAATCAAAACAACGTTAAAATTGTATAATCGTCTTCTTTTTTTTTCCAACTCTTCCAAATGCACTCGTTCGAGCTGAGTACCCTATGAACACTCAATGTATTTTATTGGAATGGTGCTTTCATGGCACTCTTTAATTTTTAAAGACCAGAGACAATACAATCAACCACACTTTCACCTCTCAGAGGACACTATGTGATATCAGTCAAAGCACGAGGTGAAACAAATGGCGTATCCGAAGCTTTTGCTTGGTTTTTGACTGCAACCTAACTGTTTCAAATTTTCTCTGGGGTCTGTTAAAGTCCGACCCGAGCACATATTGCAGTTACAACACGGAACGTAAGGATATTTTTTCCAACAGCTGTGCTATAACACACGTCCCTGAATCCCTTCTTAGCCCATGCTCCAGATGGTACCGCTGAGAGAGCAAGCAGATTTAAACTCCCCGTGGTCATCATGGATCTAATGTCATGGTTAAGACTTCATTCTGCCAAGCCATCGAGTAGGCTTCAAGTTATAAGGAAGTTTTTTTTTTTTTGGAATTTTCA
Organism: Eptatretus burgeri; assembly: GCF_056783735.1. Lineage (NCBI taxonomy): Eukaryota > Metazoa > Chordata > Myxini > Myxiniformes > Myxinidae > Eptatretus > Eptatretus burgeri. Next base: position 43,633,617 of record NC_140963.1, read on the forward strand.
ATTACCCCCTAATTAAATCATCATTCCCTCAAGGATTACTCGCATTTCCATTCTCTAAGCTCAGGCATGTGGAAGGATCATAAAGGCCTTAATGTGTTGTTTTTTTATTGAAACAAAGGAATGACGTGCAATGTATCCACTTTGCCAACCGAAAATTAATAGAGAGGATGCAAAACAAGTTTGCATTTCATCTGAAAACATCAATTCTGCATTCATCTGGAAATTTGTCATGAGCAGTCATGGAAAGGAAGACTTGATAATAAGTTGTGACGCAGGAAATTGCATGTCTGGAAAATTTCCTTAAATATTTTTTTCCTGAAAATTTCTTGAATTGAATGTGTCAAAAAAATTCCTGTAACAAGGTCACACACATTAACGCTTTTGCTAATTCACAAAGTATAATCTCATTGCAGATCATTTTGTTTATTCAATCTATAATGTATGGATTACCATAACTGTGATGCACAGAATGCCCATTAAAGATGTTTTAAACACTGCATTTTTTTATGAATAAAAATTTGCTAAGAATGAACATGTTTAACATTTCTGAATCAATCAAAGTTGGTTTTGTGTCATTCGGTTTCCTTTTCCCCTTCCCCTTCTTGGGATGGCTTTCACCCACTATATATATATATATATATATATATATATATATATATATATATATATATATATATATATATATATATATATATATATATATATATATATATATATATATATATATATATATATATATATATATATGCCTGGTGTTGGCTTAATGGTTAGGGTGGTGGGCTTAGGATCTGAGGATCCTGAGTTCAAATCCCACTCGGCTGTTGAATTAATACCAGGTGGGGTTGACTCTGCCTGTCATCCTTCCGAGGTCGGCAAAATGAGTGCCAGCATGCTGGTATCCTGTGTCGGAGTGGCGACCCGTCCAGAATTGTACCCAATAGCCAAGGAGACTGCTTAGGCAGCACCAACGCTCTGCACAGAGTATGGTCCCAGTGGATATATATATATATATATATATATATATATATATATATATATATATATATATATATATATATATTATATCATAAACTGCACATTGAAATGTACAAATGGCATCAGTGATGCCTCCATCTTGGCAGGGTATTTGGCCAGAGTACCAACACACATTCTAAAGGCAACAGCAATCCACCCAATGTTTTCCTTGCCTTGAGTCCTTTGGCAGGAGATAACCTTATCTCAAGCAGACCACCTAACAATGACGCTGACAACCAACACACAACTGTCTACCTTTCTCAGAGACATCATCAGATCTTTAACATCCACATGCGAATGCTACCAGATAGAATAGCTGCTGAAAAATTCATCTGAAGGATGGCTTGCTCATTGACACAACACCATTCCACTGCCAATTTTATACTTGGCCCAAACAAAGTAGCTCAAATGCAAGTGGACAACCTCTGAGTGATAATGTCTGCTCCCAGAAGGTAGCGATTTGGAAAGCAGCTTTGGTTTTTGTAAGTTCTATGTTGGCTTTGATAATCCGTTAATGCATTCTTTCTGAGGCATGTAATTTATAGTTTTGAGACAGATATCTGATTATCATAATATCAATTGCGATAATTAACAAGTGTTGGTATTTATCTCAGTGCAGTTCGACAGGTGCTCACTTTACCTGTCCCATACAGTTATCAGCGGACAAAGGAAAAATAATCCCCATTGTCACTCGGCTTATTTTTTGCATTTGAACTCTTTATTGAGAATTAGAATGTTAAATGAGATATTAAAGATGAATTGGATAAAGATAAAGATAAAGAGTTGGGGAAAGAAAGCTGTTTTTAGAAAACGTTCTCTTTGTCTGTTTTGTTACTGAAGTAACATTTATTTGCATTTGATATAGCTTTTCTTTCTTTTTTCAAAGTTTGACTTTGTTGGCTATGTCATGTCCATATGTAAGGACTTTACAGTCCTTGACTTTTTGTGGCAACTTGGATGGGGGAAGGGGGGCAGCTAAACTTGTGATTTCATTTTTTTTTTAATGGTGGCAGAGGGGAGATCTTTTCTCTTAATTTGCAGCCTTAATGCTTATTTTTACTATCTGAAAAGTTAATATCTTAATGCTTACTGAAAGAAATGTCTTATTTTCTCTGCAATGTTTGAAGGTACTTCTTTTGCAACGAGGCAGATGACTAGACAAAGAAAACATGAGGGGACATCAATGTACTATTTATGATGGTATTTGATTGTTTCCATGTTTATTAACATGTTTTGTTCAACATTATCAGATGAAGAATCACCAAGGGTCATAAGATTTGTTTTTATTTTGAAAAGTATAAGACAATGACCTTGGTCATTGACCAAATGGACCTTGGACAATGACCAAAATGTTATCAGAAACTTCTACATACAAGGACAGTATGTAATGGTCACATGGATTTTCATACATTTATATTAATATCAGATGTGAACAGTGCTCTTTTTGCCTTCATGGCATCATTATCAGGAATAGTGGTGAATATTAAACTTACTAAAATTGAGTTAATGAAAGAACTGAGGGTTGCTGTTTAGCAATTTAAAAGTCTTATTGTATGATACAGGAACTCAGAAAATATGATTGTGATACGCAACGATAGAAAAGAAACTTTGATGCAGGATGAGGTCATATCGTGCTTCAAATTTTCGCTAATTAGTTAGGAGACTTGAAGTTTGTCAGGAGACTTAAAAAAAACATGGCAGCCATTCAGGAATTCACATAGGAAATTTATTCCATACAATAGCAAAGTCAGGAACATATTAAAAACCAATATATTTCAGCAAGGTTTTTTCGGCAAGACTTTAAAGAAAAATATATAACTTTTTGAGAATGCAAGTGCCAAGAAACTGGGTTGAATGCAGATTTGGAGAGTTGGGGAAATAAGTGTAATACATTTTGAAAAGCAGGCAAAAGGCAATTTTAGTAAGATTTTGCAAGTAATATTCTAAAAAAAAAAAAAAAAGCAGGAAATATCTATTCACATAAGCTGATATGGGAGAAAAGACACGGGCAGAGATGGGTGTAGTCGCAATTTGGGTTGGTACTGGGCAATTGTGTTGTGCAAGTAGCAAGACAGAAGATCGATAAAATGCGTGATTCGCATCAATACTTAAGAGGAGAGGGACGGAAACATACCAAATGCACCACTCATATACCTGGCAGAGTATAGGAGTGGTTAAATGACGTTATTCTGCATATGGAGGGACTTCATATCATGATACAATGCGAATAGGAAGTTTGAAGATAGATAATACTCCAAGTCGAGAGAGCCTATGCACCCGAATGTGCTGAACAAGGTAGAGAAATGTCAGTTCATTACAAGAATATATATTTAGGAACTTTTAATGTCAGTTCCAATTAGTTTGGGACATAACAGATGATTTGAAATTAACAATGTTGTACTGATATGCAAGAAATGATCCAGAGAGATCCTAAATTATTGGCTTGTAAATTTAATTGCTATAGCAGGAAGAATTGTTGAAAGAATATTTTGGGAGATTCATAAGACAACGTCCAGAACAATTTGATGTAACTGGGGAAATTTGAGGAGATAATGTTCTCCTACAAAACGAGGCTGTCTTTGTAAATTTGAACTCCTTGGTATTGCCTGCAATTACATTCAGCTATCAGATTTCAGTTTCAGCAGAAGTAAAATGGTCGTAAGCGATCATCATAGATATCTTCATTATCGTCCAATCTCCTTTGATTATGTGATGATTCAAATGACCGAAACAAAGTTTGTGCCTTGTGACTTGTGCTTTGACACAATTTGTGTTCCATATCATGGTCTGGATTATTCGGCCATGTCCTCTTTTTTTATTATTATTTTTTAATCTACAAAGTTTAAGGCTCAGGTTAGAGCTTCTTCAATTCAACTTCAAAGTTGAGCCATTTTATCCCATTCAATGCATCATGTTCATGGAGGTCATTTATGTGGATATATTACATACTCAACAATACAATTTCAATTGCCCCTCCTTTCACTGTCCAACCCTCCACCTGCATTGCCCATTCATTAAGCTTCCCTAAATTCCCCTTACTTATTTCTGCCTTCCGAATCTCCTTTTCTTCCCCATCCTTCACAACTCTTCTCCCCTCCCTCCTCTCCCTGATCCATCCAATCCTTGTATTATTATTTTTTTTTTACTCCTCCCCAAATTTTTATTTATGTTTATATAATTTTTCGGAAAATATGAAGTTGTGCGATGTTTACACTTCATATCATTTTTATGAAGAGAAAATATTTCTAGATTGATTTTGAATGACCTTATTGCTTGTAGACTTCAATGACAGTGGAAATGACACTTTTAGAGCTGTGGTATGCCTTGAAAATTATTTCTGTCAAGATTAGTAACTGCACTGATTTTTGTGTAACATTGATTTAGTAGAAATGAGAGGAGAGTGTTAAATTGCAAATTTCCTCCCGTGAAATGCAGCCTTCATGGCTCATAAATGCACGGGCTTTATCCTACATGACCAGCATTGTTTATTTCAAACATTTGCGATTGTCTGACAGGACCTTGGCCAAATTCTAATTGTCCCCCACCCATCTGACAAAGTCGGAGATGAGGGACATTAAAAGGAGCTCCGTCCGACCGACCGATCATCTGTCCATGTACATTTGTGTACGCAATATTTCAAAACCGTTGAACATTTCGCTTTCATATTGCTGATATCTATTCCTCATGACATTATCTCAACCTGATTATATCATGGCTGTGATTGGCTGAATTATGTTGCCATGGAAAGAATCTTCGTAACTTGGCTTGTGTGCGCGATATTTCAAAAACTGTTCAAGATGTAACTTTCCTATTACGCAGAGCTATTCCTCATACCACCCAAAAGGCAGGGGACCTTGAGTATCGGCTCCTAGTTTTCATTTTTCTCTTCAAGTCTTCACCATACTTTCAAGCCAAAGTACATTTCTTTGGAAATTCTCTATTCAAACATGTAATCCAATCAATTTTCCTAGGCGTTGTGTTTATGCTTGTGAGAATTACCTTTCTATGAGTGTGATTTTAGTAACGGTGAATATCATCAACAGACAGTATAAATAGTGAATAAAGAGACTCATTATTCATTTTTTTTAAAGGTTCACTCCCTAAGGATGGGGGGTTCAGGAAGTTCTAACGAGGAACAATAATTGTGTCAGAGAGTGGGCAGTTCCATCAGCATAATGTTGGCAGTCTGAGCCATCCCTAATAAACTTTAAGGAACATCATAATGAATTATAAAATTACATAAACACTGCCCTGACCATGAAAAATTACTCAAAAAGGGAATAGTCCCCTATAACAAAATGTTTCATGAAATAAATGTAATTATTTTGAAATGAAAAACCTTCATGATACCATGAAGAATTTTAAAAGACATTGGTATATCAGTCAAGCACAGACACAGTTAACTGAGCACGCATTCTATGGAACACATTGCGGATGAACAGCCGCACACAAGCATTTCATCCATAAAGGCAATGCACAACGTCGCATGGATACCTTGGTGCAAAGACCGAGTATCTTGAGTCCTCGGATTGTGGAAACAGGTTTTATTGAGTGACAAGTCGAAGTACACATCGTTCAGGTTTCATACTAAATGACCAATAATATTCTCATCACTGCCAAAATCCGAAAATTACTCAGAATGTACTGAGAAAGGAATGGTGGAGAAATTCACCTTTCACCACCAAGGACTGGCAGATGTTGAAGTAAAGGTCCATGCAGTGATTTGGGTACAGCTGGGAGATCTCACGAAATATTAAATGACTGCACACAAAGACTTGTTACACAACTCTCAACAAAATCGCAGTTGATAGCATAGCCTACAGTTACATACACTATTTTAATATCTTTACAGTTAAAACTTTCCATGGCAGTAGCGATAATAACATCAAAATTTTGTGTGCGTTTTTGGTTGTACTCTCCATATACGGGTTTCAGAAGGTGGAACGGAGTCCTCCCAGGTCTCGAAGTATCCACTTTCTTTTCAGAAATGGATCGCGAATCATGGACCACGCTGTGATGTTTTCTTGTTCTCAAAGTTTTGATCCGAGGGCTCTTTTGAGGATCTTCATCCAACCCTGGAGAGCTTCCAACTGCAGTTGTTTTGCAGTAATATTCCCAGGGATGGTGTGTGTGTGTGTGCGTGTGCGTGTGCGTGTGTGCGTGTGCGTGTGTGCGTGTGCGTGTGCGTGTGCGTGCGTGTGCATGCATGTGTCATGTGGTGGGGAAGGAGGGGAATGGGTGGGAGGTGGGATGGTTTGCATGTATTATTTTAGGACTCAATTACCACTCTTTAAGCTTTTAACATTTCACTCGCACTTTCTGGGCCATGCAGAGAAGTTGTATATTTTTGTGCATGGCTTAAATCTATGAGATGATGCTCTGAAAATTAGAAAAACGATACATTTTGATGTTTGGCTCATCTTCATTTTACTGTCATGGTATGGAAAAGATATTGTTCCATATTATGTAGAAAGAGTTATTACCTCCGCCACCGAAGGTAAAGGGGGTTGTGTTTTCACCCCTTTTCTGTCTGTTTGTTATATGCAAAATTGAAGATTTTTCAAGCATAATATTGGTCAATCGATTTTGTTATTCTGTCTATTTGTCTGTTTGTTGCCAACAGGTCACAATTTTAAACCGATCTTCAGGAAACTTCACCACATGGGGGAGTTTATCATAAGGAAGAAGCCGATTTTTTTTGGAGGTCAAAATGTCAACAATTTTGATGGTATTTCGAAAATCCTCAATTTCCATCCAATTGACTTGAAAATTGAAGAGGATTTATATTTCAGGTCACTGAATTAAACTAGCCAATTATTCTTGAGGTCAACTTCGACCAAAAGGTCAACATAGGCCCAATCTGTCAACAACTGAGGTGGTCTTTCTAAAATCCTCAATTTTCATCCGATTGACTTGAAATTTGAAGAGGATTTATATTTCAGGTCACTGAATTAGACCAGCCAATTATTCTTGAGGTCAACATTGGCCCAAGAACAACAACTGAGGTGGTATTTCTAAAATCCTCAATTTTTATCCAATTGACTTGAAATTTGAAGAGTATTTGCATATCAGGTTAGGTCAATTAATTCAACCACCATTTATTTTCTCGTCAACATAGGCCAAAAGGTCAACATAGGCTGAATTTCTAAAATTGTCAATTTTTATCCGATTAACTTGAAATTTGAAGAGTTGCATATTTGGTCATTGGATTCAACCACCAATTATTTTTGAGGTCAAATTTGTTTTATGTATTTTGCAAGTATCGTGCTCTGCACATCTTCTTCTTCTTTGTTTGTTTGCAGGATATCTCAGAGTTGTGGCCGGATCCAGATGAAATTTTGTGGACATGTTGGGTGTGTGATAAGGACGAAATGATTAGATTTTGGTGAAGATGTGGATCCGGATCCGGCTACTACAATTTTGTAAGTGATTCTTCACCATTGAGAGATCCGGCCGATATATTGCATGATATCTCAAAAAGTTGTGGACGGATTTGGACGCAACTTGGTGGACACGTTGGGTGTGTGGCAAGGACGAACCATTTTGATTTCGGTGAAGATCCGGATCCGGATATGGATACGAGAATTATTTATTTTTAAAAGTCATTATTTACCATTGAGATGGTCAAAAAACGATATAGTGCTGTATAGCATGATATTTCAAAAATGTATTGGGCCTGATAGGTTGTCATGGATCAGGCATTACGTGGTGGAGCTATGCGCTCTACCAAGTGCCCTTCCAGTTAACCTCCGCCATCGAAGATGGATGGAGGTTACTGTTTTCACCCCTTTCTGTTTGTTTGTTTGTTTGTTTGTGAACAGTATTACGGAAAAACTCCTCGACGGATTTCGACGAAACTTGGTGGGGGGGGGGGGGTTAGGTCTGGTCCAAGGATCATGCCATTAGATTTTGGACTTGGTCCAAAATCCAATATGGCCGCTATGGCGGCCAATTTGAAAAAATATTTCAATTTTTATTTTTTGCATTTCTACATGTTTTAAGTGATTTCCAACCCCCCCACCCCCCCCAAAAAAAAAATTGTTGGAGAAAAAAAAATTTGCAAATTTTTTTTTTTTTTTTTTTTGCATTTCTACATATTATAAGTGATTTCCAACAAAAAAAAAACATGCCAAAATTATAATTGCGGCTGATTTTGGAACTTCAGGTGGATATACCCACGTAAAATCAATTTCTGTCTCAAGGAATCTCATTATGACGAATGAATTGAGTATGTAAAAGGGAAAGTTGCAAACTATAACTCTGTGAGCACTGTTGATGTCAAATTGAATGAATAGGATATCAGGTTCACTTGAGTGACCGAGCAGTATTGGCGGCGGAGGTTTTTGCTCTCTACCGAGTGCTCCCCCTCTAGTTAACCTCCGCCATCGAAGATGGATGGAGGTTACTGTTTTCACCCCTGTCTGTTTGTTTGTGAACAGTATTATGGAAAAACTCCTGGACAGATTTCGACGAAACTTGGTGGGGGAATTTGGTATGGTCCAAGGATAATGCCATTATATTAGATTTTGGACTTGGTCCAAAAAAATTTCGATTTTATTTGAAAAATATTTCTTTTCTTTTTTTTTGCATTTCTACATGTTTTAAGTGATTTCCAACCCCAAAAAAACAATTTGTTAGAGGAAAAAAAAACAAATTTTGCAACTTTTTTTTCAAAAAAAATTCGATTTTATTTTTTTTGCATTTCTACATGCGCGTTGATCTAGTTTAGTTTATTCAATCGTGGTTCAGTAGAGTCTGATCCGTTTTGACCTACAATGAATAGGATATCAGGTTCACTTAAGTGACCCACCAGTATTTGCGGCGGAGGTTTTGCACTCCACCGAGTGCTCCCCCTCTAGTTATTTATGAGTTTCTCATTTTACATTGAGCGTTTTTACAAAAAAGAACATTACGAGATACTATCAGTGTAACGTTTATTATTTGTATTTTTTTCAGTATACTTGTAGTTATAATGAACAAGCAAATATTTCATCATGAAGTACTTATTGTTGCATTTTGAAAAATAAAAAAATACATGTTGGCATTTCATGGACATATGTGATCATTACATTCTGGGAATTTTTTGAATCCCCACGTACATCTTTCTGGATTTGGAGCGTTTTGTTTTGGGAACACTTTTGATCGATTGGAAACGACTTTGTGATATAACTTAGAGTATATTTCTCTTACTTACACACCCCTCATCTTCATTTTCCCTTTCTGATGCACACATTAGTAAACATCTAAACAAGCTACAGTCTGTCACAGCCGGGGGTCGAACGCATTTCAAAATGGACATGTCCGACTATTGCAAGCGAGCTACCGAGGTGGAATTTCAAATGAGCAATTTTTCAATCTTCTCCGGGTGCATTAACCAAACCAATCTTCGCTCTACACGCTCTGCTTCCTCCGATTGCGGCTTTACTTGGCAAGGAAAGTGAGAAAAGCACAGTATTCGATCCACTGCCACAGTTGAATGCTTGCCGATACTTCACCGCATTCACTTTACATGTGCTTGCACAAAGCCATTTTTTTTTTTTTTTTTAACTCATTCAGTTATCATGTGAAATTGGGGAAGTTACTTTGGCAGAGCAAATGCATATCGAAATTTATATGAGGTTGTGGTTTTGAATTGTGCTGTTACTTTCATGGCAGCACAAAGCACACGACACTAATGAATATACCTCACAGAGCTCAAAACCTTCACTATTCCTCGTGATTTACTTGCATCTTTTGCATCTAGAGCCCGGATATAGATCTGGCAATGAATGGTGATATGGTTACAGGCTTCCAAGATGTATTCTCACTATAATTGCTGAATGTATATGTAGTTTATTTTGAAAGTCCCTGGACTGGCTCTCCCTCCTGGGCTGGTACGCCTGCCTCACACCTTGCGCAGCTCGACGCCGTGGAAAGAAAGGCCTTAAAGATAATTGGAATCTCCCACGATGAAGCTGAGTCTATTGGCCTTTCACTTTTCCATTCCAGAAAGGTCGGTGGTCTCTGTCTTCAAACGTCTCTCATATCTGGTGTTGTACTCTCTGCGGTCTCCATGTTTTGTCCCCCAGATTTCTGCAGGATGTGTGTGGTGGTCCACCTGCAAGCTCCTTAAACTCCCAAAACTCCCAAAATTAAACTCCCAAAATCCAGAATCACTGCTCACCTTCACTCATTTGTTCACTCTTCCAACTTTCACATTCTCTTCAATGTCACTCTTCCTCCATGTCTTCAAGACAGCTGTTAAACACCATCTCAGATATAATTTCTCATCCTAAAACCATGATATTTTCTACCCCTGTTAAACCACTCTCATCCCACCCCCAATATCTAGTTTTTCTTTCCTGAGAGTTTGCTTCGGTATACATCTTGTTTGTCCACCTCCTACAACTCGTTCTTACCTGCATCCCTTTTTTGTCCATCTCCCTCTATTTTTTCCCTCGGCCCTGCTATTGGTGTTTCCCCATTCTCGTTCTGCTGTTCCTTTTGTTCTATTGCATCCTGATCCATCATGTGTAGTCGCTCTTCCACAAGCCTTGACTTTGAATAAATAAAAAAAAGAGTCTTGTGGCATGATAGATTTTTACCAAACTAAGGCTGCAAAAAATATTAAAATTGAAGATGTACACCCCAATAATTAATTTATAGTAATCACGAAGATTTAAACAAAATTGCTTAAAAGTAGAAAATATTGTCGATGGTAGTTGGCAACTGAAAACTTTTTGTTTCAAAGTTGACAGGCAATTGCAATGGTCATTTTCTTTTTGTTTTCCCAGTTGCAAACAGCTTTAATCCATAAGTGAGAGTTACTGACCACAGCTGCCATCATGGGTGAGGCATGATTGGCAGTAAGTTAATTATTTCAGTTTCACTTTTAATGACATGATTTTAGCTCTTTATTCTGGAAGTGAAAGGAAGGAGGTGGAAAAAAAATTGTTGGTTCTTTACTTTTTGGAGAATTACCTTTGGGAAAACACAATGAGTGAGCATCTCTCCAAAAAGGTGGCACTCGACCTCACAAAGGAAGCATTGAAAGTGACTCATCAGTCTGTATTGGCATAATTTGCTGTATGTCGCACAAAGGAACTCGTATAAGCCAAAGAAAATAACACTGTAGAGGAGGCATGCAGAGTAATTTTTTTTTCTTTCTCTTGGTGTGCAATATCGAGGCTCATGAAAGAGCCATGTGAAGGGTGAAATGGCAACATACTGAAAGTGGGGCAGTGAATTCATGCCCGGAAGAAGCACCACGGTGCCGTTTTGTTTTGAGACAAGTGATGGAGAAATATCGGGAAGGTCAAAGCAGCTTAAAGTTTGTATTCATTGATATCGAGAAAGCTTATGACCGGATGCCCCAGGAGGAAGTTTGGAGATGTGCAAGAATTTTTGGAGTTCCTGAGAAGTATGAACGACTTTTACAGGACATGTATAAGGAGTGCCAGACGAGTAAGAAGCAGTGTGGGAGAGAGTGAGAGTTTTGAAGTTAAAGTTGGATTGCACCAAAGATCAGCACTAAGCCATTCCTCTTCATTATTGTCATGGATGTTCCAACTGAGCAGATGAGACAGGATGTGCCATGGTCAATGGTGTTTGCACGTGACATTGAGCGATGTTGTGGATTCCTGAGTCAAGAGAGTAGACCAACAAAACAGGGGAGATGTGCAGTCAGCCTGGATTTTTGGGAGTTTTACCAGAAGGGTGTTGCTGGAAGAAGATGTGCATCCTTGAGTCGTTGGGGAGGGCCAGATGGTCAAGCAAGAAGATGGAGCTAAAGGGAGGAAGAGAGGAGTAGTCACTAAAAGACAGAGAATACAGCACACAATGTAACCAGACTTAGTGGTGTAATGGTTCAGAGTGTTGGCTTTGAGTCTCGGAGGTTGGTGTTTTGAACCCCAACAGAATCACACCAAAGATTTAAAATGGTATAAACTGCTTACTTGCTTAACTCTCAGCATTTAAAAAGGATAGAGCATGGGTATACAATTATCATTGCAACATCACTATGATGGTAAAGACATTGGTTAGGAATCATAGCTCAGGCTATGATGGCCTGATTGGCCTCCTCCTGCACTCAATGTCCTTGTAAAGGAGCTCATTATATTATATGAGGAAAAATACCTGTTCCCAATGACAGGAAAAGTTTAAGTTAATCTGTCAATTTAAATTATTTCATGGACTTTAAAAAGGTTAATTGTGTTGCACTTTACTTTTGGTTTCACACAGGGCCAAAGCTCTGAGCGACTTATACCACCCACCACAAAATGGCGATGCAACATTGGATGGCGGAGGTTGGTTTTGTCTAAAAAGAGGGCAAAATATCCTGCTTGCGAAGGAAAATTTCACATCAACATTATTACCTTCGCATTCTGCGAAAGGTTGTGTTTTGGTCGCTGTGTATTTATTTATTTGTGAATATGTGTGTTTGTTTCTTACTCACATAACTCAGAAAGTATTAAACCGAATTGCATGAAATTTGGTGGGATGATTCGTGAGTATCCAAGGACGATTTGATTAGATTTTGGGAGCGATCGGGTCAAAGATCAAGGTCAGGGTCATGAAAAGGTCAAAAACACTCTTTTGAGCATAACTTCCTTCATAATACAGCTATCGACATGCAACCACCACCATATTGTTCCATGACGAGATACCTTTCAGATATGTAGTGTCGGATTTGATGTAACGTCATCGGAAGTGCGTCTAAATGACATCACAAGATGACATAAATTTTCAGTTTTGATCATACCGTTTTGTAGGACTTACCTTAAGGACGTCACACACCAAATTTGACTTCGATCGGACTGACCCTTATGACGTCATTGACGTTTGAACATGACGTTTTGTAATTGTGGCTAAAATGTCCTGATATTTTACATTCAAATATCTATATAATTTATAAAGCAAAGTCTCCCAAATCCAGGCATTATATTAGAATCAGTACCAAAATTTCTGTTTATTGATGTACAGGTTTTGCCAATTAACTCTGTAGTCAAGGTCAAGGTCACACTCAAGGTCAAAATATACTTGTAGGCATAGCTTCAGATCTAATAGAGCTATTGACATGAAACCAACGTTAAAACGTTCAGTGAACTACGAGCTTTCAGAATGGTAGTCCCCGATTGGACGTGACGTCCCCGTAAGTGCGTCAAAATGACGTCAAAATATGACGTCATTTTTCAACTTTTTAATTTTTCAGTGTTTATCATTCCATTTTGTTGGACTGCCTTCAAGGAGGTTACACACCAAATTTGACGTCAATCGGACTGACGGTTGTGACGTCATGGACGTTTCAAAATGACGTTTTTCAAATGTGCCCGGAAAAAAGTTGCGGCGGCGAAGGTATGCGCTCTACTGAGTGCCCGTTCTAGTTCATGCCTGTTTTGTTGTCATTTCAAAAGTGAATGGTGAACTTTTCAAATGCAGCGAAAGAAGCGTCTGCCGTAAACAGAAGACAGACAAACGCATGGATAGACACCAATGCACAAGGGTTGTCAACCTACCACAGTTTTTGGACATAGAATCAAGGCTCGTGGAAAAGTAATAACACTGAACAGATCAATATGCAACAGGACAACAGTGGAGAGAGGAGGGGAGAATTGGACAAATAATGGGATGGGGAGGAATGTGGTGGACAGGATGGATAAAGAAGGAAACTTCTGCCCCCACACCTCCTCTCTATCCCCCACTCTCATTTCTCTCCCACTCTCCTCTCTCTCCCCATCCCTCCCCCCCCCTCAACACCCTTTTCTTCCCCTTCTCTCCCACTCTCTCTATATATGTCTGTGCTCTATGCTTTTTAAATGTTAAGCGTACTCTGTCACAGAGCACCAGTACCACCAAAGCAGCTTCCTGAGCAAGGGTTATACTGGGTGGTTTGCCATTAGCTTCCAGCAATAGTTTGTGCAGAAATTTGACCATGGTGCTGGCGATAGCTCGCCTACTTTTCGTGAAGGACACAGTCGGGATCGTTAATGTCCATCAACTCATGCAGGTGGACAGGTTGCCCAGTTTTACCTCTATCGGAGGGACAGCACACACATTGATGATTCACCCAGTGAAACACTGAGATGACAGTTTATACCTGCGTCTGGCTTCAAACCCAGGTTAGGCAGCTTAGAAACGAGTGTGCATACCTCAAGGCCATCCTTTCAACTCAGGTCATATCTGAACGTACTGTGAATAAACAAACTGCGATTCCATGTTGTATTTGTACATTCATAATGTGTCTCGTTTGGTATCATGCATTTCATCTGGTTGAATGTTGCGCTTTGCCTGCGTGTGGGGCTTTTCAAATGCAACGGCTACCTGAAATTGGTGACGGCCGAATGCACGGACAGACAACACACTTAGCATTATATAAGAGATTAACCTTTTCTTTAAAAAAAAAAAAAACCCAAAATGCCAGATAATATTTAAGGAATGTGTACAGATGAGAGTAGACAAATGGAGTTGTGGCCTAAATATTGATCTGACGACTAGCACATTCCATCAGGTAACTGATTTATTACTGTGTTGTTGTTTTTGTCCTTAAACACATGTTAAACAACCAGGTGTGGAGTTGTTGAGCATGAAAACGAGCAAGGTGTAATGGGTTCAAAGGCCTCTCACAGAATAATTCTCGATCTCTCTATGCCATATACTTTAGCCCTTGTTTCAGAGTTCCCAAAATAACAACTGGATGTCAGGCAGAGCAACAAGTGGATCTAAGGAAAATAATGTACTAGCCTCATGAAAATAATGTAGATAGTGACATATTATCTGCGGCGATTTGTAAAATGGATTCTCATTTTATCTTTGATGGCGGTGTTGGATCAAAATAAAACTGTGGTTCTGTTTCACAGCTAAAGAGAGGTTGCTGCATTGTGGAGCAAGCCATCACCTGGGGGATTATGTCGAAAGAGCACCTCTTAACAAGCGAGCCGTTCCTCATCAACCATTTTGTTGGAGTGCTTTAGCCACTTGGCGAGCGCTCTACAATATTCGCACTGTCATTGAATACTGTATATCAATGGAATTGAACAATGTTCAGGGGCCACTTGCCTGCGATGGTCCCACGTTGTTCTGTTGTCTCTTCAGCAAAGATAAATACAAATTAAAACTAGAGGGGGAGCACTCGGTAAAGTGCAAAACCTCTGCCGCCAATAATGCTAGGTCACTCAAGTGAACCTGATATCCTATTCATTAAATTTGACATCAACAGTGCTCACAGAGTTATAGTTTGCAACTTTCCCTTTTACTTTTAACTTTTACATACTCAATTCATTCGTCATAACTGGATTCCTTGAGACAGAAATTGATTTTACATGGGTATATCCACCTGAAGTTCCAAAATCAGCCGCAATTATAATTTTGGCATGTTTTTTTTGTTGGAAATCACTTATAACATGTAGAAATGCAAAAAAAAAAATCTAAATTTTGTTGAAAAAAAAGTTGCAAAAATTTTTTTTCTCTAACAATTTTTTTTTTTGGGGGGGGGGGGGGTTGGAAATCACTTAAAACATGTCGAAATGCAAACAAAAAAAAATTCAAATATTTTTTCAAAATTGCCGCCATAGCGGCCATATAGGATTTTGGAACAAGTCCAAAATCTAATGGCATGATCCTTGGACCAAATCTAATCACCGCACCAAGTTTCGTCGAAATCAGTCGAGGAGTTTTTCTGTAATACTGTTCACAAACAAACAAACAAACAAACAAACAAAGGGTGAAAACAGTAACCTCCGATCTTCGATGGCAGAGGTTAAAAAAGGAACGTTTCGTTAACATCATGGCAGGATAGCCGAGAGGTATGCATGCTCGCTCTAAGCTGTCTAGCCGGGGTTCGAATACCGACTAGGCTATAAACTCTCATCCAGGTATTTCACAGGCAGAGTGATTCATCATTGTGTGTGCTGTTAAACTGGACGTTACATCCAACCGAATCCCACCCTCCTCCCCTCTCCCTCCCTCTCTCTCCCAACCCTCTCCCTCCCACCCCTATCCCTCTCCCTCCCACATCCCTCTCCCTCCAACCCTATCCCTCTCTCTCCCTCTCTCATTCCTCCAACATCTCTCTCTCTCTCTCTCTCTCTCTCTCTCTCTCTCTCTCTCTCTCTCTCTCTCTCTCTCTCTCTCTCTCTCTCTCTCTCTCTCTCTCTCTCTCTCTCTCTCTCTCTCTCTCTCCCTCTCTCTTCTCCCCACCTCTCGCTCTCTCGTCAACCCCTCTCACTCTCTCCCACCCTGACCCCTCACCTCCCCTCTCCCCCCTCTCTTCTCGCTCTCTCTCCCATCCTTCCCCTTCTGTTAACTGGGCTGTTAAATACTGACAGTTTAGTTTTGAATTTAAAATGGCTTTCCAAAAGTGTTTGTAGGAAGCTGACTGACTCCACGAGTGACTGACTGATGGAGAGTTGCAAAGGTCACTGCATATCCAAGTATGCATTCATGCAGGCAGGCCTTTTGCCAGGTAGATAGCATGGGTTTTTGAATGCTCCCGCCAGATGTTATGGAGAATCCAGTGCATAAAAATGAAGATGTTGCTGTTTATGTGCATTTTATCGCCATTCCCTCCCCATTCCCTCATGATGCCTTCCCTTCCTTGCTTTTTGCCTTGCAAATTGACCTCATGCTACCTTCCCTTACCCTCCCCTCATGCTGCCTTCCCTTCCTCACCCCACATGCTGCCTTCCCTTCCATTCATGCTGCCTTCCCTTACCCTCCCCTCATGCTGCCTTCCCTTACCCTCCCCTTATGCTGCCTTCCCTTTCCCTCACGCTGCCTTCCCTTTCCCTCATGCTGCCTTCCCTTTCCCTCATGCTGCCTTCCCTTTCCCTCATGCTGCCTTCCCTTTCCCTCATGCTGCCTTCCCTTTCCCTCATGCTGCCTTCCCTTCCCCTCATGCTGCCTTCCCCTCCCCTCACACTGCTTGCCCGACTCGCGCTGCCTCCCTCCCACTTCCCACTCTCTTGATGCCTTCCCTCTCCTCACTGCCAGCTCACCTCCTCGCACTGCCTGCACCACTAATGCTGCCTCCCTCCCCCCCAATCGCATTGCCTTCCCCCCCTTACACTGCCTCCCCATCCCCTCATGCTACCTTTCCCACCCTCACGCTATCCTCCTACCAAACCTACTCCACCACCACACAAATCTCCCAAGGTCGAGGGGAGGAAAGGCTGTGAAAGAATGTGCAAAGTGTACAAATGAAAGCTGATCTTTTTCAGCAGTCGGAGCTGCTGTTCGGACCAATTCAGTTGTTAAATAGCAATGAATCGCCATGATCTCAGAATATCCAAGAGGTACGCATGCTTGCTCAAAGCTGTCTCTCCTGGGTTCGAATCCCAACACAGCCATAAACTGTCATATATATATATATATATATATATATATATATATATATATATATATATATATATATATATATATATATATATATATATATATATATATATATATATATATATATATATATATACATTTGATTTAGATATGATTTAGTCTCATATCACAGAGCCACCACTTTTGTCTTCTGCTTCACTGCCAAGGACATAGTTGAGCTATGGAGCAAGAAATACCAGGGAACAAATCCAACAATAACACCACCAAACCCTGAAAAGGAAAACGGTATCGGTCAAAAAACAAAGAAATGGCAGGAAATCAAAGTTGCATCAAATTTTTTTTAATTTTTGTTTATATATATATATATATATATATATATATATATATATATATATATATATATATATATATATATATATATATATATATATATATTGAAGCTTTTGTGAATTGTCGGAATCCTTCGGATTTCGGCAATTATGTTGGTCGGTTGTGTGTGTCATTCTGTGTGTCTGTCTGTCTGTCTGTTTGTGTGTTTGTTTACCCTGAAGCAGCCACACCGTTTCAGCGATCATTACTAAACTGGGTACAGACGTCAGCCATGGTCCAACTTAGACACTTGTCGTCTTTGGTGAATCTGGGGCAAAGGTCAAGGTCACCGAAAAACCGAAATTCTTATTTTCACAATAACGTCCGCAAAAAAGGTCGTATCGACTTCAAGATAAATCCAAAATGTGCATCTTCTAATTCTGCATCCATAGTGTAGCAGCAGAGCAAACCTGTTGTGCATTTTGTGATACAAGCACCAAATTTGGCACAAATGTACATTAATATGTTGTGAACATTTTCAGATATTGGGCCACTTGAATTTCTCTCTTTATGTCCGCCATATTGGATTTCAAAATGGCCGCCACTTGAAATCTGCATTTGCTATTATCTCTGGACGTAATGCAGCTATTGACTTGATTCTGGTATCTGAATGTATGTTTTGGGGGCAAGGAATCCAATATTACCATTTTCAACTTAATATTATCTATCACAGTCTGTTATATAATTTTATTTGGAAATTATCAAGGCAAATATTGGATTCAACACAATACTTTGAAAAGAATGTCTTAGTTCTGGAAATGTCTTAGGTATAATACTGACATGCTACATGGTCTAGTATTTGAGGCTAGGTGTACTGGTATCTGAGGCTAGGTATATACCGGTACTGAAGATACGTGTACATAAACAGTGTCATGTAACAAGTTCAGCATTGCCACAAGTACATGTATGTTGTTGACTCATCGTCATGTGCAGTCCCCTTCACACACACACACACACACACACACACACAGAGGGCTGTGCACTGAAGGGCAGCCTTTTTTGCACTTGCAGCACCTCACACACCCTTTCTTGCACTTGCAAGAAACCAGCTCAATGCAGCTGTGAGCTGCCTCAGTTAGCCTGGTCCAGTAAGGTGTGTACTGTCCTTCTCCAGTCCTTGACCAACCCCAGTTGGTTGGTGGAGGGAGCTCTGGTGCTGGCAGCAGTATCTGACCTCGCACATGTCCACCTTGATACACTGCCCTCTTGACATGTTCCTCCAGAGCTGCCTTCGTTGGAGGGATGACCTGCACATTGTTCTTCCTTGCGAAGAGTTTCCTCCTGGCCTTGTCAATGTCTGTGCATTTGCTGGTTCGATCATACAACAGGATCACGAACCTCTCGATGATGCGCATTGCATCGTCTGGTATGTCAGGAGGTGCAGAGGACAGCAGCAGCAGCGCCTCAGTGAGTTCTGGCAGTACCGTCCAGACTGCCCACGCAGTCTTCTTGCCATGTCGATGAAAACTAGACACAGTGTCGCATCCAGTTAGAGCGTGGAACATTGGCAGAGCACGAGCCTTCTCTCGTCCCAATCCAGTTGCTATTACGTGTGCTGCTAGGTATTGTAAACTCTGGCCTGTTCCGAATGCCAGCCACAGTTTGTCTTCTGGTTGCAACTCCTGTGCCAGGGACACTGCCAGCACCACAACATCGGTGTCTACAGTCCAGATGAGTATTGCATGGTGTCCATGCTGGACTGCGTAAGATGCATGCAGCAACATCTGACTGTCAGCTTCTTCATGGTTACATGGGGCGAGTGAGGTCAGATCTGGCAGTAGTGGCTTGCTGAGCACTGCTTCTCCATCAGTAATGACGAGTTGCTTGTCCTCCTGGTCAAAGCATTCCATGAGAGCTGCTCAGAGGAACCTGAACAGCTCAGTCTTGTTGCTGTCCACTCGTAGGAAGTTCTGCCAGTTTCCTGGTATGACTGCGGCAGCCACCACACGTCTCCGCACACCTTGTCCCCGCATTGCACGTGTACTACCTTTCAGTGAATCAGCAAGGTAAGTATCCCAGACCAGATCCAGGCATGACACTGTTTGCAGCTTCGTGGACATATATGGGATGAAGATCTGTTGTGCATACTCTTCAAAGGTCTTTGATGCAGCCGGCTTCAGCATCTGGACGATGGCTGCTCCATCAAGCACAATACAGGTCGTGACAGGAGTCTCTGTCTTTGCATCGGAGACTTCTTCCAAGCATGTGAGGAGATCACTCTTGGTACCAGTGCAGAGGCTTCCACCATCAGACAATGCAGGAGGACATGCCTGATTCTTGTGACAAAAGAACTCCTCAAGGTTTCCATCCCTCATCTGGCAGCCAATGTACAGGCGTGCGAAGAGTTCACGGTCATTCTTGATGGAGGCGAGCTGTTGCTGACCTATGCTCTGGCTTCTTGGAGTGGAATTGCTGAACACCTTCAGCTTGTTACGAGGAATGGGTGCATCCACTGCCTTTGTTCTGTCCAACAGACACTCTCTGGTGAAAGCCTCGAACTGCTCTTGGCCAATCCTCTTGGCATTCATTACGGTCTCCACAGCAGCAGGATCTGCAATCTCCTTTGTGTCCAGTTTGACTACATCCTGACTCTCCTCCTCGAATGGGTTGCCCATCTCCTCTATGACACCGACGAGAGAGCGAACATCTTTCACAAATGAGGCCTGTACACTTGGCGTCTGATCATGATGACGTGTCTGCTGTTTGCCGTCTCCAGTGTTGGTTCCCATCCTGGAATTCTTCGATCACCCTGGCAACTTCTGGTCCCCCAACCATCCAGCGACGTAGGGCACGAGGGTTGTCAGTGAGCCCAACTGCTCCACCGTCTCCTTTGATGCAGGCATTATTCTGCTCATGTGCCTGGTCAATCGGGATTGAAGAGAACACCCTCTGTGTTTTCTGAACGGTGAAATGGCTTTCCCTGAATTTCCTGGGTGTTTGATGGTGAGTTCGGCCATGTCCTTCAGGTGCACTGGTATCCACCTAGCATAGTGGGTGTGATCCAGTGCATGGAACCAGGGGACCAGCGCTGTCAGAGCATCGAGGTACATCATTAGCGATCCCTGCATGAGAGAACGCACATACACTAGAACCAACAGTTCTAGTTCCAGCACGGTTGCCCAGTAGTGAAACTGGGGGATGTCTTCTCCTCTCTGGCAACACCAGTCTTCAAACTCCGGAAGGTCCTCTGCATCCCTGGTTTCTCCCAGACAGTAGTGGTTGTAGGCACGGTGTTGCAGGATTACAGTGCTGCTGCAGTCACTTGATGTGCTCTTCTTGTGCGCAAGACATGGGATTCAAATGATACACAAATTATATAACAGAATGTGATAGATAATATTAAGTTGAAAATGGTACCATTGGATTCCTTGCCCCCAAAAACATACATTTAGATACCAGAATCAAGTCAATAGCTGCATTACATCCAGAGATAATAGCAAATGTCGATTTCAAGTGGCGGCCATTTTGAAATCCAATATGGCGGACATAAAAAGAGAATTTCAAGTGGCCCAATATCTGAAAATGATCGCAACATATTACTGTACATTTGTGCCAAATTTGGTGCTTGTATCACAACATGCACAATTCTTTTGAATATTTGGGCGAAGCCACCCCACTACCAACCATATGTCCCATTGGGGTGTCACACTGACACCATTCTTAGCGGTCGGGGATGGAATGTCAGGGGGGTCAGGTCAAAAAATTCAAATTGCGATAAAAACTCCATTTCAAGTCCGATTGACTTTAAAGTTATGATCATGACCAAACTAAGTGCTATAACTCATTAAACAGTAGCACTATCGACTTATAAGAACCAAATTGATTTCCAGGTTTTTGTTTTTTCAGAGATCATGGAGATATGACAAAGTTATTCTGGCATTTCCTTGCTCAACGAGCAATTTCATTGGGATTCGCTAGATATCCGTTATTGTCGGGTTTTCCGTGTGTGTGTGTGTGTGTGTGTGTGTGTGTGTGTGTGTGTGTGTGTGTGTGTGTGTGTGTGTGTGTGTGTGTGTGTGTGTGTGTGTGTGTGTGTGTGTGTGTGTCTGCAACGTGAGGCTCCACAGCACAAACCAGCAAACCGGTTTTGATGAAACTTGTTGAACAGGTGCCATATGGGCTGGGAATGGTCGTGTTTGAGTTTCGTTGCTAAGCAACCACCCGTTGCTATGCAGTGGCCGAAAAACCGCGTTTTAAGAACCCAAATGGTAACTGACGTTGCGCGGCTTCTATGATAGGTAGAGCGACCGGACCAACTCCTGCCTATTCCTTGCATCCCCATCTAGTTAGCGCGACAGCATAATGTTCCTCTATCTCTCATAGTTTCCGAATGGCAGCCCTCCGAATGCGGAAAGGTGGTGAACCAGGGAATATGTTAAGTGACCTTGACCTTGGAAACCGTCGACGGCGGAACGTTCAAATTCGGTGTATGGATAGAGTTTAATAACTAATACAAAATTGAACCGCAGCATTTTTCCGGATTCGATCACCAAGGGTGGCGGGGCTGAAAT
Organism: Eptatretus burgeri; assembly: GCF_056783735.1. Lineage (NCBI taxonomy): Eukaryota > Metazoa > Chordata > Myxini > Myxiniformes > Myxinidae > Eptatretus > Eptatretus burgeri. The sequence goes on from NC_140963.1 coordinate 43,655,819, forward strand.
ATGCAAAATTCGAAAAAATACTTTCTCTCGACCTACGTTCACTATTTTCAATACTTGTCCTACAGTTTTGAATGTGGAAAAACGAGACTTCGGAATTAAACACTTCGAGATATTTAGAAAATTTTACTCAGCCGATTTTTGATTTAGGTTTTATTTTTCAAATGGTAGTCCTGTGAGGAGTGCCAGTTGGCAAAATACACAATAGGAAAAATCTTGCCAGGCAGAGGAACAATTGTATGTGAACCAATACGTCTTGGCAATGAATCTTCATCGGTGGATCGGTCAGAATGAAAAGCATCGTATCCAGCGCTTCGATCCAAGCGGATCCCTCGTAGCCTACTGGCTTGTTTGTTACTTACGAAATCTTTAGATTTTATATTGATGACTTCCGTTTCTGTTTGTTTGTTTGTTTGTTACTAACGAAATCTAAAGATTTCTTTATCACCCTCCTTTATGAACGTGATAATGGTCTTCTCTTTTATGTCTGACTTGTTTGCCTCATCACATAGCCTTTTCGTAACCTCGACAATCACTCACAAAACCTGGTTATGTCACCAAGTATACCTGGCTCGAGATTCCGGGCAACCAGAGAGTACATGCTCTAATGTCTCTCTTCTACCACACTTGGTACATTCCAGTGACTCAGCCAATTTCCATTTTGTTATATCTAAAGATATATTCCATATATCTAAAGATTCCGTAAGTATATTTATCAGTTCCGTTTTTGTTTGTTTGTTTGTTACTTACGAAATCTAAAGATTTCGTAAGTATATTGATGACTTCCGTTTCTGTTTGTTTGTTTGTTTGTAGGCACGATAACTTGAGAACGGAAGAAGCTACCAATGCCAAATTACACCAAGTGATTTAGGAGGGTGATGGCTAGTGCTGTTTAGATTTTGGTCAAAATCGGTCAAGGTCACAGTGAGGTCAAACATCCAAAAAATGATAACTCGAGAACGGAAGAAGCTACTAATGTCAAATTACACCACGTGATTCAGGAGGGTGGTGGCTCGCGGTGATTAGATTTTGGTCAAAATCGGTCAAAGGTCAAGGTCACAGTGAGGTCAAACATCCAAAACATTCGATTTTTGATGGTTTGGTACAGAATCATCGTAGAAACTTCTGGTTTGCGTCGCTACCTTCTCTCGAGACAGCTTTTATTAGACAAGGTCAGAGGTCAAGTTGACGATTTCGTAAGTACCAGTCTATGACTGCTTGTTTGTTTGTTTGTAGGCACGATAACTCGAGAACGGAAGAAGCTACCAATGTCAAATTACACCACGTGATTCAGGAGCGTGATGGCTAGCGCTGATTAGATTTTTGTCAAAATCGGTCAAAGGTCAAGGTCACAGTGAGGTCAAACATAATTCCGTAAATTCACGTGGAGAAATGGAGTATTTTTGCTTCGCTCGACGTTACGAGTTCGTTTTAACTTCGATTTTAATTTTGTCTTCGGTTTTTGCGATCACTTAGGACGCTTAAAACTCGGTTGTTGAAATTCTGGTAAAAATCGGATGTTTTGGAGACGTTTTAAGATTGTATAAAAAATATTTCACTCGACGCATCACAGGTCGTCCCATGATGCAGTGCGCTCAAGCAGACGCGTCGTTGAGTCACGTTAAGGTTTTGTGTGTGCGTGCTGACGGTGTTTTCGATAAAGATGGTGTTTAAAAGTCATTTTTATCCCAATAAGGTTATCGTCACATGCCTGACTCGCTAAGTCGTCGGATTATGTAAAGATTGTTGGTGGATGGCCGAATATTACGGTTTTGTGACTTTGATAAAATAATATTAAATAAATGCGTGGAGAAATGGAGATTTTTGCTTCGCTCGACGTTATGAGTTCGTTTTAACTTCGATTTTAATTTTGTCTTCGGTTTTTGCGATTACTTAGGACGCTTAAAACTAGGTTGTCGAAATTCTGGTAAAAATCGGATGTTTTGGAGACGGTTTAAGATTGTATAAAAAATATTTCACTCAACGCGTCACGGGTCGTCCCATGATGCAGTGCGCTCGAGCAGACAAAAAATGTCGGGACGGGCCCCGGGGAGGTTGTTGGCTTGGTGGCGAGGCCCCTTTGCCGGTGGGGGAGGGGGCGTGGGGGGGGGACGGGGGGATTTTCGACAATAGTTTATTTTTAATGGGATTTTATGGCCATTGTTGAAATTGATTATATGCAAGGAATTGTTGAACACCAACTGATACTCAGCTTGCGTCAGACCTATGTACAGAAGATTTAATTAATTCAAAAAGAACCTGGGCAACACCGGGTGCATTCAGCTCATGTACACACATATATATATATATATATATATATATATATATATATATATATATATATATATATATATATATATTTGAAACACTGTGTCCGATCCCCAACAAGGTGAGGGAGGTGATTGTAATATTGGACAATGTTTTTATTAATGAGTTTTTCTCCACCGAAGTATACAACCAAGTGACAGGAACTTGAAGTAGGCATACCAATGGAGTGTGTGATTTCACCGTTGCTGTTTGTTATTGCTATGGAAGTAATTATTTGTGTGGAGAAAAGGAGTATCATCTGGTGAAGTTCGATGTGGGGAAAAACCACAGCCAGCAATAAGGGCCGTTATGGACGACATCACCATTCTGTCTCCTTAGTTGGAAGCAGATAAAATGTTATTGAAGCAATTAGAGGAGCTCATTTAACAGAGCCAGATGGAATTTCAGCCAAATAAGAGCAGGAGTCTTTCCATGAATAAAAGTAAAGTGAAAGACGTTCATTTTGTGGTGGCTGGGGATAGAATCCCTACATTAAATGAATAGCCAGTTAAGAGTCTTGGTAGATGGTATGCACAACCCTTTACATATAGGCATCGAGGAATGCAGGTGCAGAAACAACTTGTGCAGGGTCTGTCCACAATTGATGGTTGTGGCTTGTCAGGGAGGTATAAGACATGGTGCTACCAATTTGGGTTGTTGCCTCGTGTCTTATGGCCTCTCCAAATATATGAGATTGCTCAAACAAGAGTGGAGAGGATGGAGAAGAAAGTCAATTCATACATGTGGAAATGGTTGGGTTTGCCAAAAATGTTAGCTAGTTTGGTGTTATACAGCAGAAGTTCAAAGATAAAGCTGCCATTTAAGTCACTAGCTGAAGAATATAAGATTGGGAAAGCCAGATTCCAAATGATGCTTCAAGATTCAAAAGACCAGTGATCAGTGAACTGGAGCCAAAGATATGAACGGGAACTAAGTGGGATGTTTA
>NC_140963.1:43661568-43791568 GCF_056783735.1 Eptatretus burgeri
CCTTCCTGCAGGAACTGCCTTAGGTTAACCCGAGGAGACTGCTGTCTGGTGGACGACATCTCAGCACCACTCTGACGCACACCATCACAACATGATCCAGGAAGGTTACCCCATGTGTTTCCTCCAATTATATCAAAGAATGGGGGTCCTGAAGGCTTTGCCCCAATCCTGTCATCTGGTAAGCTGCCCTGCAAAAGGAAGCTGCACAGGAGGTAATCCCACGGAGTGGGTTTTCAGTTTTATTTGCTGTATTTGTGTGTGTGTTGCAGAAAGAAGTGTTTTACAATGGCCGGAGTACAAATCCTGCCACCGTCCTCTTAGAAAATGGTAACCCAACTGCAATAGGATGTCCAGAGACAGAGTTGGGTACCAGATATGGATGGCTGTTGGCTCACAAGGAGCTCGTCCACCCTTTGCACAGATCTGGCGGCCCCTCTGTCATCTTCCTTTGTCTCAGTTTCCTTGTATCGATGTATCCTCTTCACAGTGATAGAAAACACAAACACGAACATATCTGTTCTTTTTACCTCCTCCACCGTAGGTGGATGGAGGTTCTGTTGTCACTTGTGACTGTCTGTCTGCCTGTTTGTCTGGCTGTGAACAGGATATCTTAAAAAGTTGTGGACGAATTTGGACAAAATTTGGTGGAGAGTTTGCATGTGTGACAAGGAAGAAATCAATAGATTTTTGTGAAGATCTGAATGCAGATCCTAGAATTTTTTAAGCGATTCTTCACCATTGAGAGATAGGGTGAAAAACGATATATAACATGATATCTCCAAACGTTATGGACGGATTCGGGTGAAACTTGGTGAACAGGTTGGGTATGTGACAATGACGAAGCATTTCTATTTTGGTAAACATCTGTATCCGAGATTTTTTCCCCCCTAAGTGATTCTTCACCTTTTCTGAGATGGGGTCAAAAGTGATATATGGCATGATATTTCAAAACAATTTGGACGAGGTATGACGAAACTAGGTGGATGAGTCAGTTGTTGACAAGAACAAGCCGACTACATTTTGGGTCAAGTCTAGATGCAGATCTGACCGATCAGTGGGATACAGAACGTGAACTGTTCCACCTGGCGGAGGCACGTGCTCTACCGAGTGCTGTTCGAGTTGAGCATGAAGTTCAAGTAATGGTTGTACGCAGCGAATCGAGTTGTGAAAACAAAATGTTTTAACACATTATTGTTGTGTCTTTTGAGAACAGAAGAGATTAATTTGTTTAATTAGCTTTCTTTAAGCCTCACCTGCACTCATTATTGGCCTACCTCAAAGGGTGTGTGTCCTAGAATTTTGAAAATTTTCGATAATCTTTCAGTGTGTCAGTTGTTGCAGTCTATTTAGTATGGGATGACACAGACACAAGCAAGTCCGTGCACTTTCCCATGACTTGGTACGACAGATATGCCAATCCTTATTCATCAATAAATCATTTGTGCCTTGTTGTAGATTCATCCGCTCAGGCAGGGTCTAAATCGTTGCATTTCTCAGGTGAGGGGCTGTGGAGTGAAATCTGGATGATTTGCTGGTGGCATTTTCTCAGAGCCAGTTCATTAGTATGGTGCATTGTCACAGGAGCCTGGGATTTCATTACCAACATGTGCAGAGCCTGTATGGCTTCCATGACTGAACTAGAAAAAGCAGAATGAAAGCCTCAATGTTTTATCCCACAAGCATTTTCAGTCATGTGAATTAGGCTGAAGTGTAATATACACTAGTTATTCTGCATAATATACTTGAACTTTATGACAGAGCAACCAATCTCCAAGCCTTTAATGCTCAAGCAAAGGATTCGGCTTCGAGTTGCATTTTTTTTTTTTTTAGGACTCTCGACTCCACTCAAAGATATGGAGGCTGGAGACTTGACAGGACATGGGACTCGTACCTTTAAACCTGTTACTCAATCCAGTCATTTCTTTTCGTTGAAATTTTATGTGTATTTTCAATAACATCTTTCTTGAAAAGGGGGGGGGGTAAAGTAGATAAGAGGAGGGGGAAAAAACTGACTGGCATGAGAGAAAACCTGTGTGGCAGGATGACACAATTATTATCAGGTTGACTCTTGAGGATCAAAAATTATCTGACTCGACTTCAATTCTGCTAATTTGTTACTGAAGAACACACAGTTAGCCATCTCTTTCTTATCTCAACCACATCCACTCTCACTCTCCCTTTCCAACACAAACAAATAATGTGAAAAGAACCACTGTAATATGTATGGTTGTGAAAAGTCACAATAATGTTTCTATTATATCAATCAAAGAGAGAAAAAACAGTGTATTTCATTCAACCTAAAACTGTTGATGATGATTTTGATGTACCATACTCTTTACAGAGTGTTGGTGCTGCCGAAGCAGTTTCTTGTCAAGGGTTAAACTGGGTGGTTTGCCATTGCCTTACCAGCGTTGTTTTTCCATGGTCGATCCTCAATATCGAGCAAGGAAAAAGTATGTACCATTTTTAAAATCTTGAATATGACTCCACCAGTGTTTGAACCACCAATCTCCTAGAGTCAGAGCAGACACTTTAACCATTATGACACCAAAACTTACACTTCTCAAGATGGAATATCGTCACAAGATGCAAAATATTTTACCAGCTTACTGTTTTGCGTATTTGTCACAGATGGCATCATCACTTCACACGTGCAGTCTTTGGAGGAGTCGAGTTACCCATCATCTGAGGTTCATAGGTTCATGGAATCAATAAACTTCCTCATTGCAGAATTCTCGAGGTGACTGTTTGGTGGAGAGGTTAAAGATTCATTTATTCATTGGCTGGTGTGCGTTCGATTTCCTCACCACTCAGCATGAGTTGTGGGAGGCCTTGCTGGTTTTAGGGTTTAGCATTGTTACGTTTGTGGGGTAGATGGAGGAATTTCAAAGAAAAGGTAGGATTGTATAGTTAGCTTGGTCCGTGGACGTGTAGGAGACATCTTGATGTAAATTAAGTAGGAAAAGTGTGAGCTGAGGTGTTCCATGTCACCAAACATGGGGTGGTGCTGTGTTAATTAGGTAGGGTTTAAGGATAATTTCTTCCAGTATGTGATTGCCCCCTGTGACCTTTTCCTGTCTTTGCACTTCCAAGACCGGCGATGAAAAGGAATCACTTCCTTAAAACAACAACAAACGAGCCAGACATTCCGAGCAGGCAAAAACCCCACCTCCAGGAATGACAACGAGCAAACGACACCCTTGGAATGGATGATTAAGGGGCGTGACATCAGAGAGAGAGAAGGGAGTTCAGATTGGAATCTGGACACGAAGAAGGAGTGAAAGAGAGAGTTAGGATCAGAGTGGGGACACAAACCCGAGTGGGAAGAGAGATTCAAAGAGGTACGTGGTTGGAGACTGAGGTCTCGTGTTTCTGGCTTTCCCTCGGCATGGTGAAGAAGGCTGCACAATTCATGTATTGGTGCTGAGGCGGATTTGCCTGCGTGATGGAGCAACACGCTGGCCATTGACTGTGAGGCTGGGTCGTGTGAAATCACCCCTCGAAGCCTCGTGTTGTACCATCGGGGAAGAAGGTGGCGCCATTCTGCAGAAGAGCAGCGGCATCAAGTGCAATTGATGAAAGAAGCTGCATGGCGGTTTCTGAGCCCTGGAGTTGAATATCACCTCCCAAATTGCCTTCTGTGCGTTTCCTGCCGAGAGAGTAGCTTGGCGCCATTTTGGGGCGCATTTTCCGCGCAGTGACGACACGGTTTGGTGAACATCAAACTCCAGAAACACATTTCTTGGCACACAGCTAAGTGCTGGAAAAAGGGAGGATTTTTATTTTATTTTATTTAGTGTCCCCTGTCTTTATTAACGTCTGTGTGGAGGCGCCTCAAATCGGAATTTAGTTTTACCTCACGTGCTGTTTTTATTGCTACACTTTGAATCATTACCATTGTAAGTATTTAATTTATTGTCATTAAACCCCCGTATTTATTGAAGTTGCTTGTGTTGTCTACTTGTTGTGAGTTTGAGTATAAACCCCCTGTACTATGCTTCCGTCTGCTACATGCCTTCCCTGCCCTCCCATCCTGCGCTCGCCATATAATCCTCCAAGCATCTCGGCTGTTCGCATTCAAGGGAGAGCTGTTCAGTTAATCGTCCATGTAGGGGCTAATCCCCCCCCCCCATGGACATGCAGTGTTTGGAGAAGTTGAGTTACCTATCAGCTGAGGGTCATCGGTTCATGGAACCAATAAACTTATTAATCACAGAATTCCAGAGGTGACTGTTTGGTAGAGAGATTAAAGACTCATCTATTCATTGACTGGTGTGGGTTTGATTTCCTTACCACTCAGCATGAGTTCTGGGAGGCCTTTAGCATTTTAGGGTTAAGTATAATTCCATAAAGAACAGCTCCTACTTAAATTTCGGGTGACGAACAAAATATTCTCAATTCAGAACTATATTTCAATGCTCCAAGGTTTTGAGAAAGGCATGGTATTCAGCTTCTGCTCGGTGAGAAAATAAGTGCTGGTAAGTGCTTTAATATAGTTTAATATATCTCCTTCCATCAACATTTTATTCAATGAAACATAAAGGTGAATTTTACTCAGAAAAATACTTTTTGCCCATAATTCTTTCTTCGGCAACTCAAATAAAACCAATGCACCAGTAAAGTGCTCCATCTGTTAAATCAGGTTTTGTATGCGATTGGATGTATAGGAAGACAAATGTTTTCCGTTAAACCATTGCCTTTTATGTCCAATACATTTCAGTGTTGCATTGTGGAAATAATGGGAAAAGCGCAACTCGTTGGCACAGACGTTTCAATTCACGTTTAGCAAACCAACTGCCAACGAGCAATGGATATTCATGCATCAGACTTTTGACTGGCAATATTTTAGAAATGGTAACAATCCACCTCAACGATACAATCCAAATGCACCTTTAAACATGATTTTAAATCCACCTTAGCCAATCAAAGCACGCAAATCATGGCTATGAAAAATCTTCCTCGCTGTTCACAGATATTCGAACTGAAAAACTCAAAAGATAATTAAGAATACATGTACATATTATTTAAATGCACATGAATGCGATACACGAAAAGTACTTCCCTATCATCTAATATATAAAGAAGAAAGTTGATTACTTGCAAAATCGAAGATTTTTCAAGTATATATTTTGGTAAGTCGATTTTGTTATTCTTTTGGGTTGCCAAAATAGGTGACCCCTATTGTCAGTGATTCTGTCTGTTTGTTTGGATATTTGTTTGTTTGTCATCAGCATAATTGGTAGTAAATGTGGGCGGATTTTGACCAAACTCGGGTGGTAGGTACATCTTATGACCAAGTGCTTTGGAAATTGTGATGGTTGCTAGGGATGCTTTGGTTCCCTAGCAACAACCGAAAAACCTTCAAAATCGGGACCGTTCACGCGAAATCAATTCCGAAAGCCATTATCCCACGTTGGGTTATGAAATTTGGCACGAATGATCCACAGGTGATGCTCTATCAAATATATTCCGGTTTTTGTGATATGTGGAATACTTTACCTGCAGCACCCCCTACAATTAGGGTGTACACGAAAATTGGCGAAAATTGAAGGCCCCCTAGCGACCAGGTGAGTGCATCGATACGAATGAAACTTTGCAGGTTCATGGTACTCAATGAGTACTACAACTTTGCCTCAGGACATATTGACAGACTTCGCTTAGGTCAGGGGTCAAAGGTCAATTAGTGCAAAAATCGATAATATGCGAGAGCTGGAGGTGCCTTCGCGCCAAATGCTACTCCTCCTCGGGTTATGGTCAGATGGTCATGAAAATTCACACTTATCATCTGGGATGCATTGTGCACAAAGGATCGAGCTGGATTTTCGATTTATATCTTTGTTCACCCATAGCACCCCCTCGAACTTTGGGGATTTCCGATATCAAACCGCATTTTCGGTACTTTTCATTCAAATTGATACCGAGTAGTTATCATTAGATGGAACTCGATGAGATTTGGTATGCATAATCTTAAGGTGATTCTCTATCCGCTATATGACATCCATTTTTTTCTATATCTTATAGTTTCCAAATGGTAACCCTCTCAACTTGGGTGTCCGAGGGCCATTGGGAATTCCTGCTGAAAATTCAAAGTACACTAACTCCAAGATAGTTGAACCAAATCGAATGAATCTTTACATGATTATAGACCGTAATGAGTACTACAACTTTTCTCATTTGCATAATAACCTATTTCGAGTAGGTCAGGGGTCAAAGGCCAACAAGTGCATTTTTCGAGCGAAATGACCATTCAAATCCCCCTTGCTCCTACACGGATTAACCGATACAAATGAAAGTTCATAGGTACATAGTACTCAATGAGTAATACAACTTTGCTTCAGGACATATTGACCTATCTCGGCTATGTCAGGGGTCAAAGGTCAATGAGTGCATTTTTCGGGCAAAATGACCATTCAAAGCCCCCTTGCTCATCCACTGGTTTACCGATTCGATTGCAATTTCGTAAGTACTTTGTACTAGATTAACTCAAATCAGGGGTCAAAGGTCATCGGATGCTCGGCGACCCATGGCCGCCTGCCGGCTTGTCTGTTTGTTTGTTTGTCTGTCCGTTTATCGCCCACAGATCACAATTCTAAACTAATCGTCATTAAACTTTACCAAGTTCTCAAGGTAGCCTCATCTGAGAAGCCTATTGATTTTGAGGTCATAGGTCATCTTGAGATCAGATTTCTAAAATCGACATTCTTCATCCGATTGACTTGAAATTTGAACCATATTTGCAGATTGCATCACTGGATTGGGAAACCAACTGTTTTTGTGGTCAAAGATCAACTCAAGGTCAAACTGCTAAAATCAATTTTATCTGAAAATTCGTCAATTTTCATCTGACTGTATACACAAAAAATAATAATAAATAAAGTCAATGTCGAGGCTCGGGATAGGGTGGGATGGGGTTGGTAACACAGTGTAAACAAGTAGGACACTACAGGGACTTTCAGGTCCTTACATGACAGGGACTTTCAGGAAGGAAAGCAGTGAATTTGAAGGAGGTGGGGTTGTGGTGGATTAGCGGGGGTAGAAAAGATCGTGGTTTTTGATGGGGAAATATAAGAAGTGGTGGTGAACAGCTGTTTTGAAGACCTGGAGGGAAGAGTGAGATTGAAGAAAGTGTGGGAGTTTGTTCCAAATGCAGGAAAAAAGAGAAAAGAAAGAGTGAAGGTGAGCAGTGATTCTTGATTTTGGTAGTTTTACCAGAAGACGGCTGCTGGCGGATCTTGAGCGTCATGCAAAAATATGGAGGGGTGGGCATATTGCAGACGGAGCAGGGGGGCGGGACTGGAGAGCAGACGGCAGAAGACAGAAAGACCACTGACCTGCTTGCAGTGAGAGACCCAAAGATTCAGCCTCATTGCAGGAGACACCAGTGATCCTAAATGCCTTGGTTTCCACAGCATGAATCCAAGAAAGGGGAGAGGTGGGAGCAGCAGCACAGATGAGAGAGCAGTACTTCATCAGGGTGTGGACGGAAGCTTTGAATGTGGTCAGGGGCTCAGGTGTCCCAAGGAAGGATTTTGCATGGCGGAGGATGCCCAAATGGCGACTGGCTTTGGAGGCCAGCTTGGAAATGTGGCTTTCCCAGGAAAGATCATGGCAAATAGTGAGACCAAGAAACTTGAATGAAAGGACTTCATCAAGAGGATTGTTCGGAACGTAGATGGGGGGAGGGGTTTGGGGTGGGTTCCAGATGGTCCCTTCAGAGAGACATTGTAAGTGTGTGAGGGTTAGGGTTCGGTTCAACTTGAAAATGAAAGAGCAATTGCATAGTATATTACTGAATTGGGAAACCAACTATTTTTGATATCAAAAGGTCAAAGGTCAACTCAAGGTCAACTAATAAAATCATAAATTTTCGACTGAAAAATCGTCAACTTACATTTGATTAACCTGAAAATTAAGCAGCAATTGCATTGCGCATCACTGAATTTGGAAACCAACTGTTTTTGAGGTCAATCGGTCAAACGTCAACTCAAGGTCAATCTACTAAAATCATCAATTTCAATCTGAAAAAGAATCAATTTTCGTCCGATGGGCCTGAGCTTTGATTAAGATAGTGAAATTTAATTTCAATGAAATGGATATTTTGATGTATCCATGGCAACATTTGGAGGTCAGCTCTGGAATGGGAGCATGTGCTGGAGCAGCGTGTCGTTGCGTCCACTTTCTGTCAGTACTCCAGGGGCTTACATCTGGCCATCCCCGAGGCAGATGCCTGGCCCAGCCCCATCTCATTGAGATGCCGATAAACCTGCTGCAACCACGAGGCACGTGGTTGGCCCATTGGCCTCCTCCACTCACAAAGCTCCCTCGCTGAAAGAATCTGGTGTGCAGGATCAACGGCAGTAAAACAAGCCATATGTCCATGCAGCTGCAGCTGACACTCACAGACTATGAAGGTAACTTGGTCAAAAATTATCACATTGTCTCATCCTTGACTTCTGAAACAATCTACATCATCAAATACCGCTCGTGAACCATTGTCGTCTTCAGACTTGTTTTTATTATTATTATTATTATTATTATTATTATTATTATTATTATTACACATGCAGCTCTTAATAAAAAAAAGTTATTTACACAGGTTTATTATAAGACCTCCATCTTCAGGCCTCCGGTGAGTATGTTGCTAATACATTGCCTGGGTTTTTCCCGGGACCGTTCGAGTAATATGTTTTGTGAAGATCGTATGCTGAAGTTGTCGTAGTTTGTTGTCAACAACACAAATTTAATCATTGTAGTGTTTACATGTGCGCCTGCAATAAGCCAACATTGCTTCACTGACATTTCATGAATGCCTGCATACCAGACATTACATAACTGTATCCTTATAGTCAATTTTGATTGGATACACCAGAGCCAATCAGGAACCATAAAACTGACCAGTCACCTTCTTCTTCTTCTTCTTCTTCTTCTTCTTCTTCTTCTTCTTCTTCTTCTTCTTCTTCTTCTTCTTCTTCTTCTTCTTCTTCTTCTTCTTCTTCTTCTTCTTCTTCTTCTTCTTCTTCTTCTTCTTCTTCTTCTTCTTCTTCTTCTTCTTCTTCTTCTTCTTCTTCTTCTTCTTCTTCTTCTTCTTCTTCTTCTTCTTCTTCTTCTTCTTCTTCTTCTTCTTCTTCTTCTTCTTCTTCTTCTTCTTCTTCTTCTTCTTCTTCTTCTTCTTCTTCTTCTTCTTCTTCTTCTTCTTCTTCTTCTTCTTCTTCTTCTTCTTCTTCTTCTTCTTCTTCTTCTTCTTCTTCTTCTTCTTCTTCTTCTTCTTCTTCTTCTTCTTCTTCTTCTTCTTCTTCTTCTTCTTCTTCTTCTTCTTCTTCCAAAACCTTAATCTCGAGGACTCGGCTCTTGTATATACAAGATCCGGATCTCTTTAAATACTGAGCACATGTACACATCCTGACATAGACGGTGCCTTTTGAGAGCGTCTATCATGTACTTTTAAATATATTCGGACATTTGCTTTAAAGTTTCGAAAAGTTCACGTTACTATTTAAAGATTATTCCATTTATCGTATTGTAATTTCGTAAATACATTATTTATTTCGTAAATACACGATATATCGTAAATACATTATGACGCATTTTGCTATTGGCTTAATCAAGGCACGTGACGAAATAACGAAAGTTGTTGTTGTTGTTGTTTTAAAAATGTTTTTATTTATTTTTAGCCGCCAAATATTTAGGACGCTGCTCATGGACACATTTGTCCTTGTTAGTATTACAACTAAACACCAAGTAATATGTTTGAAAGGCATTAACGAAAACTGTTGATACCCTTAATAATTTTCTCATGCCGAGAGATAGATGGCGCATTGCTCTCCCAGATTTATGGTAATACCCGTGTTAATGCCTCGAGCGAGTATATGTTACTTATACACTGCCTGGATTTTCCCCCCCGAGAGCGATCGAGTAATGGGTATTGTGAAGATCATATGTTGAGGCCATATGTGTGCAAGCTAACAACGGAAACTATGTATTCCCTTGGTACGTTTTTTTCTCTACCTCTAATCCTCCCCATCTCGGTACGATCCATCTATTGCTTTTTTTACTTGAATCTACCACGTCAGGAAGATCGGCATGGTAAGATGCCCACCGGGACACTTCTGGTGGCTTCACTCACGCTAATAGAGATAGCTCTTGAAGGACCATTTAGGACGCATTGCGCCTCCTGATTTGTTGTAAAACCACCGTGTTCATGCTCCCACACATGTAATCCTCTCCATCTGTTGTATGGAAACTACACAGCCTCAACTACTGATGTTAATCACGTGATTTTATTTATTTATTTATTTAGCAATCCCGAATGAACTTTGGGTGTAAGTGATCTGCCTCTGGAGATGAGGAGGAGATTGGTACCATACTCTTTGTAGAGTGTTGGTGCTGCATGAGCAGTCTCCTTGGCTATTGGGCACAATCCTGGATGGGTCGCCACTCTGACAATACACCAGCATGCTTGCACTCATTTTGCCGACCTCGGAAGGATGACAGGCCGAGTTAATCCCACCTGGTATTAATTCAACAGATGAGCGGGATTTGAACTCAGGACCCTAGGATCCAAAGCCACCACCCAATCCATTAAGCCATCACCAGGCCTTATCTGCCTCTGAGCTACCAAGATATTTTTGATTCTGACTAAGAGTTAACTTTTTTTGTTAACTCCAAAGGCAACACTTATGTTAAGTATCTTGACCTACCTTACTTGCATTATAAATACTGCAAAATGCCACCAAAAAAAAGACCCCTGATTGGGCAGAAACAAATCAGATGCAAAGAAAATGGCAGTCTACAGGTCACTTGAGATTCAAGAGCAGACACAGGCTCAGGTTGAGGATCAATGTGCAAGCCAAGCAGTCTTCAGGGCAGCATGTTGGGCACCGTTAGAAGGTGAAGCATTTCGATACAAGTCCAAGTGTATTTTGCAACACCCAAGATTAGTAATTCATGCAAAATCATAAGGCCAATATCCCCCAATATATGCAGGTAATATTTAAATCCATATTTCAGTGAATTTCCCCAGGCAATGTCGGTACTTCAGCTAGTTTACTATATTTTACTAAATTTCATTTTTCACGATCTATTCTACACAGGTGGGGTTTGTGCAGTTGATAAAGTCAGAGATTATTACCTCTGCCATCAAAGGTGGATGGAGGTTATGTTTTCATCCCTGTCTCTGCTTGTCTGTCTGTCTGTCTGTGTCTGTGAGCAGGATATCTCAAAAAGTTGTGAACAGGTTGGGTGTGTGACAAGCACAAATTGATAGATTCTGGTGAAGATACTGATCTGGATCTGAGAATTTTTGAAGTGTTTCTTCACCATTGAGTGATAAGGCATATCTCAATGATATATGCTTATATGGCATATGTCGAAAAGGTATTGATGGATTTTGATGGAAATCGGTGTATGTGATGGGTGTGTGACAAGGACGAATTCATTCGATTTTGGTGAACATCTGGATCCGGATATGAGAATTTTTTTTAATTTGTCAAGTGATTTTTCACCATTGAGAGATGGGGCTGCAAACGATAGAAAGCCTGATATTTGAAAAGTTGTGGACGGGTTATGACAAAACAAGGTAGATGAGTTGGTTCGGTGACAAGAACAAGCCGATTCGATTTTGCTTAATATTTGTATGCAGATCTGACCAATCAGTGGGATACAACACATAAATTGTTCAGCCTGCAGGTTTTAGTTTTAAAATATTGACCGAGTGCCCACCTCAGCAGATTTCATTTCACAGAATTCTTGAATCTACCACTCCAATTGATTCATTACTGGGGAATAGCAATAAATATGCATGTATAAAGGAATTCAACCTGTCGGGCAAATCGAATTTTTACGACTTTAGTGACAAATTAACTATGCCTCTCATTGTTTGGTGTGATAACTGCAACACTTTAGCCACTTACAACACTTCTCTTCAAAGCTTGAATTAAATCTATTTTTTGCAAAAGCACCAAACCGAGCATATATCGAGGCTGTCATGAGTTGTTCTGAGCTCGGGGTGTAGCATCAAGGAGTGCACACTATGTATGCTAAGTTTGTACTTAAAATTGGTTTATTTACTTGACAAAGGTTTGCCGTGCTGTTTCACTGTTGAAGTCTGCCATCTCGATCTGCCATTGTATTAATGTCTGTTCAACTCTTTAATCATTTTTATGCATCATTTTCATGGATGTCATTTTTGAACCAACCTGCAAAAACTTTGATTTGTTTGTTGGTTGTCCAATCTCTGGCACCTGAGTAAGTAGAAGATGATGAGAAACGTGAAATTAACCTAATGGGCTCAAGTTGAAGACATTAGAGTGACCCGAGTTGTGAAAGAAGGTGATTTCCAAAGCTGCTGTTTTGGTGATTCAGGCAGTTAGCACAGATGTGGTAACAAAAAGGCTGATGATGTAAGACTGACCATCGAGATACAAAAGTTGTGTAAAAGAGTCTTGCAGAAGTGAGGTGTCATAACAAGTGTCTAAAGCCCTCTTCACATCAATGCTCCAAATCATACCCTGGTGCTGCAATGCAGTGACAATCCACTCCATTATAAACCCATTGCCTTGAAAACAGCATATCAAAATCATAAAATTTCCGCATCAAATTATTCGGGAGCCATTCAGATCAACCGGACCGTTTCCGTTTTTATCGCCTGATTACCAGTAAAATGTAACTCGCCGGATATCGCTGTGCTAGAATGCGGGTACGTCTAGAATGAACTCTGACCTTTATCACTCCTCATCGAATGTCCGCATTAAATTGAGGAGCCATTCACTGTTCACATCGCCATTACTCTGATGCCACTACGTTTTTGATGTGGATCAGATAGCGGCGTAAACGACTCTGACATAAATCTTCAAATCAAAATCTACTCCAATGCTGATACGACATTCTCTTTGATGTTAAGGGGTGTCAAGAGAACAAGATTCTAATGAAGAAATATAACTGGATATAACTACTGCATAAGTAAGTGTAAGATATAACTAATGCGTAAGTAAGTGTAAGATATAACTGCTGTGTAACAGGTATGCACTTCAAATATCGGAGATTGTTTGCACGTGTACCTTCAGGCAGTGGACAAAAAATGGAAACACCTGGGTAAATGAGTGACACCAAGTACATTGAAAGCAACAGCTTCCACACAGGTGTGGCCCATGTGTTAATTTAGGCCTAAGTCACATTTGCTCTTCGGCGAGGATACGACAGCCGTACACCCTCTGAATTGACAGAAACTTGCGGTGGCCGCAGAGTTTCTGTGGTGGCCTCAGGGTGGCCCTACGCTGTTTGGCTATCTTTTTCAGGCCGTAGGGGTCGCCGTGGAATTATAACACGGAGTTATAACTTTTTTCATTTCTGCATTTGCTGTAGCAATTCGACAAGCCGAAAAAAAAAAACTGGTTAAAAAAAAAATGAACCCACTCGTTACCGTCCGTCTGGCCGCACGTTTGCCTTAGGGCCCCCCTGCGGTCGCCTTGCGGGCACCTTGAGGCTACCTTGCGTCTGCCTTGAAAATTCTATTGCCACCACAGGGCCCCCTTAAGGTCACCGTGCGACATCAAATCAAAGACCGTACAGCAACCCCACGTTTTAGGTCTCCACAATTTCTAAATACGCCGTGCGGCTCCCCGAAAAATAAAAACATATGTGACTGCTACATTGTGTGACCGTGGAAATACTGCGGCCACCGTATAATTGCTAGTGGCCGTAGATTTTGGAGACCCCACCGCCGCCGTGGCAAATGTGACTTAAGCCTTAGCAAATAACATCCCAGCATGCTTAGGGTCATGTAAAGAAATTCTGCAGAGGCCTGGATGCCTATAATGGCTAGCAGGGCTGCAAGAGGAGACATCTGTAACTTTGAAAGAGGTGTGATTGTTGGGGCATGTTTGGCAGGACCTTCAGTAACAAAGACAACTCAACTTGCTGATGTTTTACAAGCAACGGTGTCTAAGGTGATATCGACATGGAACACCAAGGGAAAGACACCATCAAATGGCAACAATGGGTAGAAGAACATACTCCAGGACAATGATATCCATGCATTAATTTGAAATTCAAGGCAAAGCAGGCAAGCAACTGCAGATCGATTGACTGTAAATTTCAACCTTGGGCGTGAGCAGCCAGTCTCATCAAAATGGTCTGCTGAGAACTCCACAGAATGGGATACCATAGTTGGTTTGCAGTACACAAACTGCTCATCACATTTGGCAATGCACTTTTGCAAGTACAGTGGTGCAAAGAGCACAGGCAATAGACTACCGAGCAGTGGTGAAATGCGATATGGTCAGATGAATCATCTTTCACCATGTTCTCAACAAACAGATGAGTGCATGTGTGGCACCAACCGAAAGAACTCTACAGCCCTTAGTGCTTGGTTCCAACAGTGGAGGATTCTGTTGGTTGTGTAAAGTTGTCAGGCACATTTTCCTGGCATGGTTTGGGTGCAGTCATTCCCTTAGAAGGCAAGGTCAATGCCAATCACTACTTAATGGTACTGAGTGATCAACTTCACACCATGTTGTAGCATTTTTTCCTGCCAGGAGGGGTGTCTTCTAGGATGGCAATACCCCCATCCACAGAGCACATGTGGTCACCCAGTAGTTTGATGAGCATGACACTGATTTTTTCCATATGTCCTGGCCTTTTCAGTTACCAGATATGAACCCAATCGAGCATTTATGGAATATTCTGGAATGATGCCTGAGACAGCGTTTTTAACCTCCATCAAGCAGGTGTAAGTTGATTAACTTTCTTGCAGCAGAATGGTGCCGCATCCCTCCTGAAGAATTCCAGACACTGCTGGACTCTATGCCACGGTGCATACAGGCTGCACGTGGTGGCCCAATGCCCTATAGTAAGTGACTTTACATCGTGTTTCCATTTTTTTTTGTCCATTACCTGTACATCGCCTGCTGACTGACAGACTGGAAGGAATAAATCCCCCCCCCCCCCCCGACCTCGAAATCATATGAAAAATGAGATCTCATTCAGGTGAGATTTAATAATGTAGAAATGGAGCATGGAGGTAGGTGCACAGTGGCAGGCCTATCCCTGGATGAGGCAATTGGCCAGGTGGATGCAAATCTAGTGGGCAATGCCACTGATTGGCTTGTGCTTTGATGAGTTGATGATCACGCTCTCTTATTGGCTTATTGACTTGTAAAGTTCCATAAGTAGAGTGGCTGGATATAAAATGCAGTGATGTGAAACAGAGAAATTTCCAGGTGAACAGACTTTCTTGCTGAGCAGATCACGATGACAGGGAATGATTGCTGAGTCAAGATTATGGTCATGCTGTGCTTGGCTATACCCCAAATATGAGGTCGGTGCATTCACTGTGTACACTGTGCTGGGTGCACACCTGAAGCAGTCCCTCCTACTTTGTAGTCCCGGCAGCTGATACACAACTGTGTCTCCAAGGGACTCAAATACCCATGGGCTCTATCACTTATTGCTCAATCGGTCCCACCTCGTCAATCATGAGACCGACAATCCAAACTGTTACTTCTTCGTTTACTCTCAGAAGTCTTTTACAAAAGTCGACATTTTGATCTCTCGAGTTCCAATGAAAGAAACATACAACATGAATCTGATCTGTTGACTCACTCCCACCTCCCTCCACTGTCCCCACTCAACATTATGTTGTATGTTTCATGGCTCGTTTGCAGTATATCTGTTACTTGTTGCAGATAAATGTGTTTAATTTAGAAATGTCCTGCAGCTCAATGTTTATTGTAAATTTCTCCACAATAAAAACGTATGCGAAGTGAGCAGTGCCCTGGTCTAGAGTTAATGTGTGCAAATTAACCTAATATCATATCTGACAGTTTCCCATTGAGTTTCGAACTTCATATTTAAAGGCCCTGCCACACCTTGACGATTTAGCCAGCGTATGCCGACGTATGAAAAATTTGACGAATACGCTGGCACACGTCGAATACGTTATGGGTAAGTTTTGTATACGTTAAGAGCACGCTGAAGCATGTCGTAGTACGCCGAGCTGATCGACAAATTTTAAGCATGCTTAAAATTTTTAGACATATGCCAGCGTATGACTCACACGTTCCGCATACGCTGGCCATAAGTTGTAGGCATGTTATGCAATCGTTGACACACGTTACTTGTAAGTTACTCATAAGTCAAAACACGTCGAGGTAATGTTTAGCGTACCCAAAACTTATTTCTAACCTATGAGTAACCTGCTTTGAACCTATGTGTAACGTATCTCCAACGCATATTGACGTATGTAGACGTATTTGATGTCTTTCGGACGACCACAGAACTTACTGAACGTGTTTCTAACTTACAGCTACCGTATAATGGCGTATTGGCAGCGTTTAGGGGAATTGGTATGGTTTAAAAATGGGTAACCCATAAAAATGGGTTTCACAGGAGGAACCCATCAGTGTTCCAGACTCCATGTTTTTGTTTTTTTTCTTTGGCATGATGGTGATGTTGACACTTCGATTTCTAGTGCGGTTATGATTTAAATCGTTGAGGGGCAGCCTATTAATAGGCTATGCCACGTGATCATTGGCGATGCGCTGCCACGCTATGCATAAGTTAGACTATCGTTGGGCATAGGTTGTGAACGCCGACAACACGCTAAGCATTCGTTGGTATAAGTTATCTATAAGTTATCGAAACGTTCTGTGTACATTACTAATACGTTATGCATACGTCCAACTCGTTATGAATATGCCCAAAACTGAAAAGAAATATCAATAGTTCAGCATACGCCAGCGTTTTACATACATTTTGATACGTTGCCATACGCTGGCTAAAATGTCAAGGTGTGACAGGGCCTTAAGGTCTTGAAACAGTGGGATAGAAAACGAAACACATTCACCTGGAAAAGGTATATCATGCGCTCCACCGATGTGCCGTTCTCGTTTAATGTGGTATTGGTAAGGCACAGGTATGATGGGTAGAACGCAGTGCCAGATTAAGCCTCGGCTGGCCCTAAGGCACATTTTGAAATTTTAGAGAATGGCCTGAAAATTTTTAATTCGATCTCGGGCTCATGGAAATGGACCCCAGACAAAAGATGAACTGATTCAAGAACAAAATATTTAATACAAAAAAGACAAATATTTAATGTGAAAATAATTTTTGGCCCGAATTTTTGGCTGGCCCTAAGGCACATGCCTTGTTTGCCTAATGGTTAATCCAGCACTGGTAGAATGGCCTCCTTCTCGCCTAATTTCCTTGTTATTTTAACTTTGGAGACTTCCACAGTGACTCATTCAGTTACCATTGTTACCCTGACGAGCTTGATGTTATAAAAGAGGTGGTTTGAGTTGGATTCAATGAGTTTTTAGTCCAACAGATCTTCAAAGATGATGAATTGTTGCGGCTCGAATTAATAATGTAATTATGAAACAGTAAATAGACCACAATGTCTCACCCAATGATTGCTTTGAGAATACTGTATACATTAACATCAAAAATCGAGCTACTGTATTGGGATTCATCTCAAAAATCCTCAAATGTATTCCGAATTTTTAACAACGAACAACAAAGATTGTTTTTTAAATGTTAATAACTCCTTTTCAAAGTTAGGTTAAAAAAAGAATGCAAAGCAAACTTCAAGGTGGTGGTGGACTGTGCCGTCTCAGAGCACTGTGACATCACAGGTGCGTATTTCACTTGTTTCCACGACTCGTTAACACTCATTAGTCGTGATCATGCAACCGAGAAAGAATGTCGTGGTTTTTATCGGCATTTTTGCTTTGTCAAATTTATTTTACTTATCCACCATTCACTCGTTAGTAAAGAACTGACACATTTGAAAATGATGGAAGCACGTGGACAGGAAAGAAAAGGGGATTTGTGGATGAGAGAGCAATGGAAATATGAACTCTTGTTCGTGAATGTACTTTTGTTATGGTCTTGAATGCATGATCGGCCGAGCCCTTCTTGTGGAACAAACTTGTAACACTGAGTAACCATCGTGATGGGAGAAAATGATATTTTTGCTGAACTGAATTTTCTGAAATTATTTTGTCGATCCTTCCAGAACTATAGGGTATTCAAAGAATACTTACCCTGCACAGTCTTGAGAAGGACTTGGTGTGTTTTCTAACGTATAACCCCCGGGACGCTGGAGCCGCCTCTGAGCTTGCCTGATCCTCACCCTAATATGGGGGATGCCCTCACTGGCACTCCCCCCCCCCCCGATGCCCACATGGCATTTTGGTGCTCCGGGTCCCGTTGCTTGGGCACCCGGGCCCATTGGACACTACACTAAACACTGCACTGGCATGCCAGGCCCCTCTCCTCGGGTACCTGCATCCACTAATACACCACTGGCCCCATGGAATTACCTACGGCCTTACCTGGCCGATGAGTCCCCAGCGCCCAGCGTGCCTGCTTCATCAGAATACTATACTCACAAGCCACACCCCCAGCCAGTCCATTATCTCCTACACCCCACAAAAAAAAAAACTTTCCACAATCAGCACCAACCACAGAACAACACCCATGTGTAAATTTGCCTAATCCCCCTATCTAACTTTAAACTAACCCCCAGGTTTACTTGCATGGATCCACTCCCCCCCACCCCCCAATCAATCCTTCACACCATGCATTCCGTTACTCACACTCGTACCAGGCCATTGCCCTGCCCTCATATTCATAATTCATCAACCACACACACACACATTTCCACTCACCTACACAGCATCACCTAACTAATTTCCCCAAACAAACTCGTGCACCCTCGTCTTCCCTTGTACTACGCATACTCCCATTTAACCCTACCCTCAATACCTCTCTACGTCCCCACTACATGTTCATTGTCTCCACCTAAACAGTCCCTATTGTCGCTCACAATCCCTAAATTTATCCTTGCCCTCCCTCATGGTCACTGCTTTGGTACCCGCATAGAGGCTACCATCACTGGCATCCCTATGTGGTCCAAACAATGCCATCCTCATTGGGCTTGTACTTTTAGGCCCCCATGGAGGTAACGATGGCTGGCACCCCATGTGGACATTACAGTCGCCATCTCTTACCCCTACTACAATGAGCCCTCTGCATCCACGAAGGTGCTCGGCCATATGTCTGTTACCAAACAATTTTTTTTTAAGAAAGTGTTGCCACTGGGCATCGGGTTTTCCCACGGGGAAGCAAGCTGTGTTCCCAACGCCCATTGCTCATGCCGGGTATACTGTGCATATTGCATACCTGGTTCCCATGGAAAATTTTTTGCAGCGCAATTCATTTTATTTCGCCATCTGTACTCCGTTTATCTGTCACAGAGCGTTTACACGCCAACCCCTCAGCATTTGTCACGAAACCAAGCAATTGTCCGTGCTTGGACGGTTTGTGAGGCATGGATCGTGCACACTCCCGGACGTGCCGTGAAAGAGTACCTCACAGGGCCGGCATGGATCCCAACTCCATGATGATTTTCCCACACTCGACACCACAACACATCCGCGTTTTAAATATGTTGCTCACGGAAGGCTCACTCCCGTCAGTCAAGTTAACAGCTACCCCCCCCCCCACCGTCTGCATCAGTGCATGTCCTTCGCTCTTTCACTCGCTCATGCACTCCACACCACTCATTCCTGGCACGCACTCCATCACGCTTGCTCTCTGCACACTAAGCACACACTCCATGCCTCTCATCTCTCCAAGAAACCCCGGGTCATTTTTTTCCCCCCAAGCTTGACACACACCCATTCGCATCATGCACACGCCCGGTCTCACCATGACTCACTTTCACTGTACTCACCTCCTCCCGGTTCTTCTCAAGGACCTGTATCCTCTTCGCTTGATCTTTGAGCACTTTGTCAGGCTGTAAATACAACATGTCCATGCATTCAATAATCTCCTCCATTACTCTACCACCTGTTTCTACCTGTTTTGCTTTAATTTCAATTATCTCGATTTTTACCTAGTCAGGTCAGGTTCGATCTGTGACCTGCTACAGGTACCATTTAAACCTGTACTAACCTGTTCCATGGTCGGGTTGTCGGCGACTAAACCGTCTCCCCCACCAGGTTTTCTGGTGAGGAGGGTGTTTGGATATGGACACCCAGCAGGATTAAAAACAAAACCTGTCAAAGGGCGGAGGAGCTCCTTGTGAGCCAACGGCCATCCATATCTAGTGCCCAACTGTGTCTGCAGATGTCCTCCTGCAGTTGGGTTACTTTTTATTAAGAGGTTGGTGGCAGGATTTGCACTCCGGCCACCGTAAAACCCTTCATTCCGCAAAACGCAAAAACGCAAAAAAATCTGAAAACCCACTCCGTGGGAGTACCTCCTGTGCAGCTTCCCTTCGCAGGGCAGCTCACCGGATGACGGGATTGGGGCAAAGCCTTCGGGACCCCCAATCTTTGATGATAGGAGGGAAACCACGGGGTAACATCCCTGGGTCAGATTGCGGGAGAGTGTGTCGGAGTGGTGCTGAGGTGTCGTCCACCAGACGACGGTCTCCTTGGGTTAACCTGAGGCGGTCCCTTCGGGTGGGTGCCTGGAATGTCCTATCCCTAAGAAAGAATGATCACCTGTCTCTGTTATCATCTGAGCTCAAGCGTGTGGACATCGGGATTGCAGCTCTCTCTGAGGTTCGGAGACCGGATTGCGGACAGATAATGGTGGGTGGTTACACCTACTATTGGTCTGGTCGCTCTGATGGTTACCATACCCAAGGAGTTGCTGTCGCTGTGTCCAATAAGCTGACCCCAATGATAATTGAGGTAACACCGGTCAACGAGCGTATTATGAGATTAAGGATTCGTCACTCCTTAGGTGTCATTTCCCTGGTCTCTGTTTATGCTCCGACTGAGGCGAGTGATCTCACCGTGAAGGATGCATTCTACGCCACGCTCGAGTCTGTGGTTGATCAGTGCCCCAGACGAGATACACTTCTAGTCTTGGGGGATTTCAATGCATCGACTGGAACTGATAGGGATGGTTATGAGGTGTGTGTTGGTCCCCATGGGTCAGGAACTATGAACCAGAATAGCACTAAGTTCCTTGACTTTGCAAGAAGTCATGGACTTAGGGTGGCTGGTTCATGGTTTCAGCGCCCACAAGCTCATCGCTGGACTTGGTATTCCAACGCTGGCGGTGTGGCAAAGGAGATTGACTATGTCCTCATTGACGGTCGTTGGAGGATGATCCAGAACTGCAGGGTCTACCGGAGTGCTCAGTTCCTCAATACTGACCACAGGCTTGTTGTAGCAACTCTAAAGCTGCACCTTAAATCCTGGAGAATGGTACCATCCCAGCCTAGGCTGTATGTTGCCAAGCTCAGGGATGAGAGAGTAGCTGAGGAGTTTGCGAACAGGCTGAGTGGACACTTGGGGGGTCTGGGTGATTTGGGGGGTCCTGAAGAGTTGTGGAGCGCCTTCAAGACCATCGTCCTTGATGTTGCTGGTGGATGCCTTGGAGCTCACCGCAGGGCAAAGAAGAATTTTGTCTCTCAAGGGACACTGGATACCATTGACCAGAGTCGCAGGGCCAGGCTGAATGGCAGAGCTGAGCTGTTCAGGGAGCTGAGGCGTAAAACTGTACATGCACTGAGGTTGGACAAGGAGGCCTATGTTCGAGGAATCTGTGAGGGGGTAGACCATCACCTGTGGACAGGTGATTCTCGTCCCGCTTACAGGGGAATTCGCGCATTACGTTCATCCAAGCCCATCCCTCGGAGCACTGCAGTTCGAGCAAAGAGTGGTAGGCTCTTGACAGGGGAGTCTGAAGTGAAGGCCCGCTAGGCCAGTTACTTTGAGCGGTTGTACCAGGCTGATCCCCCAGCTGTCGAGTTGGACGTCAAGGGTGTTACAATCCCTGTTGCTGACCCTCGAATCAACTGTGGTCCACCTTCGCTTGTGGAAACACGGGCTGCGGTGAACCAGTTGAAACGGGGCAAAGCTCCAGGGATCTGTGGCATCCATGCCGAAATTCTCAAGGCTGGTGGAAATGCTGCACTCGTGTCGTTGCATGCAGTTTTGTGCTCTGCCTGGAACACAGGCATCATCCCAACTGACTGGAAGAGGGGCCTTGTTGTCCCTCTCTGGAAAGGGAAGGGTGATCGCCAAGACTGCAACAACTACCGAGGGGTGACGCTGCTCTCAGTGCCGGACAAGGTCTTTGCTCGGATAATTCTTGATAGGGTTCGCCACCATCTGCCTGAGCACCAGCGTCCAGAGCAGTCAGGCTTTACACCAAAGAGGTCAACGATTGACCGTATCCTTGCACTTCGTGTCCTCACCGAACGCAGACGAGAGTTTCGGCAGGGGCTGCTTGCAGCCTATGTTGATCTCTGTAAAGCGTTCGATTTAGTGAATCGGGATGTCCTCTGGAGGATTCTTGGTCTTCGTGGGGTGCCACCAAAACTGATCGATCTGATGTCTGAACTCTACTCTGGTACTAAGAGTGCTGTGAAGTGTGGTGGTACCATCTCTGACTTATTTCCAGTTGTTACTGGAGTTCGTCAGGGATGTGTACTTGCCCCCACACTTTTCAGCACTTGTATGGACTGGATTTTAGGGAGGATGTCGGAGAGATCAAGTTGCGGTGCATCGTTTGGGAATGTCAAGATCTCGGACCTTGATTTTGCAGATGATGCAGTCATCTTTGCGGAGACTTTAGACATCCTCTTGGGGGCCCTCGAGGTGCTGAATGAGGAGTCGGAGCCGTTGGGATTATGGGTTTATTGGGTCAAAACTAAGATCCAGGCTTTTGGTGACATCTTGGATGCTGTTGTCCTGTCTGTGTCTGTTTGTGGTGAGGATGTTGAGGTCGTGGAGAGATTCACTTACCTTGGCAGTGATATTCATGTCTCTGCTGGCTGTGAGTCAGAGGTCAATAGACGTCTGGGTCGGGCCTGGGGAGTCATGGATTCACTGGATCATGGGGTGTGGCGCTGCCGGTACCTGTGCGGGAGGACGAAAGTCCGAGTCTTCAGGTCCTTGGTACTTCCAGTCTTGCTCTATGGGTGCGAGACTTGGACTCTGACCAAGGATCTGAGACGGAGACTTAATTCCTTTGGTACCAGGTCTCTTCGGAGAATCCTTGGCTATCGCTGGTCGGATTTTGTGTCCAACGAGCGGTTGCTGAGAGAGACTCGGATGAGATTTGTTACCTGCATAGTCCGTGAGCATCAGTTGCGGCTGTATGGACATGTGGCTCGTTTTCCTGACGCTGATCCTGCTCATCAGATTCTCTCAGCGAGGGAGTCTCATGAGTGGAGGAGGCCAGTGGGCCGACCACGTGCCTCATGGTTGCAACAGGTTGACCATCATCTCAAGGAGATGGGGATGGGCCTGGCATCTGCCTGGGGGATGGCCAGACGGAGGCCCCTGGAGTACCGGCGGAAAGTGGATGCAGCGACGCGCTGTTCTGGCACATGCTCCCATACCTGACCTGACCTGATTTTTACCTCATCCACCTTCTCTTTTACCTTCGTTAATTCCCAATGCACCCCTTGTTTTATCCCCCTCTAACGTCACCTTCATTGTTTCTATTTGTGTTTTCATTTCCTGTTCCTTTGTCCCTCTCGTCTGTGTCTCCTCCTCTGCTCTCTTCGTTAGTCCCTCATGTACCATTTTGCATTCATTTTTATTTGCAATCATCTGTCTTTTTGTTTCCTTCTGGGCAGCTCTTAGCTCTTTTATTACCCCTGTGTTCTTCTCCACTTGTTCCTTCAGCTCATTCTGTCCTATCGTCAGTCCTTTTACCTCCTTCATTATGTTCCCAATCTCTCCCATCAGACTGACCTCGCTCTCCCTCACTTCTACCTGGACACCGATCCTCCACTCCCTTACCTCCTCTCGCACCGCCACCATTTCTCTGCCCATCACGTCCATTCTGCTGCTGTTGTTTTGGTCCATCATTTTTATTTGTGTCTTGTTTTCTTCACTCATACTGTCCATTCTTCTGCTGTTGTTTTGGTCCATCATCGTTATTTGTGCCATTAATTGCCTCATGAGAAACATAGGGTCATTATCACGCTGCACTGGTGGCGATAACCCACCGTTCTACACGATCAGCACTGCATTTTCCTCAGGCCAAGGGTGGGAATTATTTTCCACCTTTCGCATTGCTTCCTCTTCACCTCCAATTGCGACTTCATGTGGGTCCTGGATCAATTCCTTATCCATATTAACATCGTCTGCATGGTCCACCGGGACCTGCCCGTTTTGGTCCGCCATTGTCTGCACCAATAAATTTAAATAAAAGTTAGTCTAAACAACTCTAAATTTTGAGGTTTGGGAAGTGCACAACCGGTCCAAACAACCCACTCCCGATCAACAATTTTTCGAATTTCACACTGTTAACACCAGTTTGTTGATCAGGGGGTTCGAAAAATCCCATTCCTGACACCAGTTTGTTATGGCCATGGGTACCGAGTGTATTATGAGGGGGTTAATCCTGGTTTCTCCTCGAAAGAATCGGACCTGGGGCCACTGCTCACAATTAGCATTGTGGTATGGTGGGTTGCTTTACAACCACGAACGCCAATCAGTTAATGACGAGTTCCAGTGTCCACCGTCTAATTTGCTGTTTAACTTGAGGTCACGTGGCTTCCTGACCAGTTTACCTGCCCTTGGTGATGCTCCAATCTTATCTTGATTAGATCTTAAGTAGGGTGACTGAGCCTTTACCGCTGGTGCCAGCCGACTATGACAGGTTAATTAGTTTGGAAATTACTTCGCAGTCTATCTCGGTTCAGTCAATGCTGAATCAATGGAAGGAAATGACAAGCATCTCCAACAACTACCATCGCTCTCCCTTTCCTTTGCTTTTCCGTTCCGGAAAAAAAAATGAACTGAAGAACTTTCTATTTCCTTGTGGTGTAAATAGATGAATTCAAATCAATCAAAATAATCTCAAACAAATATAGAATTAAACAGGCATTGATCGAAAAATAGACAAAGAGCAGACACTTATCACTATGCCTTAGTTAACAATTAAACACGAGACAAAGGCACCCAGCAGATCCTTCAGGGGGGGGGGGAGAAATCCGGTCTCGGCTTTGCAAGGACAAATTCGTCCTGTGTCCAATAAAATGTCCCAAAATGTGTGAGCATGCCTTGGTCCGCTGCCAGTGCCCTGCTTCGCCAGACACCCACCCGCAAACAGGCTCAAACACCAATTGACGTCACGCCATCACGCCCAGGAACCAGAGACGCCAAGAATCAGGTACTTCAATGGCAGGTTCCGAGCAGAACCTCTCCTCTCCTCTCCACAGTTCACCTCTCCACAGCTCCGTCTACTCGCCCTCTCCGTCTCCTCTCTTGGCTCGTCCCAACTCTTCACTCTTGACTTCTCTCACTTCTTTCCAGCTCCACCGACGACTCTCTTGAACTCCGCACACTCTACTAACGAACGCAGCCGTTTATATAAGCCCCGTGGCTTCGCTCTTTCACCCTTGACCCTCTGCCTCCAACCCTTCACCTCTCTAACTGGCTCCCCATTGGCCCGAGGAAAAGTGGGCGTGAATGCTTTTTGATCCATGAATTTGCATATAGCGACCGCCCTCCAACGCCCTGGAGGCGGGGCCAAATCGCCCCTCGCTCACCGATTGGACGGAACAAAAGTGGGCGTGAGTCGTTTTTGATCCGTTTTTCTTCGGAAAGTCTGTGATGTCTCTGAATACGCTGCTCGGTGCGCGCCCTGCACGAGTCCAGCATCGGTGCCCACGAGTGGCGCGAGATGGTGTGGATGCGATGGTGGCGAGTTGTGACGGTAAAGGTCGTGGCGGTTGTGGTGAAGCGGCGTTGTGGTTGGTGGTTGTTGTTGTGAAGCGGCGTTGTGGTTGGTGGTTGTTGTGAAGCGGCGTTGTGGTTGGTGGTTATTGTTGTGCGGCGTTGTGGGACGTGGTTGGTGGTGGTAGTAATTGCGGCTGGTCCAAAATAAAGATAGTAAAAGAAAAACGGCTATCCTGAAGAGTCGCAGCCCGACTGATTGACATTTATTCCCTCTAGACAACGGGTTTGGTCCTAACTACACATATACTTACCGAGATATCTCACCTAAGGGACCTGAATGGTGGTTTGTGAATTTCGTCAACCACAACAATATATATATATATATATATATATATATATATATATATATATATATATATATATATATATATATATATATATATTTTTTTTATATTTATATATATATATATATATAAAAAAATATATAAATATATATATATATAAAAATATAAAAAATATATATATATATATGTATATGAAGTTGACCGGGGGTGGACTCAAGGCCAAATACTCCTCCAATATGATCACCAATTTAGCGACAGATCATTGAGAGAGACCATACCTCATCCGCCGTAAAAGCCGAATTAATCTGAACTTGGCTTTCAGCATCCAGATACTGGAGTTTAAACCAGAATTTGACGCTCTATCTGGATCGCCCCCATTGAAACAGGATGGAAGCCCAAGCGGTGGCTTTGATGATCCAGCAATAGTTTTATAAAGCCTCCTGTATGAGGTAATGACACCAATTTCCCACGACCATGCTTTTTAACAATGCTGGGGTTAATAAGCAAATGATGAACTGCAAACCAGCCACCACAACTTAATTGAAGGGGAGGGGGAGGGGGCACGCGTTGAGGTTAGTTTGTATTTCCCCGGTGTTATTTCCCCCCCCCACCCCCGGCCCTGTTCCTTTCAATCTTTCTTTCAAGACTCCATCAGTCTTACCTTGAACCCCACAGTTGGTCAATCGACCCTCGGTCCGTCTGCATCCCTCTCCGTTACCACTCCATCAGCACATTATTTTTTTTTCCATCCACGCATTATTTTATTCAGCACATTCGGTCTGTCTATGGTCATTAATCCTTCGGGCCGATCGGATTACCTGCACCACATCAGTCTTTGTTCTTTCTTGCATTTCACATGTTCGTGGCACAAAACACATTGGTTGTTGTATTTGTTATGGAGTAAAATGCTCTTTCCATACACAACTAGAACTACATTGTCGATGGCACACCATTGCATATTCCCACGCGCACTGTTTTGTCCCATTAACGCTAGGTGAAATTTTATCTTGCAAAATGGATTGACTATTCTTTTCTATTTGATGTGCTTTATGACATCTTACTTACTATGTTTACTAAATTACTTTACTAAATTTACTAAAGACTGACTATGTTTACTAAATCAGAAGTCATTGCAAGCATGTCAACATTTAATGAAACATTAATTTAACACTGTCCAGCAATGTAGAACTGTACATCAATTTAATCATAGGAATGAACTGTGTATAATATTAATTATAATTATTCATAATCAATTAGATAAATACAGTAAAACCTGTGACTGTTTGTCACTCATGGGGGCCACATAAGTAAGTTCTTTATAAAAGAATTTACCATGTATAATGGTAAATATACTTTTAAAAAAATCAGCTCCCATGAACCCACCCCCTCTGGCCCGGCCCCTAGGGGTCATATCAAAAATCCGACAGTGTTGTGCACTTCCCCATACATATATCTACTATGTCCCAAAGTTTCAAGTTCCTATTTCAAACGGTGTAGGAGGAGTTCCAGGGTAAGACAGACGGACGGACGGACAGATGGACGGCGGAGACAATCACAATATTCCTGCTTTTCTTTGAAAGCGCGGGAATAATAAAATATGGTGCTTCTTGCTGCGAACAATATGTACAATACAAATGACATTTGCATGTACAGGCAGGGACTGGGGGCACCTGCCATGTCTAGCACATGAGGGGTGCGGTGAGGGCTGCCTTAGAAGGCTCCCTCAGGGACAGCGGGATTTTCCACAAGCTGGATTGTGGACCTACCCCACCTGATGCGCACCAATGAGAAAGAGGCTCACACGAGATGAGATGGGGAAAGCCATGTCCTGTAAGGAGAAAAGACCTCAGATCATGTCCTCAAAGCTTGTCTGGAGAGAAGCAGACAGGAGCACAGAGCATGGAGAAAAGCAAGGACAAAGCCATATCCTGTGAGGAGGAAGGAGCTCAGAGCTTGAGCTTGTCCTTGTCCTAAAAGCTTGTCCGAGGAGGAGCAGACAGGATTGGAGAATGCAGAGGAGAGAAGGAAGGAGCTCACAGTGTGGAGGAGAGCAAGGAGAAAGGCCAGAACATGGCTTGGTGCATGTGGAGCTGTTTGTCCCACATGTACAACAGAAACAGAGCGGTTGCCGTTGGCATATCTGGGATGCTGGAGAGGCCTTGCTGACTGGTGCTGGATGCCTCAGAGATGTGGCAGTGCATTCCACTGCATCACCACTCCACTGCCCATCTTCCCCATCCTCTCCCCCACAGTATATTTGGGCCAGCACAGCCCCGTTGGGCAGTGTAAGGTGAGCGAAGGAGTTGACCCCATGTTCCATACTTTTCTTTTATCTCTGTTGTTCTTGTCGTCGTCTTCTTTCCGGATTGAATGATGACCATATGTCTTTTGTGTAAATAACATTGTATAAGAATATGTGTTGAGGTTAAGTCTGCTCTTCTGTGCCTTTTGCCTGTAAATGCATTATTTCCTATTTTTTTCAAGTCTACAATGTGTTCCAGAATAAATTATCACTTTGTGGAAATATCTAAATCTAAATTTCCCACTGTAGGTCGGCTGAGATGGGCCCTGATGTTCGTTCATGTTAATGCTGATCACCTTAGCACTGTTGAAGCACCATCAGGCTTATGCTGGCAAATGCGATCATAAAGGAAGCATAACTGCTCAGCTGTGCTGGTGACTAGTATGCAATGAGAGTGTTCTTCAGACCCATGTGCAAGGCCAAAAGTCCCCAAGCTCATGACAGTTTTGCTGTGCTGCACATTAAAGACTGTAATCATTCCAAATTGTGATTGGCTACCTCAATCATGTCACAGCATAATATTAATTTCTTAACCTGGACGTGGAATAGAAACTTGAGAACACATTTTACACATCACTTTGGTCTCGTCAGAATTCCTTAATTTGGCCAATTCCCTCTTTTCTCCTTTGAATTGTCCAATATTGAGTTGAACAGTGCATTTTTGTTTTCTGATCCAACCCTGATAGCAACTGCTTGTGGTTTTCAAAACTGACTTGCACATTGCTTTGACATTCTCAAATGTGGTAGCAAGCAATGGTGTACGCATGTACAAGTACAATGCAAACATTAATTTATTTAACTTTCTTCCTCAATAACTGCCCGAGCACTCCAACCTCTGATTTTTGCTCTCACCATCTGTATCTCCCGTACAGTTTGGGAAGCTTTCAATCCAAATGATTTTTTTTTTAATTCCGCAGCTAAGCGTGTATAATTATGAATTAATTTTCCACACTCCTTTCTCATCTTTTGTCACAGCAAGAGAAAATGTTATGGATGTGCAAGCAGATCCACCTGAGCATGAATACCATGCAGTAGACAGACTGTCGGAGCATGACTTACACGTTGAATTGATAGCTAGGCGGTGAAAAAAAAATCAACCAAATGCTTTGTGAATTATTATTGTGCTGCGGTTTGGCATGATTCACCCCTCCGGGAGATGTGGCATTAAGTTTGATCACGTTTCTTTAGAAACTGCTAAAAAAGACCCTCTAAATAGGAACACAACATGATGCCCATAACGGCATAAGCTGGCTCACATTTTATCGTTTTTGTACGATTAGTTTGTATTGTTATTTTTGTTCCTTTTTTTTTTGCTTTACGAGCTTTTTGGAGGCCACAGCCCCAAAAAGCACTTGTATTGGGAAAATGCCACAGCCCAATGATACATGCAATAAGAAACATGATTTGTGTGATGTAATGTCAGCTCCCCTGGTGTGTAAAATGAAAAAGGTTCAAATTGGCAAAATAGCTTCAACAAATGAATTCACAAAATAGAGCAAATACTGCTACTTTGTGGGCCACGGTACCACACAATTTAATCCACCGCTTCAAACTATTGCGATGTATTAATCAGTCGGAGAGCCAAGAAGGTCATGAGATTTGGATTCTCAGAAGTAATTTTCTTTATTTAATCCCGTTGGAAGCTCATGTAAGATGTTGCATGTCTGCCACCAAAATGTAAGGCTCAATCGGGGTTATCAACTGAAGAGCTATAGCACAGGCTGGAGTTATTGATGTTCCATCCACAGGAATATACAAAAGCCTCGGTGTGTTGTATAAACTGTCCTATTTAGAATTATATAAAACAATCCACCTTAATACACATGCCAAGTCATTTCAAGCACTTACCGTACTGAATGTTCTGTTCGTAACTTCAAAAGGAGAGGCTTCAAAGGGTTTTGGGCTGAAGTCTTGGTCCCAGTTTTGACATTTCGAATGTTACAGTTGCATGACAGGTATTATCTTGTTCCATTCGTTATCTAGCTTGTTGTATCAAGTGCAAACGTTTCAGAATGGGTTAAAAGTTAGAACACCTATGTGCATGGCTATGTGGATGTATAGGTCTTGCTCTGCATGCTTAAGCACCCTGATCCTTGTTATATTATGGCACAACTTTCAAGTAAATAATATAACTGTTCTCAATTCATGAGAGGGCATCATCATCAATCGATATCCTGATTCTGCCCAAGCTGGAGATTGTATCAAGTCATGCCACATCTTATGGAAAAACGTTGTGCCTGAAAAATGAATCTTTCATCTTTCCATTGATCTGATAAATCACAATGTGGTTGTAACAAAGTTGATACAAATGGCTGTCAGGTCTACCTTAATTCCTTGGTTACGTGTTTTTTTTTTCTTCTATAAAAGAGCTCAATGTGTTAGATACAAGGGTACCTTGTCTATAAATCAAACCCTCAGTGGAGGGGTACCACAGGGTACCAAATTAGGACCTCTCTGTTTTTTGGCTCTATTTTATGATGCAATGACTCAGCTTGAGGGCTATCCTCATATCCTAGCCCTTAAGTGTGTCGATGACATGACACTTATTGAGAATTCAAGGGACAGGCAACCTAATATGACACTACAATCTGCTTTGAATGTTTTGACTCCAGGGGCAATTAAAAATAACATGAAGTTGCACATTGATAAATGTGCCCTTATGGAAGTTTGTTTCATGATACAACCTCCGCCAAGGCCTCAATTTACTATCCAAACGACTGTACTGCAGAAGGTTGACATATGAAAATATTGGGTATTATTATTTCATCTGATTCGAAGTGGAACCTTCACATTTACAATATTGTCACCAGGGCAAATGGAAAGTTTGTGTTTTTTTAATGTTGAAGATGCTCAAAAAGTTTAACTTGTCCATGGAACATTTGCTTACCATTTATAAAGGATATGTTAGATCACTTTTAGAGTATGCTGTTCCAGTTTGGAATGCTTGTCTCACAATCTGCCAAAGGAACGAATTGGAACGGTTTCTGAAAAGGGCTCTCCGAATCATTATTGGACAATTGTACAGTGATTATGACCAGGCCCTTCAGTTTTGTGATATCCCAACCTTGAAACAACACAGGTTTGAAATTTGTCTGAGATTTGCATGACAATTGCTAACATCTAATGAGTTTACACATTGGCTTCCAGACTTCAGGCAGAAAAGGACACAATACTCTCTTAGAAATCCATCTCAACTTTCACAAATTACGTGTAAAACCCAAAGGTACAAAAACAGTGCCATACCATACTTTAAGATTATTATTAATGAATAATGTGCATCACATTATTTATTTATTGCTCCTTTATTTTTTTTTATGACGTCCTCTTCTAAGGTTTCTAAAGTAGACAGTAATTAAATGTATATCTTTTTGCTAACATACTGTTACATTTGAGGGGAGGTGAGATGTTACCATAGAACGACTCCTCTCCAGCCTTGCCCCCCCTGCTCTCTCTGCGATTTGTCCCCACCACATTTCCACAGGGCGCTCAAGGTCTGCCAGCAACCCCCTTCTGGTAAAACTACCAAAATCACGAATCACTGCTCATCTTCACTCTTTCATTCCTCTTTTTTCCCGCCTTTGGAATAAACTTCCTCACTCTATTCTTTCCCATTCTTCCCTCCAGGCTTTCAAAACAGCTGTTCACCACCACCTCTTATCTTCCCCCATCCAAATCCTCGATCTTTTCTACCCCCGATAATCCACCCAAGCCCACTTCCTTCATTTCTCCTGCTTTCCTTCCTGAAAGTCCCTGAAATGTCCATCTTCTCTTCGCCATGTTCCCCGTCCCATCCCCATCCCTCTCCCTTCCACAGTTCACCTAATGTGTCTGTTCCCCACTGTTTTGTCCCTTCCACTCCCGCCCCTCTTGTCTCATGCCTCCTTGCTGTGAGTTGTGTGTTTGCTCTCATACGAGCCTCGACCAAGGTATACAAAAAAAAAATAAAAAAATAAAAAACAGAAGAATGTGTAGTGTAGCATGGTCCGTGTGTAAGCAGATAGCCATCTCGATGTATAAGTAGGGAAACGTAAGCTTAAGCATTGTCTTGCTTGCCTGTACACCACACAGGGGATGGTGGTGGAAATAATTAGTTTGGGGTTATGGTTAAGAAAATTGTGTGTAAATCCTCTGTGTAAACCTCTAACGGGGGTGGGGGGTGCCAGGAGATTTGGCACGAATGAGGCGGGGGTGGAGCTATGAACGCCTCCCGAGGGGTGGAGTGGGGGATTGCCTGGAAAAAGCGGAGTGCTGCCCCGAGAGGGGGGGCAGAGAAACAGATGCCTCCCAAAAAGCGGTGGAGCATGGCCAAGAGGAAAGAGAGAGAGGAGCCAAATCAGCAGTTGGTGGAGAGAGAAGATTTGAGAAGGAGTTGGTCGACGCGATGTGACGGGAAGAAAAAGGCAGTTGGGGAGAGTTGGTCAGAGGAGAATGCGGCAGAAGTCTGAGGAGAAAGTTAGAAGTCTGAACATGACAAATCGAGGAAAGAGTTGATGAGAGTGAAAAGCCTGAGGAGAAAGAGTGAGAGGAGAGCTTTCTCTGAGGAGGTCGGCCTGCCTGCCTCTGCCTCGGTTCGTCGCCCAGAGCCTTTACCTTATCTCCTGACGATCTCATCATCCTGTGACCGTCTTCTCGCCTCATCGTCGTCCTCTCGTCCCCTCCTCACCACCTGCTCATCCCCGCTGCCCCAAAGCTGGTCTCCCGGTTTTGTTCCCATCCCATCTGTAACTGAAGACAGAGTGTGGTGCCTAGTTCTTTACATATATTTTACTATAGTATTTGTACATAATCATAATTATTTGTTATCGATTCTATATTTTCCTTTTCTTCCCCACGACAACCTGACGTCGTCTCCTCCGTCGCGATTAAATCACTCCTGATTATTTTTATCATTGAGGTTCGGGAAATAAACTCGTTGTGTTTAAAAACTTAAGGTTTCTTGTGTCTCTCCTCGTGACCCACGTGCACACCATCCGCCATTACTTAGGAAAGCCTCCGCAGTTGAGGTGCTCGGCACATCGCGGCACTTTGACCCGCCGCCATGACGAGCTCGATGTTAGTTGAGCCGTCGACGCTATATCACTGCTGAATTTGATTATGATTTTATTTGATTTGACATACAATGCAGCTGCTGTCCTCTTTTTATGTTTTACAATAATTTTGCACAACAACACCTGTCCCGACATTTTTGTCGATGGTAGCTCACACTTTTTAGCTATCTCTCTTTCTTTGAATTTTATACGGCCCGGTTGCCAGACTGGGTTTTCCTTTTCCCTTATTTAATCCCAGTCACCCTGGTTTCCCTCCTTTCTCTTGTTTACCTTATCTCTGTTTCCACCTGGTGATGTGATAGTTCAGCTATTCTCGAATCCTCGCCTTGATTACCTCTGCCACCGAAGGTGGAAGGAGATTATGTTTTCATCCTTCTTACTTGACGGAAAAAAATTTCGCCAATTATGTTGATCTGTAGCGTTTGTCTGTCTGTCCACCTGTGTCTGTTTGCTACTTGGTGAAAAAAAAAAAATTTTGGCCAAGTATGTTGTTCTGCTGTGTTTGCTGTCTGTTTGTCACAATTTTTGGCCACAGTTTTCAAGCAATCGTTGTGAATTTTTGTTTGTGTGTAGGATAAGGACAGCAAAGCTTAATTTTGGTGAAGATCCGAATCTGGATCTGGATCTGAGAATTTCCTAAGTGATTCTTCACCATTGAGAGATCGGGCCAAAAATGATATATGGCACAATATCTCAAAAGGTTTTGGATGGATTCACACGAAACTTGGTGAACAGCTTGGGAGTGCCATGAGGAAGAAATGGTTCAATTTTGTTGAAGATTCCAATCCAGATGTGGATTCGAGAATTATTTAATTATTTAACTGATTCTTTGCCATTGAGAGATGGGGCTAAAAACAATATTGCATGATATCTCAAAATGTTGTGGACAGATTCCAACGAAACTATGTGGACCGGTTGGGTGTGTGAAAAGGACTAATTGATTCAATTTTGGTGGAGATTCGAATCCGGATTTGAGAAAATTTTTTTAAGTGATTCTTCACTGTTGAGAGTTGGGGCCAAAAACTATATATAGCATGATATCTCGAAAAGTTGTGGACGACTTGTGACAAAACGAGGTGGAAGAGTTGGTGAGGTGACTATAACAAGCCGATTCGATTTTGGTTAAGGTCCGGAATCAGATCTGACCTTTGAGTGGCATACATAATGTAAACTGTTCAGCTTGATGGAGGTATGCACACTGCCGAGTGCCATTCCATTTCGCCAAGTGTCACTCCATGAGGGATTTTCACATGTCTGTCTGTCTGTTTGTCACACGATTTTTGGCCACTGTTTTCAAGCAATCGTTCTGAATTTTTTGTGTGCAGAACGATATTGCATGACATCTCAAAAAGTTGAGGAAGCTTTTGAATGAAATTTAGTGGACATGTTGGGTGTGTGACGAGGACTATTTTTTTTTTTTTGTTTTGCATACAATGTCTCGACTCGAATAGGAGCTAACACAGAGAACATATAACAAAGAAAGCAGAATATAAGAGCAGGAGAGGGAAACAAAAAACAGTG
Organism: Eptatretus burgeri; assembly: GCF_056783735.1. Lineage (NCBI taxonomy): Eukaryota > Metazoa > Chordata > Myxini > Myxiniformes > Myxinidae > Eptatretus > Eptatretus burgeri. The sequence goes on from NC_140963.1 coordinate 43,696,442, forward strand.
GGGAACAGAGACATTATGAGATCTGTGGAAGGGAGAGCGATGGGGTGGGGTACACAGGGTAAACAAGATGGACATTACAGGGACTTTCAGGAAGGAAAGCAGGGAATTTGAAGGAGGTGGGTTTGGGGTGGACTAATGGAGGTAGAAATTATCGTGGTTTTGGATGGGGGAAGATAAGAGATGATGGTGAACAGCTGTTTTGAAGACCTGGAGGGAAGAGTGGGATTGAAGAGAGTGTGGGAGTTTCTTCCAAAGGTGATAAAAAAGAGGAATGAAAGAGTGAAAGTGAGCAGTGATTCTTGATTTTCGTAGTTTTACAAGAAGGGGGTTGCTGGCAGACCTTGAGCACCCTGCGGAAATATGGTGGGGACAAATTGCAGACAGAGCGGGGGGGGGGGGTGGGGGGAGACCACAGAGGAGATGGTAGAAGACAGAAAGACCACCAACCTGCCTGTGGTGAGAGAGTGAGAGGCCCAAAGACTCAGCCTCATAGTGGGAGATATTAATGATCCTAAATGCCTTGGTTTCCACAGCGAGAAGCCGAGAAAGGTGGTAGGGAGAAGCACCAGCCCAGAGAGGAGTGCAGTACTCCATCAGGCATCCACTGTTCCATAATTTTAAGTCATTCTTCACCATTGAGAGATATGGCCAAAATAATATATAGCACAATATCTCAAAAGGTTATTGATGGATTCCGCAGAAACTTTGTGGACAAGTTGGGTGTGTGACAAGGCCAAATTGATTCGATTTTGGTGAAGATCCTGATCCGATGACGAGAATTATTTAACTTTTTAAAGTGATTTTTCACCATTGAGATATGAGGCCAAAAGCGATATACAGCATGATGTTTCGAAAATTTATTGGGCCCGCTGTGTTCTCAATGATCAGGCATTGTGTAGCGAAGATATGCGCTCTACCGGGTGCCCTTCTACTTTTTGCTGGATTCACCCTCCTGTAGCGTCTATCCTGCCTTTTGCTCATGATGTTTTATCTTGCAATTTCTTTGTATTCCTTATCATGTACTTGTTATTCCTCAGTATGTGCAGGAAACAGGCCGTTCTAGTGCACTTTCTTCCTTAATTGTTCATATCCATCCATTGGAACCATACTCTGTACAGAGCGTTGGTGCTGCCGAAGCAGTCTCCTGGGCTATTGGGCAAAATCCTGGACAGATACCCACTCTGACACAGGATATTCAAATGGCTCAATCATCTCAGCAAGCTGGTTCTCATTTTTGCCAATCTCGGAAGGATGACAGGCTGAGTCAACCCCACCTGTTATTAATTCAACAGCCAAGCAGGATTTGAATTCTGGACCCTATATGAGCAAGGACCAGAAAAAAAATGAAATCGTTCAACACTCCCTACAGAAAAGGTTTGACTTGACAGAGTGGTAGAATAGACCCTACAGAACACCTCCAGGTAGTATGTGGTTTCATATTGTGGTATCATTAAAATTCTACAGGCCATTAAACATACCAAGGGTACTTACCAAGAGGGTCACTGTGGGCAAGCAAAATTTAGGGGAGGGGTAACGTAAACGTGAATATCTTTGTCGAGACTCAACCAATTTTCAATATTGAGGTATCTTTGGCTTCCTATTATAATTCTCTATCAGAATATGTACAGAAATGTCGATATTCATTCAAGTGTACAACCACAAGAGGTAAAAATCACAAACAAATCAAATATTATGAGCTTTTTTTATATTTTAGGCATCTTTTAGAGCATACTAAGTTGTCAAGTCAAACTTTTCTGTAGTGGGTGTTGAACAATTGAATTTTTCACAGGTTCATGCTGCTGGACTAAAAAATCTGCTGGTTCATGACTAAAATCTGCTGACTAAAGTTCATGCTGCTGGACTGTGTTAGTCTATTTTGTATGAAATTCTTATGGACTAGATAATTACAAAAATAAAGTTTAAAAATGTCACGTTAATAATGATGGTAAAAGAGGCTGTGGGTTAACATAGTTGCTTCTCTGTGTCATTCCAGATTGAACATCTGAAAGAATCCTACTAGCCAACTGAAGCAATGGCCAGTTCAGAGAGTTAGGCAGTAGTGCAACTTTTACCTGTAAAGAGACAGAAGTTGACTAACTTTCACAAGTGCATAATTTGTCAGATGGATTCAAACGAGACACTGAGGAAAGCCCGAGATACCTCCATACAGACACTTGTTGCAGCACTGGAACTCTGACGAGATGAAGTATACGAACGTTTAAAATCAGATTTTGACAGTTTGGCAACCGCGGATGCTAAATGGCATTCAAATTGCTACGAAAAATGGACAAGCAAAGAAAACCTGCATTACATGCAGAGGAGAAGATCTGCATTCTCACCGACAGCAGAAGAATCTAAGATTGGCACACAATATGAAACAAGTTTGATGGAGACCTCCAGGGTATCCAGATCCCAGTCAACATCCACTGACTGGACTATGTGCCTCTTCTGCAAGAAGAAAACACACAGAAGGGTAAAGGAGGTGACCATGGTCAGAACTTTCCAAGCCTGTGAAACTATTGTGCAAGCAGCGACCGCAAAGGGCGATGAGGACATGTTACGGACTACTGGTGCTGTCAGTAACGATCTAGTGGCAGCAGAAGCTTGATACCACAGAGCTTGCCATGCCTCATACATCAGCAAAGCTAATCTGCAGTATACTGGCTTCCATGAAGGGAGACAAGAAACTTGTTACGATACGGTATTCAAGCAATTGGCTGAAGATATCTCTGATGACCTGAATGGTGGGAAGGCCTTTGATATGACAATTCTTCTGGACAGATACAATCATTTTCTGCGTGGACAGGGAGTGGCAGTCGACAGACAACTACACTACCCAGCGACTCAAACTTCGACTAAAGAAACACTTTGGAGATGACATTGTCTTCCATAAGCTATATGATCTTAGTAAGTCCGAGCTTTTGTACTCAAGCTACATATCCCTTCAAGATGTCATCAACTCTGCCTTTCAGTGTTACACCGCAACAGCCACGGGTGTACCAAGAAAACAGCCCACAACAGCGATGGAGGATTGCGACAGGGTGAGTCTGCTGTACCGCACTGCAAAACTCATCAAGTTGGAGATCAATGAATGCCAAGGCATATCAGTCCGACCACCTAATATCATGGATCTAACCCTGACAAAATCCAAATCTGTGATACCAGACAGTCTTTACTGGCTACTACGCTGGGTTATTGCCAAACCAGAAAAGGAAGATGAAGATGAGTTTTCAGTACCAGAATGTAGCAACTCATAAGATGAAAGACGTGTTTTGATGCTTGCTCAGGATGTTGTTGACTGTGCGACTCATGTTAGAACTAACATGCCCAAGCATGTGGCCCTGGGAATTGCAGTTCGCCATATGACGAGGTCAAAACAGCTCATTACCATGCTGTGCAGAATGGGCCACTGTGACTCCTACGATGATGTTGAGGCAACCGACACATGCCATGCACAGAAGCATGTGCATGTATTGTCGAAGAAACTTGTGAAAATCCAAGAACAATCTTTGAATCCAGTGGTGAAGAAGACGCTGACTAAAAGTTACAACAGATGACATCTTCATGCTTCCATGGCGAATGTGATTCCTTGTTGCCAGACACAAATATTACAAACCGCTCTGACGAATGTGCTTCCGTGCAACCATGCACAACTACTATGATTCGCTCTCACTAATGTGCTTCTGTGTTGTCATGCACAGCTCCCAGTGTCAACCACGATAACTATTATCATCCACTATGATGAATGAGTAGCTTCCGTGCTGCCAGAGACAACTATTATACTCTGCTTTCACTAATGTACTTCCGTGTTGCCAAAGACAACTATTATGCTCGGCTCTGATGCATGTGCTTCCGTGTTGCTTTACACTAGTAAAAGACGAACGCTAAAAATAACAGTTGCAGTTTTCTTTATGCGTGCCTCTGCATGTATATGAATTTCTGCAGAACAATACTTTCTTAAGCGTTTGATTTCCAAAATGTATACATACCAGTAGTAATTGAGAAACACCGTTTACCTTCATATGAGAACACAATTAAAAATGTCAGAAAGTTTGAATTAGTGTGATATTTTAGCTTTGGTGATGCCATGGCAAAGGCCATTTTCAAATAACTGTACATACTCTGATAGAGAATTATAATAGGAAGCCAATGATACCTCAATATTGAAAATTGGTTGAGTCTGGAGAAAGATTTTCACATTTACGTTACCCCTCCCCCTAAATTTTGCAAGCCCACAGTGACCCTCTTGGTAAGTGTTGTGAAGACCCGCACCAATCGTGGCCAAGAATTGAGGGGAGTCAACAGAAGATTCTCGAATATACGGTTTATTGAAGTTGCACAGCAATTGCAAGTGGAGGTGGCACAGGGACCAACCACAGCAGTCAGACCCTGTACCACACTAAAGGTTACACTCCAAAAGTCTCATATATAAAAACCTATTCCTAGGCAGAGAAAAGCAAGCAAAGCATGAAACAAAGATGCAAGTGGGCTTCCCCCCCCCTCCCTACGGCCCTCGGGGAGAATTAGCAGTGAACATCTCCTTTCCCACGCTTCAAACAGCGTGAGAGTGCCGGCACGTATTCATAAACAGGAGCAAATTCTTTGTAGTTCTCCAAGATTGTTGACACACCACTGGAATTCATAACAGCCTACAGAAGCAAGGCTGGCAAGGACACAGGCTGGCTTGTTGGTAATACATCGTGTAAAACGAAGACAAAGGCTTGGAAACACAATTTGAAGCAACCAGGCCAATGGTTTGAATCCAAACACCTGGTTAATGCAATTACTGAATGGTTAAATGTTTAAATATGGACAATATGTGGCCAATCAATAGTCGTACCTGACATTCGGACCTGATATTTCCCCCTTAGCCACATTTCTGGCCATATTTTGACATCAAATGACATAATTTAAATATTCTTGAGCAAGGAAAAAACATCACAAACAACCAATTCGATTTTATAGCCAAAAATTAAATTTATAAAACCCCAAATGATTATATCACCCATGATCACCATACCCTGTTCCTAGAGGAGATAGATATGCATTACACCAGTCCAATTAACAATGGCAGTGAACGCTCACAAAATACAGTCGAGGCACACCCCGTTGACCTGAGGGGAACGTAGATTTTGGCAGGCAAGAACTTGGGCTCGTTGCTGGGTTGAAGGTGATGAAAAGGATCAGAGGTGACCCAGAGTCCCAGCCAAGTTTGGCCCCTTGTAGCAGCAGATCGTGCAATCAGGTTTGATTCATCAAAAGAGCTGTGCATGTTGGATGCAGTCACGGTGGCTGCACAAGCCCCCAGCCGCACCACTGAACACATGTTGCAGGGGACTCGCCGAGTGGCCATCAGGGCCTTCGTTGTGCATTGAGGCAGCCACAGCAAGTGCACGATGTATTTGCAGAGCAGCAATCCACGGTTAACACAGGACTTGGCCAACCTTCTCCATAGTGTGTTTTCTTTCTCACATGTTCAGCTTATCTCCTCAGGAAGGGGGTAGTTTCATGATCACGTGTTGAATGCCCAATCACCCAAATCTGGGTTCTCACCATCGTCCAATCTTTTCGTTGAAGTTCTTCCAAAGCTCCACGAAACGAAATCGTACAGTGCATCAAGGACTGCTTTCAACACTCCGAAACAAATAAAGCATCAATTGAACACCAATCAACAAACTTCGTGGGTTTATGTATTTCCACAAGACTGACAAAAGTTCTTACAAAATGCATTCAACTTGCATTATTTGTCATATCAATATTTTATCCCTTTCCTTGTTATTTTTTTCCTTTCCAAAACATGCTAAAATATACAGAAATCTCAGTTGTACGTATACTCAAAACATTCATCTTATTTGCTATTTCCATGTAAAAGCAAACAGTCTTTATCAGGGTTCCAATTTGTAATCAATAATTCTTTTCACCAAAAAAAATATTCCATTATCTATACAAAAATATGAAAGTTAGCTACTTCTTTCAAGTACCGCATCCAACGCGATTCGATTTTTCACAGTTACCATTTTAACATTTGCAATCATTATCTGGTAAACAATCCACAGTTTCATTCACAAGCAGTTCCAGAGCAACTGCCATTATTTATTTATTTTTCCAGTTAACTTGGCACTTCTGTGCTGATGAAAGATGGTCAAGTCAGTGTTAGAAATACCTCAACTTACTTATGTAAACGTAGAAGAAGTACAACTTAATAAAAAAATCATGCACTTGTCCAATTATTCAGAAGACAGATAACATAGGTAATATTTAAATTGGCTTGTAGTGTCATTGCACTCTTTTCAAAAATATAATTCTTTTATTTTGACCGATTTAACATTTATTTCATCGTTATGTTTTCTGTACTTCGCATAATTCTCGTTTATTCTTTTGTTTGTCTTTCCACAAATTGTAGAGTTATTTTATTTAAATTACAGTCAGGTCAGTACCAGCTCCTAATCAGTGAGAGCAATACAGTTACAATACATGGTACAATTCCTAATTCCATTTAATTGATTTCATGATTGCTGTTGGTCTCACCATTCTTTATCATTCTGCATTATGGTTATGTAAATACCATGTTTTTTTCCTTATAACTTGATTTCTAATATGTAGTGTTGACCAATCTGTTGATCAATTTAATAACAGAGACCCTTTTTCAATATTATGTAAGTACCTTAACTTAATATATTATTATCTTGAATCAATTCTCAGTAACTTTTTCCTATCCTTAATTAACAGATTATGAAAGTTCTTAGGTAAAGGATTCTCAATTTGCAATCTCAAAACAAAAGTTTATATCAATTATGACCAAAAGAAACATCATGGTTCGTTCCCAATGAGTTCTTTTCCCCCAATTTTCCTATTTTTATGAGCTTAGTCTGAAAGTAACTAACACGGTTTCCATACACTATCTCCAATTTTTTATGTATTTGACAACCAATCCAGTAAAAGGTGTGTGAAGATCACTTTTCTGATTAATATCACATACAAACATTATCATGAGTATGTATCACTTGTTGGTCCCATTGACCCTAAGATTATCCCCATCACCACCATTACAGGTCACAACACACTGGTGTACTGTGTCTAGGTGTCCGCAAAACACTGTGCAGATCACACCTGTGTGCTCGGTTATCATGATTCACTAAATAGATTCCCAAATCATTCAAAGATAAGGTAACCAATTTCTATAATCACTCCAGAACTCAATCAATATTTAAATCTCTGATCTTTTAAATACAAGTCCATTTACTTTTCAAATTAAAATAAATGATTCATGAATGAATCTGACAAATCAGATATTACAGCAGTGCCTCCAGAGGCACATATATATATATATATATATATATATATATATATATATATATATATATATATATATATATATATATATATATATATATATATATATATATATATATATATAGTATGCAATTTGTATTTTATACCTCATTTGTTTACACATGATAACTGCTACTAGCATTTAGAAAGTGAATACCCTATACAAATCAATCAATCCATCCATCAAACCCTCTCTGCTATCCATCTTTTAAAGAAAACCAACTTTCCTTGCACTTTCCACAGCAAAACGCTGCACATTCCATCCAATTGACTCTGACCATCTCGGCATTTGCGTAAATCCACTTTAAATACAAATCAATTCCTTGCTCAAAACAAACAAAGCATTTAAACCCCCCTGACATTCCATCCTGAATCCCTCGATCCTTCGCGCCTAGATCCCGCGTTTCTCCCCATCCACAGCTGTTATAACATGACCACAAAACCTCCCAACAACATCCAACACCAGGAGCTTCACAATTAATACCCCTCCAGTTCGCCAACCAGCATGGCTACCGAAGCAAACCACTCCACATTCAACTGTGTGATTTTAAAACACCTTCCACAAAACTCTCCCTACTGTGCATCCCTCCTTCAGTCAGGTATGCAAATCCACTGGGGCAAGAACGAACAACCCCACGAATTACACAGTTCTCTTGGCACAGCCCAGATGCCAACTCAGCTCCACAACCAGCAATCCAAATACACAAAAAAATACAAGTAAAGACAACTCTCTCCACATCCAGTGGAAAAACCACCAAGAAAGGCAAGAATCATAGGCCTGCCCCACACCATGGCCCTCACAGACCACATGAAACATTTTCCTAACACTTATCATCAACAATATATCTTTCTACTCCGGTGCCAACCAGCACACGAAGCACCCACCAAACACAGGCCGGCAAGTCATCGTCGGCATGCCATTCACCTCACAACAATATCAACCAACAACAACAACCGGACATAACATTTATTACCGCCTTGTGTTAAAGGATTGTCGTTCTCTATGTCCAAGAACGCGTGCACTTGTTCCCGAACAATAAAAATCGAGCAATCCTTCCGTTTCAATATTTTCAACATATATTTCTTATAATCAATCTCGTATCCTGGATGTAATTCGATTCGGCCACATGATGACGTCATCACGCACTCACACGGGCATTGTGTTTCAATACGAATGCAAATATTTTTACATGTTAAAATGTTCGTTTTTCATCGGAATTTTTACAGAATCTATAAAGGGCGTCCCCAAACCTTGTAAAATGTTCTAATTCATCTCGTAAACCCTCACGATAAGCTGTCCTTCTACAGGACAATTCCGTGCTTTCGTCGTACCTGTTAAATCCTACGGCGTGTCATGTGACTTGAAAAACCCCATAAATCTCAGTTTTTTTCCCTCCAGATTTACGAAAATCAAGTATTGAACATGCCTAATGACCATAAAAATGAAATCAGAATTGAAACTAACCTTAAAACGAACCCGTAACATCGATCAGCCTTATGAAACATGCAAGGTGGAAACAGAACTGAATTTGAATATAAAAATTGAAATGATGCTCCGAGGAAACCATCCATTTATCACGTATGCAACGTACAGTGTTCAAAGCCAAAACAGCATACAGAGTTTATCGAACAGTGAGAAAATCTGAGCCTTGGTCCATTTGACTTCCACAGCTTAACCACAGCACGAGTACTGTAGGGAATTCTCACACATGATCTCCAAACTGTCTGCCGAAGTGGTTAATTCCCTATCGAGTTCACACACACACACACACACACACACACACACACACACACACACACACACACACACACACACACACACACACACACACACACACCTCGGTAAAAACACTCTCAATGACATTCACCCATCACTATGATTTAGCAGCACGTGCAGAATCGGTCATCATCGTCCTTCCTCCGGATTTGGTGTGCGCAATTCACCTCCTCCAAAGTCTTCATGTTTACGATGACGACCAATCATTATCTCTATACAAACATACAAGTTGTTCCACACATACAAGTTCCAGGTTGGAACACTCAACTTACGTCTAACACAAAACTCAACCTTCCCACTCACATTGTATTCACCTCCTCGCTCGTTTACCTTGTGTATTCCTGTCTCAGCTTGTGACTCCGTTAGCCAAGCTGCTAACGCCCTCCAGGGTGTTTCATTCTATTCTATCTCGAGCATCCTAATTGCCCTCCGCCAACACAGTGCTGACGGTGTGTAATATCTTTGGATCAAAGGACCCGGTAAGCGAAAAGGGATCCTGTCTTCCCGCTGTCCATGTTATCCAGCCCTGTACTCCCTTTATAAACCATCCATTTGGGTAACTCTATGTTCCTTGGAGAGTTATTCCCCATTATATGTTCTTAACTTGTCACTAGCCTAAAGCTTTAGTCTTTTCTCCTTTTATCGTGCAGGCTCAAAGACCCGCTCTTCTCGATTGCCTTAAAGCTTTTCTCTCCTCTGAGGGACTCTGGACCCTCCCAACTATTACCCCAGGACTCTAACCTGCGATCACAGGAATCGAACCTGTACTTACAGGACTCTAACCTGTTCCACCTGTTTCACTCGGACGTTCCTTGTCCTCTGACGCAAACCAGTCACCTGAATCTGGCCTAATAGCCCCTATGCTCCTCCAACAAACCGCATTCAACTTTCCTCATTTACCGTTACCAGTTCGGAACCCGTGCAGACCTCGAGGCTGCGCTCAACGGAGATCTCTCCGGATCGCGGTGTCAGCTGCGCTCAAAGGAGATCCCTCCGGATCGCGGCGTTCAGGACCTGACAGTGTCCCATCTGGGTCGCCAGATGTTGTGAAGACCCTCACCAATCCTGGCCAAGAATTGAGGGGAGTCAACAGAAGATTCTCGAATATACGGTTTATTGAAGTTGCACAGCACTTGCAAGCGGAGGTGGCACAGGGACCAACCACAGCAGTCAGACCCTGTACCACACTAAAGGTTACACTCCAAAAGTTTAATATATAAAACCTATTCATTGGCAGAGAAAAGCAAGGCAAAGCAAGAAACAAAGATGCAAGTGGGCTTCCCCTCCCTGTGGCCCTTGGGGAGAATTGGCAGTGAACATCTCCTTTCCCACGCTTCAAACAGCGTGAGAGTGCCGGCACATATTCATAAGTAGGTGCAAATCCTTTGTAGTTCTCCAAGATTGTTGACACTCCACTGGAATTCATAACAGCCTACAGAAGCAAGGCTGGCAAGGACACAGGCTGGCTTGTTGGTAATACATCGTGTAAAACGATGACAAAGGCTTGGAAACACAATTTGAAGCAACCAGGCCAATGGTTTGAATCCAGACACCTGGTTAATGCAATTACTGAATGGTTAAATGTTTAAATATGGACAATATGTGGCCAATCAATAGTCGTACCTGACATTCAGTCCTGACACTAAGTACCCTTGGTAAGTATAATGGCCTGTAGAATTTTAATGATACCACAATTTGAAACCACATACTACCTGGAGGTGTTCTATAGGGTCTATTCTACCACCCTGTCAAGTCAAACATTTTCTGTAGGGGGTGTTGAATGAATTTCCTAATTTGGCCTCATATGAGAAACGGCTGCTCGACTACGAGGATCCCAAGCTTGAATTGTTCATAATTATGTCACATGGAAAATGGGGATGCTTTATTCTTTTTGGTTTGCAGTGATGAAGTCCGTTTTGGAATTCATCTGTCCCTTGTTATAATGTCTCCTTTATCTGCATGTTAATTTGTATGCAATTTAATTATTGTACAATATACTATTTTACAGCCATTTCTCTATTCTCTGTTTGAGTGTTTGTTTGGTTGAATAAAACCATTACTACTACTACTACTGCTTTAGTTCTTCATGACTAATGTGTGCTGGTGCTCTTTTTGAATTCCAAATGTCCCGTCTTTTTTTTTGGGGGGGGGGTGCAAATGTCCTTTTGGTGCAAATGTCCTGAACCATTGGAAAATAGCGAGTGACTGTAGCTGTGGAATCGTATTAAAATTCAGCATTCCCATTTGTCTGTCTGCTTGAACACACCAAAACGGCTCAGCCAATCACCAAATTTTGCATACGTTCTGGGGCTACCCGGGGTCAGGGGTCACATTAGTGGCATAAAATAACTCCTCCCTCCCCCGGCGAGGGTGTGTTGATGCCAAACGATTTTCGCCTGTGCATGTAGCACTTGCACATTGTTGACCCCTGCCGGAGGGAGGGGGTATTACATGACTGGCCATGACGGGCACAAAATGAATTTTCCCCAACACACTCCTCCTCCCCCTTTTCCAAGCCTCCCCTGGAGGAAGCGTGTGTTTCTCATCACCTAAATATGCGTAGAATGGGAAGCAGGAAAAATGCAATGCCATCTGGCTCGAACACCAATTGAGAAACAATCATAACGATAGTGTAATGTATTGCAGTTTCTTTCACTGTGTCCTCTAATTATTTTTTTTTTTTACTCGTTCCACACCATCATTCATTTCCAATTGCATTTTGTTTTCTTCCTTGATAATACTGATATTGTTACGGATCTGGAAACCATTTGCATTCAACATACAGATGTCCTAAAAGTCAGTTATGTCGTTAAGGACGTGTGAAGTCAGATCCCCTTCCTTTTGTCTAGAGGAAGAATCAAAGGCGTGCGTTGCGATTTCTTTTGAGTTCGGTTATTAAATCTTTACATCCAACGAACCCCCCAACAAGCCATCTAACAACCATCCCATCTGCATGACCCCTTTGGCCCATCACGCTCCATACCTTGACTTGCCGAGAGGGGGTCTCGTGGTTCCAGTTCTCGGCTCCCACAAACATTGTAACTCTTGTACGATGACCTTCGCGGCGCTGACACCGTTACTCGTCGAGAGCGAAGTCACGTGGAGGAGTAACTGGGGTCTTATGGCAGGGGTCAGGCCCCACCCCGGAAAGGTTGGCCGGAGGACCCTGTCCAATCAGAGGCGGACAGCGAGGTGCGTTTTCGCCAAGGGCCCCTCCCCGTGGAGAGAGGCCAATAAAATCTCCGAGACTCTCTGTAAAAAGGGTCCGGTCAAGTTTGCTTTGACAGTGGCTGTAACGGGTCGAGTTTGCTTTCACTGTGGCTGTAAGCAGTCAGTTCTGTTTCATGGCGGCTGTATGGGGTTCTGGAGTTTCACTGTGGCTGCTACGAGGAGTTTTAAGGAATGACAGAGCAACCCTGACCTAGTAAAGTCAATTTACTGTCAATTAATGGTAAAGTCAAGGTGTTCATTCTGTGTTCTGTAGTTTATGTTGGTCGTTTTGTGTTCATGGGGGCCTGTTGAACTGATCAGAACATTCACTGTTAGTTGGGTACTAAATATCTGGCCCTTCTCATTGGGGCATTGTCTTTCCTGCCATTGCAGTTAAATCAAACACAAGACAAAAGACATGAGGATTTTCCACATGCTACAATATCACCTTAAACCACTTGAGTCACATCGGCCTTAGGCCTTGCATCGCAAGCGACAATATCGATGAGCTGGAATTGGTGTCCTCGATATGTGACAATATTTTATTCAGTATCCACATCCGGCTTTGTATGTGTGGACTCGGCTCGACACGTGTGGAGGTGGTTCAGAGGATCGGGCTGCATTCCAGCTTTGTCCGTGTGGACTCAGCTCGACATGTGGAGAGACAGTTTGGAGGATCAGACTGTGTTCTAATCTTGTACGTGTGGACTCGGCTCGACATCTGGGAAGGCGGTTCAGAGGATCTGGCTGCGTTCCATCTTTGTATGTGTGAACACGGCTCAACACTTGAGGAGGCGGTTTGGAGGATCGGGCTGCGTTTTGCCCTTGCCTTGGGCCTGGGGACTTGTTTTGGTTTTCCTTCGTGGGTCGGCCCTGCATGGTTTATCATGGTTTATTTATCATGGTGATGGAGCTGCTAAGGTGAACATGAGGGGTATTCTGGTGAGGATGTATGCAGATGATCTGGCTGTTTTGGTGGAGAGTGGCCGGGAGATGCAGGAAGTACTGGGGGAGTGGAAGGAGGCATTAGTGAAACATGGGCTGAAGATGAGTATGAAGAAGACTGAGGTTATGTGGGTTGGGCAGTAGAGAAAACAAATGAACATCAGGTGAGAGGGGAAGGAGATCAGACAAGGAAATAGGTTTACGTATCTGAGAGGAACAGTGACCGGGGATGGTAAGTCCAAGGCAGAGGTATGGAGGAGGATTTAGGTGGGTGTGAATGCATGGAGGAGAGTGGAGGGAGAGAGAAATATATCAGGGAAATTGAAAGAGAAGGTTCTGATCTCAATTGCAACACTGGCCTTCTTTTACTATCTGGAAAGGTGGCACTGACAGAGAGACAACAAAGGCTGCAGGTTTGCGAGAACAATTGTCAGGAGGATTGCGGGAGTGAAAAGGGTGGATAGAAGGAGGATGCATGAACTGGCAGAGGAGATTGGTGTGCAAATGAGCTTGACGGGGAGACGAGTGAAATACCGGCTCGGATGGGCTGGACTCTTGGTGCGGACGGGGGAAGAAAGCATGGCAAAGAGAGCAGATAGGTTGAAGGAGAAATATATTGCAGGATTGTTTGAGGAAGGATATCAGTAAGGGTGGTTGGAGAGTGGAGAGAGTTGGCTTTGGACAGAGGGAAATCGAGGAGTATCATGGTCGAGGCAGGGCAGATGCTTGGTGCCATTTGACCACATCTCTTATAAAGGGAAAAGGAAGAGAACATATCCATAACACATCAATCCTGTCTACTGGACAGTTTTATGTGCAAAAACCATGTGCCAATCATCTTTTAATGATCTTCATTGGATGTTGGTGCCGTTTTACTGCAGCCATTTAATTGGATAGCGAGGTGATGAGTCGGCTATTTTATTTGCAGACACGTAACATTCGTCTTAAAGGTTAGGTAGCTCGCAGAGAGGGGTGATTAGTTTCAGGAAAGTATTGATACTTTCACAGATTGGGCAAAATTTTGGCAGATGTAGTTTAGCAAAAACAAATGTAAATTGCTGGAGATGAGTAAGAATAATTGAAATCAGGACTATTTAAAGCAAGTGTTCAGTCTTGGAGCATATAACACAAGAGAAGGATCTCGGGGTGGTAATAGATTGGGCGGCGGAGACGGGGCAGGAAAATGGCAAGGAGATATAGGGAAAGTTAAGACGTTTTTTGGTTGTATTCATGCAGGAATATATTACAAATCAAAAGAGGTAGTGTTGACACTGCACGGGAATTTAGCGAGGCCTCATCTAGAATGTTGTGTTCAGTTTTGGTCACCACAACTGTGGAAGGATGTAGCTGCCATAGTGAGGGTTGAGAGCTACTAGGTTGATTGCAGGACTAGTTAGACCAAGCTATGAGGAGCAGCTCAAGGAGAAAGGACTTTATACATTCGAAAGGAGGCGATTATGAGGGTATTTGAATGAGATTTGTATGAAGGTTATAGACAAAACAAGTAAAGAAAGGGTTTTTCAGCAGAATACACAGTGATAGATGCAGGAGCCATAGCCTGAAAGTAAAGAGTAGGAGAGTTAAGATTGTAGTAAGACAGGGGTATTTTACTCAGAGAGTATAGTTAATGCATGGAATGGTCTCCCTGGAAAGGTGGTGGTCACAGAAAGAGTAGATAAGTTTAAATTGGAATTAGATAGGTACCTTGAAGCATTTGAAACAGAGTGGTGCATGAATATTTTCAGGACTTGTTGGAATCTGGCGTGTGGATGGGTGACTGTGCACGTGTGTCGTGATTGTGATGTGTATGTGAGTGCAGAGCATCTCATCAAAGGATGAGTGAAATTGATCTTTGTGCATTCCTTGCCATACAACCACCTTCACTCTCTTCCCGACCACCCCCTCAATAAAGAACAAAACATATTCACAGTAAAAATTAAAAAAATTAAATTCAGGGTTTTTTATTTTATTTTTTGCATCTATGGCACCTCCCCCTCCCCCTATTGAGATTGTGTCTGTGGCCTGAGAAGGATTTGTTTGGTCTGGTGTTGGTGTAGCACAGGCATGGGTGGCCAAGTGGCCTTTTCTACGTTAAAGGTATTTGTTATTCGTTGTTGTTCCACGTTATTCCTAGTTTTACTTGATCCTCACAAAATAATTGAGCAACCACTTTGAAAGGATGAAATAAAGTTTGAATTCGCAGTTCACAAATTTCTTCATTTGATGTGTATACATATAATGACTATTGAAGGAAAAAACCCAATCAAGATAATTGACGTGCAACCTGTAATTTATTACGATTATCCTCATCAACGCCAAACTCTCTGGAAAAAAAATCCCCCTTAACTTCTTGTTGATGACTCCACCCTCTGCCATAATATTCCTCATCCTTCAGATTGGCAGGCAGAAACCTCTTCCCTCTTTGCAGATCTTGATAGAATCACAAGTTGGTCAAACACATGGAATATGTCTTTAAATCCTGACAAATCTCACCCTTTCACTCTCTCTCTCCAAAAGGACCATCTGGAAGAATTCCCATCTGTTTTCTTAACAATCCTATTGAGGAAGTTGTCATTCAAACTTTTGGGTCTCACTACCAGCTCCAATCTTTCTTTGGCAAACCACACCTCTCAGTTTGCCTCATAATCAAGTCAACTGGGCATCCTCCATCATACAATGTCCTTTCTTGACAAACCTGAACTCCTATCCACCTACAAGACCTTCATCCGTAGCATGATTGAGTGCTGTTCTTCCTTCTGGGTTGGCTCCTCTGCCTCACAACTTGCAATCAGTTTGCTGCCATGGAAATGAAGGCTTTAAACATCATTGCAATCTCCCACAATGAAGCTGAGTCTACGGGCCTATCACTTTCACATGCCAAACAGTTTGGCGGACTCTCTTTCTTCTACCACATCCTTTTTGGTCTTGAATTGTCTGCTCTCTCCATGCTTTGTGCTCCATAGTTTTCTGCAGGGTGCACTTGGTCCACCAGCAACTATCTTCTGGTGAAACTCTCAAAATCCAGAATCACTGCTCACCTCCATTTATTCGTTCTTCTTTTTCCACACCAACTTCCACATTCTTATCAATCTCATTCTCCTCGCCAGGTCTTCAAGACAGCTGTTCATCACCATCTCAGATCACCCCCCATCCAAATGCAAAATCTTTTCTACTCCTGTTAACCATTCCCAAGCCCACCTTTTCCAACTTTCCAATTTTTTCTTCCTTGAGAGTTTGCTTCTGCATCCATATTGTCCACCTTGCGTGTCTTCACCTCACCCTCATTCTTTCCCAAATACCTATTTCTCCAAGTGTCTATTTTGGATCTCAACCCTGCTGTGTTGGTATCCTCCCTCTCTTTCTGCTATTACATTTGTGCTGTAACATCCTCAACTCAGCCATCCTGAAAATTCACCTCAAAATCATGTCTCCCACAAAATTTGAATACACGTCCGCACAACACTCACAAACTGGAGGAATGTTTTGATTGCCACATTTTCCTCAGTCTCTTCATCAAGTGGAAGTGTCCTTGATGGATGGATTGTGCGATATCCCACAGCGATAGCCGAGTCATCTGATTTGGTTGATAAAAGGATGTGAACAAACATGTATTGGGGTCAGGAGCGATCACACACGTTATTGAAGCAATTTCTGCAAATGCAAACATTTCTGTCGTGTTATCATTTGTAAACTGGCATCATTGCCAATTTGCAGGTTCATTTCAGGCAGCCATTTTGTTTCCACATAACAACTTAACATCTGCTTCCAATGCCATTATATTAGATCATGGAGTGTACAAATCGATGTCCTGATCCACTTCAACCAGAACATGAACACGTTGGAAAGTATCATAAAACAAAGGCCAGATTAACTTTTTGTGGGCCTGGTGCAAAACAAATTTGTGGGACCCCATTTGTCTCTCTTTCTCCTCTAAATGAACTCTCTTGCTCTGCCTCTCACCCACACCTGCAACAGTGTGTGCAATATCATGTCCGTCGTTGACAGTGCAGTAACTACGCATCATTAAATGACTGCAATAAAATGTAAACAACCTGATGATATGACATTAAAAGTATATATATATATATATATATATATATATATATATATATATATATATATATATATATATATATATATATATATATATATATATATATATATATGTACACGCCTTTCAAATGTTTTTCGTTTTTTTAAAGTGGCATTAAATAAGATATCTCTTCTTTATTAAAAACCATTTTGTCATTTTGGGGCCCCTTTCTGAGTGTGGGCCAAGTGCCCAAGTGTCATTGTAAACCCAGTGTGACAAAAAAAAACAAGTCTCAAAATTCTTCTTACTTAATTATTTGTGAGTATTGCATATTATTATTTTGTTTGTAAATAATTATGACAATGAGAGGAATTAATAGAACAAAATGTAAAGAACAATGGGATATTAAAAAATACAGAAAGTGACCTCTGAATATTCTGGTGATGTCTTGCAACATTCGCAAAATTGCACATTTCAATGCAATTGGCATTTTCTTTTTTCTCAGATGCAGCAGGTTTTGTGGCTTAGTTTTTCCAGAAAGCACATGCCACAACAATAGGCTTTGGAACGTTAAGTTAACTTTGGTGTTACCATTGAGTGGACTGGGTGGGTAAAGCCATGTTGCATTACCCTCACCATTGTGAGTTTGATTCCCATGGTGGATCACGAAGGAAATCTCCAAACCTAGCAGTGTGACGACATGTCTGGTATTGGTTGTCAACCATGTGGAGCGTTCACGACTTGTCATAAGCACCCCGATGCTCTATCTCATGGATGCGGCGCAACCATTATCCTTGCCATTACCAGGATGATTTCTTTCCGTTCTGGGATACCAGAGTTTTTATTTTCTAACATTCATAACCTGATCATCTGAAAGGCTTGCTTGTGCTAGAAGGAATGTGTTGTAATGACAATGTTCCTGGAATTTGTGTTCTACATCTTGTGAAGGTTCTTCAATGAAAGCAGTGTTTTGCTTTTTCATCAACTTGGTGAAAAAGGTCCACAGCTTTTATTTTTACACTGACAAAAACACTCCAACTTAAAAGTTCAAAGGGAAGTGATTATGATGCATAAAGGGGAAATAACATGAACAATTTACCTCACTTCAATAGCCCTTCCCACAAACACACAGCAGTGATGTGCTTATAGGCGAGTGGCCAACTGAGGTTTTGGGTAGCATACCCCTATCCAAGGTAGAACAAGTCACAACCTATTTTTTCTTGAAGAGGGGTGTTTGGGGAGTTAGAAAATCATGGTTGTGAACCTGAGATCATTGCACAATATTTTGAAAATCACGTTTACATATGTACCACTGCAGACTGCAAAAATCGATTTAATCACCACAGATTTTGGCTCATATATTTGTTAATAGTGGTGCTACAAACACAAATGTGGTACCAAAATGTGCGGAATGATGACATATATATATATATATATATATATATATATATATATATATATATATATATATATATATATATATATATATATATATATATAGATATATAAATCTGTGAAAACCATTTGTGATGTAACAAAGGCTTTTGTGTGACCTACAGGCAAAAATAGTGGAATTTTACTCAACAAATCAGCTTCGGGTTTACCAATACATATCAGCTAAACAATTAATTTCTTCATAAGTATTTGAGTTGTATTACTACATATTACATCAAAATAACCCTCTATCATTCTCCTTTTTAGAAATATAACTCATAAAGATAAATCAGTTGAATTAATTGAGTTACTACCGAAACCATATGTCACCCCCCCCCCTAAAAGTAACCGACATTGATTAATTTATAATACATGTATATGCATTAACCAAACAAGAATGATTTTAAATCCAGTTGCAGAAAATCAATTTTGAGCTTGATTGCATTTTTCTAAAACTACTGATATATACTTATCTTTAATTATTTCATTTCAGATGCTTGTGCTGACAATTGATCTGCAATTATGGATCTGGAACCACCTGTTGTGAAGTGTCGTAAAATTGACACTGACCATCATATGTTTTAAACCCCTCAACCCTAAAAAGCAAGAAGTTGTAAAGAACCCAACATTTAATGGTTTGAGTGTAATCTTCAAAGCAAGTCAAATCAGAAAAGATGACGTTTACAAAAGTATCTGGCCTTTGCAACAAGACGTATTGAGTCTTGATTTGAAAGTATCATTCCACAAATCGTGTCGGGCCAAGTATACCAGCAAGTCAAATATCTCCACATCCAACCCCAGTGAGAGTGACCAGCAACCATGCACGTCTGCGGCAACAGAACACACAAGAATCAGCAGAAATGAAACAGCTGGGTTTGACATCAGGACTAACTGCTTCATTTGTGGAAAATCCAACACTTTCAGAAACAAGCTTACACCGGTATCTACAGGAACTGGACAGTCCACCAGAGAAAAAGTTCTAGCAGCAGCTGACAAAAGACAAGAAAATAAAATACACATGCGCATGCTTGCCTTTCCAGATTTGTTCGCCTATGATGCCAAGGAGGATGTTTTGTCAGCTGCTTTGCTATTCAGGTTATGTTGACAGGTTATGCTATTCACACTATATTTCAGAAAGGAACATCACTGCTGCAATTCGTAAATCAGGAGAGGAAACAATGCGCACATTACATGATGAAGCTTTTGATGAACTGAAATGTTATCTGGAACAAACTGTTTTCTCCAAAACTAAGACAGTGACAACCCTCGTTCATCTGAAAGATGAATACGTTGGATATTTGGTTTCACTGGGTACCACGAATGCAGAACAGTATAAAACTTGGAAGTTGAAGGAGCGATTCACTAAATATTATGGTGACCAAATAGTCTGTATAACATTTGATGGCCACACTGACATCATATGCTCTTCCTCTGTGACCTTATGTGATGCCCTGAGAAAAGCCACGATTCTGCAGAGCATGACTGATGAACCAGAATATGAAGACATCCCGTCTGATGTACCATCAGCCACAGATAGTGAAATCCATACTTTGTATGCTGCAGCTGGTATCCTGAGGAAGCACATGGCTGATATCGAGCATGTTGGAAATATGTATGCACCTGTCGAGGAAACATATTCAGCACTGTGCAGAATTTGTTCCTAATACACTCTACGACTTTATTCAGTGGTGCACCAGCTGTAGTGATGAAGGTGTAATGAAGAACAACCTGAGGACGATCGCCATTTGTCACAATATAATATCACAGAGACGTCGAGTGTACTCCACAATAACGCTTGGTTTAGCCTTGCAGGTGCATCTTGAATTGGGAGGCAAGCATGTCATTGACATGCTTCATGAATTAGGACACCGTGTGTCCTATGATGAGGTGAGACGTTTCCTCACGTCTGTGGCTGTTGATCAAACTGCCTCGGAGGATATTTACATCCCCAAAGTTCTTCAAAACCTACGCTGCACCGACGATGACTGTAGGCAGAGCAGAACATGTCATTGTATCTGTGCAGGACTGACCTGCACTGAATTCTGCTCGTGTAGTGCAGACGATTGTCCAAATGTTGATGATTCTGTTGTCTTTGACAACAGCACTGATGAAGAGCGTGACTGAACTTTTAAATGTATTACATGTGTTACTTCATGTAATAGATGTACATAAGTTACAATGCATGTTATGAATTCATTATCGTCATATGTGAAATAGCTTATATCAACATGATGTCTATAAAAGTTACTTTCACAATTGTGTTAGAATCTTAAGTCAATTCTTCATGTTGCATATCTGCTTCGGGATTTCTATCGGTCAGCATTAGTGGGGCGACATATGATTTCAGTTATAACTATATCATTTCAGTGACAATTATATAATTAGATATATTTTTCAAAGGGTAAATAAACTTGGATTATGTTGATGTAACAAGTATGACTGCAAGTCCAATATTTTTGAAGTAATTAATGTTTTTGTTGATATTTATTGGTAAACCCGAAGCTGATTTGTTGAGTAAAATTCCACTATTTTTGCCTGTAGGCCACACAAAAGCCTTTGTTACATCACAAATGGTTTTTCAGATATATGTCATCATTCCACACTTTTTTTTTTTTTTACAAAATTTGTGTTTGTAGCACCAGTATTAACAAATATATGAGCCAATATGAGCCAAAATATGTGGCGATTAAATCCATTTTTGCAGCCTGCAGTGGTACATATGTAAACGTGATTTTCAAAATGTTGTGCAATGATCTCAGGTTCACAACCATGATTTTCTAACTCCCAAAACATCCCTCTTCAAGAAAAAACAGGTTGTGACTTGTTCTACCGTGGGTAGGGGTTTCTCACAATTTTAGGCCCCTTTTTTAATTTGGCCACTAGCCTATTAGTCCCACTTAACAATTGCATTTTGGGATCTTTGTCTTGCTGACGCTTCTTGGTCAAATAACAGGCAATGTGTGTGTGTGTGTGTGTGTGTGTGTGTGTGTGTGTGTATGTGTGTGTGTGTGTGTGTGTGTGTGTGTGTGTGTGTGTGTGTGTGTGTGTGTGTGTGTGTGTGTGTGTGTGTGTATGTGTGTATCCTCCATAACTCCGAAACCATAAAACCAAGCATCCTGAAACTTTGCATGCATATCAAGAAAACTCCAAGGAAGTGCAAGAGTGAAAATCGGGTGTTTGAGTTAATTAAAACTCCCCTTTTGAAGGTAATTAATGGCATTATTTAATTATTTCCTTCATCAGATGATTCTCAGCTACTTTGCTCTCTGGGGTCTAAAGGAATTTATTGGGTAACCTCGCTGGGATCTGAAGCCGCCATGTTTTTTGGCCTACTTAACCATGCCTTGACTTGGAACAGGCTGCAATGATTTCTGAACGATAAAGTTTATTTTTCACTTTCCTCACTCATATTGAAGGCCTGTTCATCATAACTATGAATCGCTGTATACATCGCTTTTGTTAGTACTTTTCTTGTCAAATTAGGAGATTGGAGCGACTTCATGCATTACATGATACGATTTTCCACAATCTACTCTCACAGAATAAGTAAAGGATATCATCAAAATATTATTTCGGTTTTGATAATCGGATATCTTCCGGACTAAATAAGTATCAGATTTTGTTGTGAAATCTGATAATTTAAAGAAATAACGAGTCTTATAACTAAGCTGATATACCGATTTACTTTAAGCAAGGCTATGTTCCCTCCTTCTCTATACATACACAAGAAAATGTGAAACTTCCAAAGCATTAAACTTATCTTTTTCTACTGTTTGGAAAATTTTATTGAGTGAACGAAAAATTTAGGAACGTGCCAAAATTAACCAGCTTCATTGAGCTATATGATTTAATGCATTCACTGCGAGACCTGACATGCTCTGTCCCCCAGAGGGAATGCCTATCCATCGCGTCTGCCATATCTGTGTCTATATTTTCAGAGGTATTGCGAGATGCTCTACAGGGAATCAAAGCAAATCTGGTGATAAACACATTTTAAAATAAAGTTAAAATGCTTGCGTGAACCCCAAACCGATGGACCATGTGATGCGTACACAGATGAGCAGGCAATATGCGGATTTTCTGCAATGTTTATTTAACGGAAAATTGAACTTTGCAATGTCTCCAGGTTTGTTCTGCATTAAGCATTCACTCTTTTGTGGATAAAGTCATAGAGAGAGAGAGAGAGAGAGAGAGAGAGAGAGAGAGAGAGAGAGAGAGAGAGAGAGAGAGAGAGAGAGAGAGAGAGAGGAAAAAAAAAAAAAAAAAAATAAATAAATAAATAAATATGCGCATGCGCATGCGTGCACGTGTTGTTTTACCTTGTGTTAGCTTGGGATCCTAGGGTCCTGAGTTCAAGTCCCATTTCCACTGAATTAACACCAGGGGGTTGACTCAGCCTGTCATCCTTCTGAGGTTGGTTAAATGAGTACCAGTGTAGCAGCCAAAAGGCTGCACATGAAGGGAAGGGGTATTGATAGATTTATTAAATCCGGTATTGGTGTGGTGCAGACATGATGGGCCGAATGGCGTTCTCCTGCACATAATTTCCTTGCAATGTGTGTGTGTGTGTGTGTGTGTGTGTGTGTGTGTGTGTGTGTGTGTGTGTGTGTGTGTGTGTGTGTGTGTGTGTGTGTGTGTGTGTGTGTGTGTGTGTGTGTGTGTGTTTGGAACAGAAAATGAAAATATGAGATGTGTTTTCTTAGCATGAGTAGAGCTAATCAATAGGGATTCTGTTCACTTTTTAGTAATCCTGCAGGGTTGCAATGTATATCTTGATGTACCTACAAAATAATATCTGAAATGAAAAAAAAGGGAACATGAGCTGCATTTGGACCGTTTGACTGCCTCAGTTGTTGAGACGCATGTTTCCTGAGAATATTGAGGTGTGCTGTGTTTGTATCATGTAAGGTTTTTACAGCTCCCATGACACCCAAAACTACTGAAATTGCATATATATATATATATATATATATATATATATATATATATATATATATGTATGTATATATGTCCTATAGGAGTTTTTCATCGTGATTTCAGATCTGACAACGTTTTTTCACAATACTTGTTCTGTAAAATGTAAAATTTAAAAATCAAACCTCTTCGGGAACGCCCCTAAAAATTCTACTGAAAGGGCCGTAACCCACATGACGTCATCTCCAGAACAACAAAGGCTGCACGTAAATTACCCGGGTTGGTGGTCTACGTGATTCTATTGGCTTCCTGTGTGTTTCCACATTCGATTGATCGACTCAAATGCTTCGTTCATTTCTGCTTTAAAAAAAATCAAACATTTGGTTTTGAATAATGCATGACATGGACTTTGATTTGTCTGGTAGCGACAGTGAGTGTGAGAGAAATGAAGGATTTTGGTCTGAATCACATGGAGAATTGTCGGATAACGTAGTCGCGGGAGGTGAAGTTCAGGCAGCTGGAAATAAAATACGGCCTTACCAGTTCGAGCCCGAAGCAGGACAAACAGAGGTAACTGGCGATGAAATTCCCGGAGTTCAGGATGATCGGGAGGGCATCAAAGGAAGACTTGGTAATAACAACTGGTTAGACTAAATCCTATTCGTAATTCAATAATGTAAACTCGACTTGCATACTGCTCGATATCAGAAATATTTTAGTGACGTGGAGTAACCAGCGCAGCGCAGCGGGCATGTTGCTCCGCAATGAATTAATCACAAGCAAGGCCAGCCCATGTCATCGGCCGTATCTCTCCACGCATAAAACGAAGCAATGTCGCTGTCCGGATACGATGAAAACTTGTGTGCAGAACACACCTTGCGACACAATTGTCTTGAGTAGTCTGATAAATCTGACGTTCTGTTGCATTTATATTTATTTTATTCCTACTGTCGTCATGTAGCGCCAGTAGAAAACAATGAAGAAAAGATAATAAAAGAAAGCTACAGCACGTCAGATTTATCGGACTTGTTGGACGGACGACGGATTTATCGGACTAGTCTCGACTCTAGAGTTGACAAGTAACTTATATTAGCATGCACACAATGTATAAGTCAATGAGTACGAGTCCCGAGGCTATGAGGCCATATAATGGGACAGATAAATTTGTCCTTCATAGTTGTGCCAACATATTTTTCCCTGTTCATTTATTACAGCATTTTGGCTAAATGTTAATGAATAGAAAGCCAATGGAAGCAGTACCTTCACTTTAGAATAAACCCACGTATGTCCAGTGCAGCCATACCTGGCTTGCATGTATGTGGAATCGTACCTATCCCAGCAGGCTGGTTTCAACGAACAATTCAATAAGCTGCAAAATGTGGGTGCAGGTTTTTCACATTGTTTGATTTTAAAATTATCTCCTTGCGCCTTGAAATGATGCAATATTAATCTTTAGTATTTTAATTGTATGCCCTGTAAGTTTCTTTTTTAATGGAAAGGTTCAACAGTCACATTTTATATTTTGTGGACATGGTATAGCCCTTTATTGTGCATACATGTATTGCATTTGTACACGACTACGACAAGGTAGTAAAGGGATAAATAGTTGCCTCGTGATTGTTGTGAATACACGGCTCAGAAGCAGAATTTCTTTTCTGCGAAATAATCACAGGAATTAACACGATCAGTGAGATAGCAAACACATGTGCACAATGCATTTGTACGTACTTTATACGGCGCGCGACATCTAGTCAATCCACTCTGTGCAAGTTTCTGCAGATGACGTGAACGCTGCGGTTTGCTGAAGTCAACTTTTTTAAGGGGCGGTACATAGCAAGTTGTGAAATGCACCAGAAATGTTCGAAATATTGGTCTAATTATCCCATTTTTTATTTTAAAAAAGAAACATGGGTGATTTCTTCACGAGGAAAGTCAAGTTAATATATAAATAACCAGAAAGTTTTGAGTGTCATGGGACCTTTAAGTAACCGCGTGGCTGAAATGGCTCGATATGCCAAGGCATACAAAGCACCGCAGGTCGAGACACTTTTTTTGTTTTAGCAAATTAACAATTTTTAAGCAGTGAGAACTCCTGCTAAGCTTAATTATTCCGTTTAAATTTTGAAATTCGCTTCTGGAGAATTTTAGAGCTTATCGGATTTTCATTGTAATTAAATAAAGGCACGAACACCACCCTGAGATTCCCAGAGAGTTGTGAGGGGGACAGGGTGTAGGACAAGGTAAGCTTGAGGAAAAGGGAAGGGAAGGCAGCCCCACAGAATGTGGCTTTATTTTAATTCCAACTAAAATTTGCCTTTATTAAATAACTATATTTATCATCCAGTTTTACATCCATCTGAAAGATGGCAAACGCTGATGAATCGGCCTGCCAATGAAACTGAGGAGGTTAACCCCCCTCCGGTCCTTTTCTTGCTTATTCAAGGCTTATAAACAAACTGATAGACATGTAATTCACATATTATGTGAAGTAAATAAACATTAGAGGCAACGAAAACAGGCTTGGTGGAGTGAAATGCCTAATTAATTAGTCGGGAGGCCGCCGGGGAAATTACTGAGAGATATTTTTTACTTCTTTTTTTTTGGAAGTTATGTATATGCACACTTCAATATACACCCTGTGAAAATGCCTTTGTTGGAGGAGGGAGGGGAAGAGGTTGGGTGGGTAAGAATCCGGAGGGAAGGGGGTGGGATGAGGGAGGGAAAGGGGTGGGAAGAGGGACCCGGCATTGCCCGGCAACGCTGGGTACCTTTGCTACTAATACATAATTACCCCGTGCATACGAAGGGAAAAGTGGGGTTAAGCAATTGGTTTATGTCCGTCTGTCTAATCAAGGTCACTGCCATCCAAAACATCTAAAACACCTATTTGGCTGCAATTAGAAAATGTATCAACCAAATTTGGTATGCACAACATTCCATCATGTAAAACACTTGATAAGTTAAATTTTCCAAATTTACTGCTTCCATTTTGCACAGTTTGGGTGTGATAAGGCCAAATTGATTATATTTTGATGAAGATTTGAATGTGGATACGATAATTTTTAAAGTGATTCTTTCACCATTGAGAGAAAGAGCCAAAAACTTTTTCGACTCTTAAAGCCAATGTGGCTCTCAACAGAATCCTTTCATCTCCTCTCCCTCTCAACTGAATCTTAGCTCTCAACGGAATCCTGTCCAATGATCTCTGACTCTCTGGAAAATCCTTTATATCTACTTGCTGATGATTCCACCCTGTGCCGTGACTTCCCTCGTCCTTCAGACAGGCAGGCTGCAGCCTCTTCCCTCTCTTCAGACGTTTACAAAAATCACAAGATGGTAAAATATTTGGAATATGACTTCAATACTGACAAATCTCTTATTCTCACTATCTCTCTCCAAAAGCCAAAAGGACAGTCTGTCAACCTCCCCCCCCCCCATCTACTTTCTTAACAATTCCCTTGAGGAAGTTCTGTCATTCAAACTCCTGGGTCTCACTATCAACCATGATCTTTCTTGCACAAACCACATTTAAAAGTTTCCCTCCAAAGCAGCTGCCAACTGGGCATCCTCCGTTGCATAAACTCCTTCCTTGGCACACCTGAACTCCTATGCACATACAAGGCCTTCACCCACAGCTTGATGGAGTACTGCTCTCCCCATTGGGCTGCCTCCCCTGCCTCACATTTGGCTTAGCCTGACAATGTGGAAACCAAGGCCTTTAAGTTTTTTGGAATCTCCTGCGATGAAGCCAAATCTATGGGTTTATCACTACGTCATCACCCACAGGTCGCTAGTCTCTGTATTCCACCACATCCTTTCTGGTCTTGCACCCACTGCTCTTTCCATGCTCCCTCCACACCACTCCCCCAGGTTTCTGCAGGGCACACATGGTCCACCATCAACCTCCTTCTCGTGAAACTATCTAAATCCAATATCACTGCTCACCTTCACTCCATCGTTCCTCTTTTATCCCACCTGTGGAACCAACTGCCACATCCTCTTCAATCTCACTCTTCCTTCCAGGTTAAAAAAAAAAGCTGTTCACCACCATCTCAGATCATCTCCAATCCGAAATCACGATGTTTTCTACCCTCCTTAACTCCCCACCCAAACCCCTCCTCCTTCCTTCCAGTTTTCCCTCATGAGAGTTTCCTTCTGGATCCATCTTTTCCAGCCCATGCAAAAAAAAAGAAGATATCTAGCATGATATCTCAAAGTTATGGACGAAGTCGGACTAAATTTGGTGGACAGGTTGGGTGTGTGACAAAGACTAATTATTTCGATTTTGGTGAAGGTCCACATCAGAATCCAGATCCAAGAATTCTTAAGGTCATTCTTCACCACTGAGAGATGGCACGAAAAATGATACTTCGCATGCAATTGCAAAAGGGAGTTGATGGATTTTGACAAAACTTGGTGGATGATTCAGAGAGGTAACAAGAACAAACTGATTCGGTTTTGGTTAAGATCCAGATGCAGATCCGGCATATCAGTAGGATACAAAACGTAAACGGTTCTGCCGGGTGGAGATATGCGCTCAACTGAGAGCCGTTCGAGCTTGTGTGTGTGTGTGTGTGTGTGTGTGTGTGTGTGTGTGTGTGTGTGTGTGTGTGTGTGTGTGTGTGTGTGTGTGTGTGTGTGTGTGTGTGTGTGTGTGTGTGTGTGTGTGTGTGTGTGTGTGTGTGTGTTTTTACCACCCGTGTATTCATGATGTCCATTGGCTTTAAGTCAAGATTATTTTTATTGAATTATTGAATGCTTGTTTGTTATTATTGAAACATTATTGAAATATGTTATTATTGAAAATGTTTGTTTGAAATTATTGAAGGCTTGCAGCTTGTTTGTGCTGCATACAAAAGGCAAAAATGATCAACACATTTTATACTATTCCAAAAGCTACATCAAAAATGTAAATATTTCAACTAATTATTCAGCTTACATCATTCAAAAACAATTATCCCATAAAATATAGCTGCAGCTATTCAAAATCCCACTGCAAGCCCATGAATGGCTCTCAATAGCCAGAAATGTGCAATTTGCCATCTATGACCATGAGTATTTGCATTCACTTAAGTTCACACTATTTTAGAAACCATGCCTTTGCAATATTATTACAATGGCAGCAAGCCACAGCAAGAGCAGCAACAACAAGCAAGCCACAGCAAGCGCTTATCTGCCATGAGGGAGTTCATAATCGAAGTATCGCAGGTTTATTGGATGTCGTACACAGATATAGACACAAGGAGCAGTGTTCATACAGAAGTCTTCGGCCATTTATTCATTCCCAAAGGAGCTTTGTAAAGCTCCGTGAAAGCTCCAAAAGACTCCGTGAAACACTTAAATTCCACTTAACAAGTGGTGCTTGTATGTAGATAAAACGTAGAATGTGCCTGGTCACACCGATAGCCTCGTTGCTTGATATGAACCTCACAACAGAGTAAGCTTCACGACACGATGTAAGCTTCACAGGTATGAACCTTGCGACGCAGTAAGTTTTACAACAAGATGTAAGCTTCGCAGTGTGCCTAAGCTTTTGGCTTCCCAGAATGCATCTGCATCCCTTCTGAGCTATGCCCAGAACATTAATGGGATTGCAAATCTTTACTCACCAACAAATGTCGTGACTGACATTACAAATATGTTTGGAGAACCTTCTCTAAATATATTGCAACAGCTCTTTTTCTATTTTTTCAAAGACGTTTTATGACCCTATATCTGAACTGTCTAATCATGATACATATTCATAGCCTAAGTGCTGATGGTGCAGTATGATGTGTGTATCTGTCTACGTGTTTGAAAACATACCATTTCTTCAAGCCACTGAAGCCTAACCCCCCCCCCCCCCCAATTGAAAAAGGCAAAAGCAAGGCCTTGCGACTGTGTGCAAAACACCCGGGCTGGCAACCACCTTGAATCGCTTTGAAACCGCTAGTAACCACGGAAGCAGCTAGAAGGTGGGAGAAGATGAAAGGAGAACCAATCAACATATGGTCATTAGGGAATAAAAGCTAAGGGGTGGGGACAGAACGGAGCTTCAATGGACCCATTGTCTTGGGACCAGTGGAAAAATCCTCTGTATACCTTTGCTGAAAAAGCCTGGTGTTGGCTTAGTGGTTAGGGTGGCAGCTTGGGATCCCAGGGTCCTGAGTTCAAGCCCCGTTGGCTGCTGAACTAACACCAGGGGGTTGACTCAGCCTGTCATCCTTCCGAGGTCGGCGAAATGAGTACCAGTGTACTCGTCCGGTGTATGCCCCGGTTAGAATAGGTGTACCATATCCCTGTGTGTCGTAAGAGGCGACTAGGGTTGGCGTCAGGAAGGACATCCGGCCATAAAACATTGCCTCAAGAAAAACCCAACCCCAGGGAAAAATGGCTGTAAAAACGGTCATATATATATATATATATATATATATATATATATATATATATATATATATATATATATATATATATATATATATATATATATATATATATATATACATACATATATATATATATATATATATATATATATATATATATATATATATATATATATATATATATATATATATATATATATATATATATATATATATATATATATATATATATATATATATATATATATATATATATACATATATATATATATATATATATATATATATATATATATACATATATATATATATATATATATATATATATATATATATATATATACATATATATATATATATATATATATATATATATATATATATATATATATATATATATATATATATATATACATATATATATATATATATATATATATATACATATATATATATATATATATATATATATATATATATATATATATATATATACATATATATATATATATATATATATATATATATATATATACATATATATATATATATATATATATATATATATATATATATATATATATATATATATATATATATATATATATATATACATATATATATATATATATATATATATATATATATATATATATATACATATATATATATATATATATATATATATATATATATATATATATATATATATATATATACATATATATATATATATATATATATATATATATATATATATATATATATATATATATATATATATATATATATATATATATATATATATATATATATATATATATATATATATATATATATATATATATATATATATATATATATATATATATATATATATATATATATATATATATATATATATATATATATATATATATATATATATATATATATATATATATATATATATATATATATATATATATATATATATATATATATATATATATATATACATATATATATATATATATATATATATATATATATATACATATATATATATATATATATATATATATATATATATATATATATATATATATATATATATATATATATATATATATATATATATATATATATATATATATATATATATATATATATATATATATATATATATATATATATATATATATATATATATATATATATATATATATATATATATATATATATATATATATATATATATATATATATATATATATATATATATATATATATATATATATATATATATATATATATATATATATATATATATATATATATATATATATATATATATATATATATATATATATATATATATATATATATATATATATATATATATATATATATATATATATATATATATATATATATATATATATATATATATATATATATATATATATATATATATATATATATATATATATATATATATATATATATATATATATATATATATATATATATATATATATATATATATATATATATATATATATATATATATATATATATACATATATATATACATATATATATATATATATACATATATATATATATATATATATATATACATATATATATACATATATATATATATATATATCTTTGCTGAAAACTTCACCCTCTGTTGTAGCATCACTGATCTTCATGTAGAGAGGCAGCAGCCCCTTCCCTCTCTATGGAACTTGATAAGATCATGAACTGGCCCTGCACTTTGAATATTTATTTCAGTCCTGACAGATCTCACACTCTCAATCTGTCTCTCCTGAAAGACTATATGGTGTCTTTCTTGAAAGACCATTCCCATCTACTCCCTTAACAATCCTCTTGAAGAAGTTGTCGCTCAAATTTTTGAGTCTCACTGTCAGCTATATCTCTCTTGAGCAAATTACATATCTTAGTTGGCTTCTAAAGCCATCCAATGACTGGGCATCCTGCATCATGCAAAGTATTTCCTCGGCACATCTGAACTTTTATCTGTTTACGATTAAGGCCTTCATCTACAACCTGATGGATTACTGCTCTCCTCTCTGGGCTGGCTCACCTTATCTCATGCCTTGGTCAGCTTGATGCTGTGGAAACAAAGGGCTTCAAAATCAATGGTATCTCCCACGATGAAGCCAAATATTTTAGCTCATCACTTTCACATCATAGATAGGTCAGTAGACTCTCTATCTTCGATGGCATCCTTTTTTGTCCTTCACCCTCTGCTCCTTCCATGCTCTGTCCCTCTACCTTCCACCCCCAGGTTTTTTGCAGGGCACACAAGTCTGCCAGTAACCTCCTTCAGATGAAACTCTCAAAATGTAGATTCACTGCTCAGCTCCACTCATCCATTCGTCTTTTTCCCCTACCTGTGGAGCCAACCTTCTCAGTCTCTTCAATCGCATTCTTCCTTCCAGAGCTTCAAAATGGCTGTTCACCACCATCTCAGGTCATCCCTCATCCACAAGAATGATCCTTTTCACCTCCATGAACCCTCCAAAAGCCCATCTCTTTTGTGTTTCCAGTTATTCCATCCACATCTGTGATTAAGAGTTTGTGCCTGTATCCTGCTTGTTCGCTCTCTGTTTCCTTCTCCCCATCCCATTGCTCTCATTTTGCCCCATGTCATTTCTTCCTCCACTTCTCCTAATTTGTCCCTCTTCCCTGCTGTTGTTATGTTACTCTCTCCCTGCCCTCCCTATTTATGCTGTTATGCTCTGGTCCATTCTGTGTTTGAGCCCCTCCACGAGCCTCCACTGTTTCCAAAAATATTTTTAATCTGAAGCAAGGTAGTAGCATCGCTCGGGATGAAACGCTTGCATGTTTTAGGAGTAGGACAGGTAGGCCCCTTAGCTACAATAACAATTCCTATGGGTGTTAATACGAGCTTAAATAATGGTCACAGCAGCAACTATTTGTATGCACATTTCAGGAACATGTACACAGCTTGATTTTTCCATCTTGCCCTTATTTCTCTGTACAAAGAATAAAAGCATAATTTGGATACATTTACATCTAAAGCTCAGTTGCCACACTTTCCAGTCTCTGGTGAAGCATTGTGCAAACCTTGCCAGGATTTTTCTCACTTTTGCCTGATCAGGTCAGCTCAGGTATGGGAGAATGCGCCGGAGTAGCGCGTCACTGCATCCATTTTCCGCTGGTACTCCAGGAGCCTCCATCTGGCCATCTCCATCTCCATCTCCTTGAGATGATGATGAAGAACCTGCTGCAACCACGAGGCCTGATGCTTGCGGTTAAATTCGAATCACGAGCAGGGTACCCATTTCCACTAGGTTTGTAGAAGACTTACCTTAAATGAGCACTTTTTTGGAGTGTGTATTGGTAGAAATGGGAATTCAACATAAAGTGATGATCTGGATCATGACACATGGTAAATGTTTACCTTATCGACGATGGCTGTCTGCTCAGAAGAAGAACCGTCATTACTAATTAAAATTATATATGTCTTGTGTTGCATGATACTTGTGCAATTCAATTAAACAATAGTTGCCATGGAAACAGCAATTTGGTAATTTGGAGAATTTGACCTATCAAGTGTTTTACATGATGGAATGTTGTGCATAACAAATTTGGTTGATACTTTTTCTAACTGATGTGTTTTGGATGGCATTGGCCTTGACCTTTGACAAATTCTAACCACATTTTATGCACATATACTACATGTGCATACAAATAATCTATTTAATTTTCAATCTGATATCTTGAAAATTTTCTGAGGTTTGGCAATAATAAAATCACAAAATCCCATTTGATTATAATGGGCTGAAATGCTCGCCATGGAGACTGTTTTCTCGTCGCCACGGATTTTCCTCTTCGCCAACGTGGGAGTTTCCTCTTTGTCACGTGGGAATTTCCTCTTCACCATGTGGGACTTTTTCCAAGCCACGTGGGACTTTTCGCAATGCTACCAACCAAGATGAACAGAACTTGAAAAAAAATAAAAATTAATTCATTAATTGTATTTTGCACCCTCTTGGCTTGGTACTGAGACAGGTTTACCAATGGGGAGCCTTTTAATTATGACTGGTGACCCTCAAGTGTTACTGCTGAAAGCCCTCAGACAGTAGATCTTAGGGGTCTTAGGGTTTGATAGGATCTACAGGGTCTTCACGTCCGAAAGGATCTTCGAGGTTCTCAAGGCTCTTCGGGTTATAACGGGTCTTGGGGTTATAAAAGGTCAAAAGGGTCTTAGAGGTATTAGTGGTCTTAAAAGATATTGGGGGTCATAAGGGACTTGGGGGGTCTTAAAGGTATTAGGGACCTAAAGGGTCTTGAAGGCCTTTGGGGATTTTAAGGACCTTTGCGAGTTTATGGGGTCTTGGGGGGTCTTAAGGCTCTAAATGGCCTTTGCGTATTAAGGGGTCTTCAGGATATCAATGGGTCTAAAGGTATAGAGGAGTCTTGAACTTGCACGCACGGATGGACACATCCATGGCTCCTTTTAGAGTATAACTTCTCAGAGGAGTCTGGTTATGTATGAATTAAGATGTTTGAATAAAGAATATTACGTGATAAGGCAGTTTTTGCATTTACTGCAGTCATTCTTATAAAGGGCAAAATGATTGAAAGGAGATCAAACTGTCCTTGTTTCCCAAACACAATGACCAGAATGACAAGCTCGGCAAAGAGCCAGTACATTAAATGCAAGAACAACAGGCATTCTGACATGAGATAAGAATAGGCATTCTTTGACTTCCGGTTCCGGGTTTCGAGCGTTGAGAGGTCTCCTTTGGAGCTCTCTGCTAACAATCTCAAAGATAAGTTTCCGGTCGTTATTTGCCCTGTTTTAACTGTTTATTTTTCTCACCTACATGTTGCTGTGTGTTCCTAGTTCGGTTTTGTTTCAAAAATCGTGCTATTTTGTGAGTTTTGGCGACGTTGTCTTACCGGGTGTTTGAGGCCTAGGCTTGAGGCCTAGGCTGAGGCCAACCGGTTCCCCTCGATGTACGATCGTTTTATTCGTTTTTTCTCCCCATTACCTTCAATTTCTATCTTCCACTTTCCTAACATCCCCCATTTCTCCCAACTAATCTCTCTATTTCTTATCTTTAACAAAAAAAAAAAAAACGCCACCTTTCTCCTGATTCTGCTTCTTCTTCTTCATGCCTCTTCTTCTTCCTCGTCCTCCTTGTCCTCCTCCTCCTCCTCCTCCTCCTACTCCTCTTCTTCTTCCTCGATTTTTTTCTACAACACTTCCATGACCTAATCTGTTGAACTCTCTCAAACATTCATAATAATGACAAAAACGACATCTTATAATGCTTCATCTTCCTCTCTCACAAATGTGGTACTCTTTACTGTTTCATAATGCACTACTCTTCTGCTGTTTTAACAGACTGCTCTCATTTCGACTTCTTCATTCCTTGCCAAAAAAAATCCAACTGTTACAGCGTTTCTTCTCTCCATTCTCTGAATTCGCCTTTATTGCATCCATCAATAATTGTGTTCAATCACATCTCTGACCTAAAACTTTTTAAAACCTCAGTTTGCTATGAATGTTCGCTTTCCATCAACTATTCTTTTTTTCCAACTTCAGTGCCAACTCACCCCTCACTCTCACTCTCAAAGCAACCATCCCACTTTTCTCCCTCAAAGGCTCCCACTCACCTCTCTCAAAAATTCCCCCCTCACCTTTGTCCCACCTTTCATCCCCCTCACTCATCCTTCTCAAAGTTGCCCCCCCTCTCATCCACAAAGCAGCCTCGCTCCCCTGCCCTCTTACCTCCATCTCTTCACTCCACCTCCTCAAAACCACAACGGCCTTGCCCCCACTCTCTTGTCCCTCCCCTCCCCCAGCACCACAGAGCCTTTTCTCCTTCTCATCCGGCCCACTCCCCTAGCTATTCTGCAATCCCCCACACTCTTTCAACAACCCTCCTTACCTCCCCTTCTCGTCCCTTGTCCTACCCTCCTCCCCCATCCCCTGCACCCAAAGCCTCCTCCCCTACCTCTTCATTAAAAGTGTGGACCTCATATATCCAGGGCATTCGCTCAAACCTTTCAGATCTTTCCATACAGGTTGCCACTGACAAACCAGACATAATCTGCCTAACAGAAACTTTCCTCCCCCAAGACATGTCTGACTCTCAAGTATCTCTCCCTGGTTACTCCCTCCTCTGGTATGAGAGACCTGAGCCTTGTCCTGGTGGAGGAGTTGCTCTCTTCATCAAAGACTCTATTCCTCACTCTCCATGCACTGCTCTCACTCCCCCACATCCCCAGGAATACCTCTGCCTCCGGCTTCCTCTCCACTCCCACCTCATGTTTATATGTGTACTGTACCGTCCACCTAACAGTGATGACTCCATCTACACCTCACTATCCGAAAACATGGACCATCTTCTATCTTCTCATCCAAACTCTCTCTTCCTTTCATGTGGCGACTTCAATTGTCATCATGCCAGTTGGCTAGGTGTGGGTTCCTCTCTCATCTGTCATGGCATCTCAGCAAAAGCTTTCTGCGACTCATTGGGACTGACTCAATCGGTCAACTTCCCAACTCGGATCTCAACCAATGTCACTCCATCTCTTCTGGATCTGATTTTGACAAATTTCCCTGACAATATCTGCTCTTCTTCCGTCGCTCCAATCGGTTCTTCTGACCACGTCCTTGTCAAAGTGGACATCTCTCTGGCTATTATCAGAGAACCACCTCACCACCGTCGAGTCTGGCATTTCACTCAAGCCAACTGGCAGGGTCTCCAAGCAGCCATCAAACTTATAGACTGGTCTCCTATTGCTACTTTCTCCAACATCAACTCATCCTGGGAATTCTTTCAAAGAAACTTCCTCTCCCTCATGCACAGATTTATCCCCTCTCGTCTTCAGTTGTCCTCCCCTTCCTCCCGCCCTTGGTTTACTGAAGGTTGTGGCGAGGCAGTTGTCCTGACAAAACTTGCCTTTGCCTCATGGAAAGCAAACCCAACTGAGGGCAATCTCAGTTCCTTCCATAAAGCTCAGAACAAGTGTGTATCTACCCTCAGGAGACCCAGAAAACAACATCTTTCTAATCTCAAGTCTGAACTCTCAAATCTCTCTCCCTCCTCAAAATCCTGGTGGCGTCTAATCAAATCTGTTTATGGTGTATGTTCCCCCTCCATCCCTCCCTTACCTCAAATGGCGCACTGCTGATACCACACGTGAAAAACTGAATGCCTAAACTCGGTGTTTTCAGCTAAATCTTGTGTCAAAAACCCATCACTTTCTCTACCCACCTTACCCAGTCGCACCCAACTGTTCCTGGACTCTGTGTCCTTTTCTCCTGACAAGGTGGAGAGCTTGCTGTCAAACCTCGACTCAGATTCTGCAACCGGTCCAGACAGCCTCAGCCCACGTGTCCT
Organism: Eptatretus burgeri; assembly: GCF_056783735.1. Classification (NCBI taxonomy): domain Eukaryota; kingdom Metazoa; phylum Chordata; class Myxini; order Myxiniformes; family Myxinidae; genus Eptatretus; species Eptatretus burgeri. The sequence continues at coordinate 43,733,849 of NC_140963.1, forward strand.
CAAAGCCTGCTCTTCTGCTCTTGCTCACCCTCTCATTTGCTCAAGGTCATCTGCCATCTGCTTGGAAATCTGCAAACATTACAGCCCTGCATAAAAAAGGTGCAAAAACAGATCCCTGCAACTACAGACCAATCAGCCTTCTCCCAATCATCAGCAAGGTTATGGAATCCATCATCGCTTCAGACATTAAATCCTTCCTCTTCTCCAATGGCTTGATTTCCAATCATCAATTTGGTTTCAGACCAGGTCACTCTACCCTGGATATGCTGCTTCTGCTCTCCCAACAATGGATGGAGGTCCTCAATGCCAGAAAGGAAACCCGAGCCTTATCCCTGGACATATCACATGCTTTTGACACAGTCTGGCACCCTTCCCTACTCACAAAACTCTCTTCCCATGGTATCCAAGGCCATCTCCACTCAGGCTCACAGACTTCCTCTCCTGTCGCAGTCAACGTGTGGCCCGAAATGGAGTTCTTTCATCTCCTCTTCCTGTCCAGGCTGGAGTTCCTCACGCTGGCGTTCTGGGCCCTGTTCTTTTTCTGGTTTTCATCAATGATCTCTCCGACTCTCTGGAAAATCCTCTATATCAATTTGCTGATGACTCCACCCTCTGCCCTAACATCGGTCATCCCTCAGACCGGCAAGCAGCAGCTTCTTTGCTCACTGCAGATCTCGATAAAATAACAATCTGGTCCAACACGTGGAACATGTCTTTCAATCTGGACAAATCTTCCACTCTCACTATGTCTCTTCGAAAGGCCCGTCTAGAAAACCCCCCATCCACTTTCTCAACAATCCTCTGGAAGAAGTCCTTTCTTTCAAGCTTCTGGGTCTCACTATCTGCCATGACCTTTCCTGGGAAAGTCACATTTCCAACTTCGCCTCCAAAGTCAGTCGCCGATTGGGAATCCTCCATCGTGCAAAGTCCTTCCTCGGCCCTCCTGAGCTCCTGACCACTTACAAAGCTTTTGTCCGTAGCCGGATGGAGTACTGCTCTCCCCTCTGGGCTGGTGCTCCTGCCTCCCACCTTTCTCGGCTTCACGCTGTAGAAACCAAGGCATTTCGGATCATTGGCATCTCCCACAATGAGGCTGAGTCTTTGGGCCTCTCACTCAATCACCGCAGGTTGGTCGGTGGTCTTTCTGTCTTCTACCGTCTCCTCTCCAGCCTTGCCTCCCCCCCCCCGCTCTCTCTCTGCGATTTGTCCCTACCACATTTCCACAGGGCACTCAAGGTCAGCCAACAACCCCCTTCTGGTAAAACTACCAATATCACGAATCACTGCTCACCTTCACTCTTTCATTCCTCATTTTTCCCGCCTTTGGAATAAACTCCCTCACTCTATTCTTTCCCATTCTTCCCTCCAGGCTTTCAAAACACCTGTTCACCACCACCTCTTATCATCCCTCATCAAAATCCTCGATCTTTTCTAACCCCGATAATCCACCCAAGCCCACCTCCTTCAAATTCCCTGCTTTCCTTCCTGAAAGTCCCTGTAATGTCCATCTTCTATTCCCCATGTTCCCTGTCCCATCCCTCTCCCTTCCACAGATCTCCTTATGTGTCTGTTCCCCACTGTTTTGTCCCTCCCACTCCCGCCCCTCTTGTCTCATGCCCCCTTGATGTGCGTTGTGTGTTTGCTCTCACAAGAGCCTCGACAAGGTATACAAAAAAAAAAAAACTCTCCAGCTTTAGGATTTTTTTACTTGTACATGACATTATTTATTTGTGTTAATTTGGAGATAACACATTATCTTTTTGGCACAAAATGTCTATTACAGATGCAAATATGATGGAATTTCTGAACACCGCCCCTCCACCTACCTTCTTCTGAATGTACACGTACATGACCTTCCCCTTACTCTTAAATTCTTACAAACACTTTCCCTTTTATCTTTCTGTCTGTCTGTCTGTCTGTCTGTCTGTCTGTCTGCCTTACCCAACCTTCTTCCTGACTCTCTCTCTCTCTCTCTCTCTCTCTCTCTCTCTCTCTCTCTCTCTCTCTCTCTCTCTCTCTCTCTCTCTCTCTCTCTCTCTCTCTCTCTCTCTCTCTCTCTCTCTGCCTCTCTGTCTCTCTCACTCTTTTACTGTCTCTCTGTCTCTCTTTCGCTGTCTGTCTGTCTCTCTCTCTCTTCTGCATTTTATTGTTCTCATTTTAAGCCCATTCACTCTCTCTCTCTCCAGAAAAAAAAATGGCAAATATATGGCCCCCAAAGTCCAAAAAGGTGGTGAATGGTGTATGTTTACCATTGCTTTCCGAAGGCTGCAGTGCTGTGCAATGCAATACCCCGATTGGTGGTGTATTTGACTGATGTTTAATCAATTAGGGCAAAGGATTGCTCATTGTGACAAGTCTTGGAAATTGTGAAAGCTTTAATGTGAGGGTCTTGTGCCGACAAAATGGGTCAGGGTTTAAACTCAACAGAACGGTTCATAATTACTCGCTCCAGCCAAATTTTGATGTGTAATATGTGGGTGTAGTCCACAGATTTACGAAATTGATGAAGAAAGTGGATCATCCACCTACTCTGCATTTATTAATGAAAAATACTATTCCTACTGATCCTACGGGTGCTCTCCTTGGTGGTAGAATGCAGCCTTTTCTGAATATGGCTTGTTTAGATGCAGTACCTTTTTGTCAGACCTTCCTGATACATTTCTGTTGCATGAGAAGAATGGGCTTTCCATTTATATTTCTCCTCCCTCAACATACCCAGGTCTTCCAAAATACCACACCTAATTACCCTCCCAAATTCTAAGCTGAACACTCACCTCCGTTCCTGGAGTCCTCGATTATCTCATCTGTGGACCCACCTCCTGTATCTGTTGTCTTGTATCTCTCCTTTCAGTCTTTCAAGAATGCTGCCAATTGTCATCTCGTGCTTTCTCCCATATCTATCCGTTTATCTCCTCCACTAGTTGAACCTCTATTTGAACCGACCATCTTAAGCTTTTTCTTTCCGCCCTTAACAACTCATGTATGATGTCTTTGGCTCCATGGTCCTAGTTGATCCTCTGTCACTGTGTGAACCTGATGCCCACTGTTGTTTAACTCTCCCATGAGCCAACATGTCTCTATCCCAAGAAACCCATAATTTGTATGTTTTTCTATCGCAATCTCAGTCACCACACTTGCCAAAAGCAGTAAAGTGTAGTGCGGAGCTTGCCAATGATTTTCTCACTTATGTCTGATGTTAATGTGCCATCAAATACCCATAAAAGGTGAAGGAGCAAGAGGGGGGTAGGTTGAGTTTAAAATGTCCTTGGGCACCATGTTGACACTTTGCAAAATTATTTTAACGTCAACATCAATGTGAGACTCACTAACAGCAGCCTCAGTCCCCCATTCCTTGAGCACACACTCTGGCAAAACCGATCTGATTCAGTGAGACAAAGAGCATGGACATAGTTAATGTCAGTAATATTGTCAATGACAATTTGTCTCTTGAATTTTTGAGAGAATGATCTTAAACATCTGTGCAATTTCTTCACGATCACATATGCCTTGTGCACATCGTCAATGGGCAGGAATTGTATTTTTAACCGCAGTCGAGTAAAGATTCAGGCACTAAACCTTTCTCGTTCGCATTCAACGAGAGGACCAGTGTGGTTGTTCTCACTCATTCTCTTTTCCACAATCAACATATTCTGTCCAGCACGCTTGTTATATGGACACCCAGCAAGATTAAAAACAAAACCTGTCAAAAGGTGGAGGAGCTCCTTGTGAACCAACGGCTATCCATATCTGGTGCCCAACTATGTCTGCGGACATCATCCTGCAGTTGGGTTACATTTTCTGGGGGAAGTTGGTGGCAAAATTTGCACTCCAGCCACCGTAAAGGTCTTCCCTCCACAAAACACAAGAAAAACGCAAAGAAAACTCTAAACCCACTCCGTGGGAGTACCTCATGTGCAGCTACCCTCTGCAGGGCAGCTCAATGGATGATGGGATTAGGGCAAAGCCTTCGGGACCCCCACTCTTTGATGAGGGAGGAAAACCATGGGGTAACCTTTCCAGGTCAGATTGCAGTAGTGTGTGTCAGGGTGGTGCTGAGGTGTCATCCACCAGATGACGGTCTCCTTGGGTTAACCTGAGGCAGTCCCTTCAGGTGGGGCCCTGAGACAGAGACTTAATTCCTTTGGTACCAGGTCTCTTCGGTGAAACCTTGGCGAACAATGGTCAGACTTTGTGTCCAACGAGCAGTTGCTGAAAGAGACTCAAATGAGATTTGTTACCTGCATAGTCCGTGAGCATCAGCTGCAGCTGTATGCACATGCGGCTCATTTTCCTGATGCTGTTCCTGCTCACCAGATTCTCTCAGCGAGGGAGTGTCGTGAGTGGAGGAGGCCAAATGGGCCGACCATGTACCTTGTGGTTAGAACAGGTTGATCAGCATCTCAAGAAGTTGGGGATGGGCCAGGCATCTGCCTAAAGGCACTGTCACACCTTGACGTTTTAGCCAGCGTATGGCAAGGTCTCAAAATGTATGTAAAACGCTGGCGTACGCTGAAATTTTGATGTTTTTTTTTTTTAAGTTTTGGTCGTATTCATAACGTGTTAGTCGTATGCATAACGTATTAGTAACGGGCACAGAACCTTACGTTGTCTTGTAGATAACTTATACCAACGAATGCTTAGCCTGTTGTCGGCGTTCACAACCTATGCCCAATGATAGTTTAACTTGGGCATAGCATGCTGCACGTATCGGCGACCAACTCGTGGCGTAGCCTGTTAAAAACCTGCCGCACAGCGATTTAAATCATAACCGCCTGAGAATTGGAAGTGTCAACATCGCAGTCACACCTTGACGATTTAGCCAGCATATGCTGACCTATGAAAAATGTGTCTAAAACGCTGGCACACGTAAGAATACGGTATGGGTAAGTTTTGGATACGTTAAGAGCACGCTGGCATACGTCGTCATACGCCGAGTATGTCAAGAAATTTTCAGCATGTTGAAAATTTCTCGACGTACTCGACGTAAGACACATGTTCCGCATACGCTGGCATAAGTTGTAGGCACGTTACGCAATCGTTGACACGCGTCGACACACGTTACTTGTACGTTACTCATAAGTCAAAACACTTCAAGGTAATGGTTAGCGTCGGTGTTCCAGACTCCCTGGTTTTTTTTTTTGTTTTTTTCTTTGTTATGACTGTAATGATTTAAATCGTTGGCACACGTCGACACACGTTACCTGTACGTTACTCATAAGTTGAAACACGTCGAGGTAATGGTTCGTGTCAGTGTTCCAGACTCCCTGTTTTTTTGTTTTTTTTCTTTGGTATGACGGTGATGTTGACACTTCGATTTCTAGTGCGGTTATGATTTAAATCGTTGAGCGGCAGCCTATTAATTATATTATATTATAACCGCACGAGAAATCGAAGTGTCAACATCACCGTCATACTATACCAAAGAAAAAAAAAACAGGGAGTCTGGAACACTGCCGCTAACCATTACCTCGACGTGTTTCGACTTATGAGTAGCTTACAAGTAACGTGTGTCAACGATCGCATAACGTGCCTACAACACGTTACTCATAGGTTAGAAATAAGTTTCGGGTATGCTAAACATTACCTCGACGTGTTTCGACTTATGAGTAACTTACAAGTAACGTGTCGATGTGTGTCAACGATCGCATATCGTGCCTACAACTTATGGCCAGCGTAGCGGAACGTGTGAGTCATGCACTGCCATACGTCGTAAATTTTTAAGCATGTTAAAATTTGAGGACAACCGCAAAGTACAACAATGAAAGCCAGCGTACTTCAATGTATGGCTCTGTTTTTCAGCGTGCTCTTAACGTATACAAAACTTACCCATAACGTATTAGAAGTGTGCCAGCGTTTTAGACAAATTTTTCATAAGTCGGCATACGCTGGCTAAATCGTCAAGGTGTGACAGCGCCTTAAAGGATGACCAGACAGAGGCCCCGGGAGTACCGGCAGAAAGTGGACACAGCGACGCGCTGCTCTGGCACATGCTCCAATTCTTGACCTGACCTGCTCGTTGGTGTTTGACGTCAACAGAGAAGGACAACATCAGGCTTGTATAGTAGAACTGTGAACACTTTGTGGCTGAATATCTCACACGATCACACTTTGCTACAAAGTTATGAAGCTGCAGCCCTCCCTGATTCCCACTCAAAATTGCATTCACAGGCTCTTTAATCTTGTGTGTTTTGGAGAAAACGCATCACTGCTTGTCATGTCCTGCAGTGAAATGGGCAGGAAAGGCGTGGTTGCTACAAAGGACCTGGCTAGACGTCTGACGTTGAAGATGAGGCTGGTGGTGATCATGCCGTTTGAGAGAATGCTGACATTTCTTTTGAACTGACTTCTTTCTCAAGTTTCTTTGAACTTTACATATTCCTTTCTCCTCAACCAGCATGGAATGTTGTACCATTACTTTTTGGCATTCCGTCTGTCATTCGTTTTCATCATATATTTGTTTGCATCAACAACTCTCCTTCACCACATGTAGCCTGTGCTAACACATGCAGAGTGTAATGGCTGCATCGGACTGTAACCGGTCAAATCACTCCACATGTTGTGTTAATTTATTGAGTTGTTCACTGGAATAAAAAAATAAAAACAGCACATATTTGCAAAACAGAATTTCTATTATCGGTCAAACATGGCAGATTTGTTTGATAGATGGACAAGTTTCATCCGAATCTGTCCTTACTTTTTGAGATATTGTGCTCCATATCATTTTTGGCCCTGTCTCTCAATGGTGAGGAATCACTTGAAAAATTCCAGTATCGGGATCTTCACTAAAATCGAATTGATTCGTCCTTGTCATACACCCACCTGTCCACCAAATTTCATCTGAATATGTCCACAACGTTTTAAAATATCCTGCTCAGAGATGGAGAAACAAAGAGACAGGAATGAAAACATAACCTCCATCCACCTTCTGTGGCAGAGGTGATGATCTGTTGGAAAGATAGAATTTATATTCCATCCTGGTGTTGGCTTAGCGGTTGGTTTGGTGGTTGTGGTGCGGGCTTGGGATCCTGGGGTCCTGAGTTCAATCCCCGTTGGCTGCTGAATTAACACTGGGGGGTTGACTCAGCCTATCATCCTTCTGAGGTCGGCGAAATGAGAACCAGTGTTGCAGCCAAAAGGCTGCACATGAAGGGAAGGGGTATCAACGGATTGATTAAATCTGGTATTGGTGTGGCGCAGGCATGATGGGCCGAATGGCCTCCTCCTGTGCCTGAATTCCTTGTGAATCGTTCAATGGGTAATTGCATGACATCATACCTCATTTGGAAGAAAATAATAATAATAATAATAATTACGCTCTGAAAAATTGGTGTGAAATGTGAATTTACATTTCGTTCTGTTATGTAATAAAATAATAGCTTCTTGCAAAGAAACAAAATGATCAATCAATTCCCACAGAAGTACAGATAATCGTCATAACCTCCCGCGATGTACTCATTTAATCGCATTTCGACGATATGATTCCAGAGAGAGAAGAAATAAATATATTCAATCACGGAAATGGACTTTTGTGATCAATTTGCTTCATCTTGTCCTGAAATGCATTATCGCTTTTCGTCCAAGACCTAATACCACCATCTGTCATCCTTTTTTGGGGGAGTTATTTACTGACTTTCCACCCACATTAAGGAATCCAACAAGTGTGTGTGTGTGTGTGTGTGTGTGTGTGTGTGTGTGTGTGTGTGTGTGTGTGTGTGTGTGTGTGTGTGTGTGTGTGTGTGTGATATATATATATATATATATATATATATATATATATATATAGATATAGATAGATATAGATATAGATATAGATATATATATATATATATATATATAGATATAGATATATATATATATAGATATATATATATATATAGTTATATATATATATATATATATATAGATATAGATATATATATATATATATATATATATATATATATATATATATATATATATATATATATATATATATATATATATATATATATATATATATATATATATATATATATATATATATATATATATATATTCGAATTGGCACGAATTATAAATTGCTATCTCAAACCAGCTGTAAAATCCATGACGGTCGCCATCTAGTGGTGGATTTGAAGCACTCGGGTAACATCAGCGAACCCAAATGCCTACACCAACATCCAGTACATGACTTATTTCAACTATCCAGTGGGATACGATATTATGTCATATATGGCGGTCCCATCATCATCTTTTGGTGGACTTGATCGGTTTGACTGGACGGGCGCACGCACGCACTCACACACACACACACACACACACACACACACACACACACACACACACACACACACACACACACACACACACACACACACACACACACACACACACACACACACTTCTCCAACCTCTGTAAATAATTTGAATGAGCATGTCTCAATTGATCTATGTGAGTGAGGGGAAATCTATTTATTAGATCTGCAAGAATGTTGGTATATTTTGAAGCCTGCCCCACTGACCCTTTCAGGTCATGGTCCAAAATATTATAATGCACAGTGGAAATCTTGCCTCAACCCAATGCCCTTTCCCGAACCTCTCCATTCTTTTCCATTTTCGATTCCCTCTCCAATAACGATGTGTGCACTTGACTCGGTGGTGAATGGTTGCAGTGTCCTAGTGAATCCCGGCCCAGTTAAAATATACCATAGAGTTTAAAATGGTACATGTTACTTCCTTGCTTGATGCTTAGCATTTAAAAAGGATAGAGCAGAGACAAACAACTATATATGTTGGTAATAATAGTGCAGGCTTTGATGGGGCTAACAGTAATGGCCTTCTCCTGTGTCAAAATTCCTTGTAAGGGAACTGATATTATATTGTTTTATTATTATTATTATTATTCCTACATTGCTAACTACTGTACCCATCTCCTTCATCTCATCCCTTCTCCTTTTTGTCCCCGGCCCTCCGATAAGGTCAGAGACAGGGACATTATAATGAGCTCTGACCAACTGACTGACCGACCATCTGTTTCTGTCCATGCATTTTAGTGTGTGTAATATTTCAAAAACCGTTGAATATTTAGCTTTCAAATTGCAGATATCTATTCCTCATAACATTGTCTCAACCTGCTTAGATCATGGCTTTGATTGGCTGAATTATGTTGACACGGCAACCATCTCGGTGACTTTTCTTGTGTACGTGGTGCAGTATCTCAAAAAACATTCAAGATTTAGCTTTCATATTACACAGATATATTCCTCATACCACCCAAAAGGCAGGGGATGGTGAATGAGTATCAGCTCTTTGTTGGAATTGATTTTGTTTTCACTCATCCAATCCCCTCCCCCATCGCTCACACCCCAACCTCATGTTCACCTATAACTAGCATAACCCTCGCTCTGCGCGACATGTTGGGGTGGGTGTGTTTGAGAAAGGAACTGATGCAGAGTATCAGTAGTAATTTTACTTTAATGCAGTAAGTGGAATACGATTTCACTGTTTCAGAACCATTTATTTACTTTTTTTTGTACCGTGCACCTCATGTGGTCTTTGAGATAATGTAAGCCGAATATCATGTTACTCGAGCGCAGAACAAAGTCGAAGATAGCGCGACACGAAACCACAAACTCGGAAATAATATATAAGATTTTATTTTATTTTATTTACTTTTTTTTGTACCATGCACCTCATATGGTCTTTGAGATAATGTAAGCCGAATATCACGTTACTCGAGCGCAGAACAAAGTCGAAGATAGCGCGACATGAAACCACAAACTCGGAAATAATATATAAGATAATAAATGTCATTGTGTATCAGTGTGTGCGTGTCTCCTCCATAACTCCAAAACCATGAAATGTAATGACCCCACCCCCCCCCCCCAAAAAAAAAAAAATCTTTGCAAGCATACGAAGGGAACTCCAAGGATGTGCATGAATTAAAGCTGAGTGTTTGGATAAATTTAATCACCCCTTTTCTAGATAATTAACAGCCTTGTTAAATTAAAACAAAAGCAGACTTTATCCTTGGTCAGCCCTCATTCACCTTGCAGGGATCTTGATCTGCCATTTTGTTTTGGCCTAATAAAAAATGCCTTGCTTTGGAACTATGATGACCTCTCATGGACTCATTGAAGTACATAATCAAAATCTGTCTTGAGATTTGATGATCGGAGCTGGTGGACTAAATAAGCATTGAAATCTGGAGTGATATCTGGAAATTTAAAGAAATCGTCAATTCTTATTATGAAGCATATATCTTACTAGGAATAAGCAAGTCTATGCTCCCTCCTCCTCTGTATTTACACAAGAAAATGTGAAATTGCCAAAGCATTAAATTTAACTTTTTCTACTGTTCTGTTTTGATCCTGTTTTTCGCAAAGTGTACCTTAATTGAGTGCAACGGAAATAATTAAACAGGTGAAGGCTCCTGCAGAGTGAGCAGTGGGTGTGGCGACTGTGGCTTGGTTCTCCGTGGGGACATCCCCGGCGTTAGGAAGGTAAAATGAATTGGAGGATTAGAATGAGTAAAGCAATGGGAGAAGTGATCTCTGAGTTCAAGAGAGAATTGAAAAATGTTTTCAGTGGCTCCAAAGTGATGAATCCCCACATCACGGTAGGATGGCTGAGAGGTACGCACACTCGCTCTCAGCTGTCCAGCCTGCGGTCAAATTATTTTACAGTTTTGTGTGATCTGCTTTCATTTAGGATGTTATTTCATTGCATTAGGAGCTTGCAGGGATGTTATCTTCCATATACAAGCCAATGAGATATTGTTTGGTTGCTTTTGAAGCTAATCATCTGAGCTCTTAAGGTTAATCACAGCAAAACTATTGGATCACATTTTGTCACCATGATACACCTTACTCGGGGTTTTAAACTGTCATTTTCTCACAATTCATGATTTATAGACACACAAGTCACCACTTATCAAGAGGAAGGGATGGGAGTCCAGGGAGAGCGGGTGGGTGTGAGGAGGCAGGGCATGGGATGTGAGGAGGGAGGGTAAGGAGTGTGGGGTAGAGGGAGGGAGAGCGGAGTGGGGCAGGAGGAGGAGGGAGGGGAAGGAGTGGGGTGGGAGGCGAAGAGGTGGACGGGAGTCCAGAGGGAGAGGTGGGAAGAGTTGGGGGAAGGGGTGGGGTTGGAATTTGGAGGGAGGGGAGGTGGGAAAAGGTGGAAGGGGAAGGGTGGGGTGAGAGGAGGGAGGGAGAAGGTGAGGTGGAAGGATGGACCCGGCTTTGCGGGTACCTCTGCTCTTACCTAATAAAGTTCTGGGTTTTTTTTAATGCATATTTAGTTTATCCTTTTCCTCTGGAGTCTCACTTTCTTCTTGGTGCAACATTCCATTGCTTGGCTTGCATTTCAAAAGTTTTGGACATCAAAATGGCTTTGCCAGTTCACCTCACATAACGATTATATTCACAGAGTAGTTTATGAAATCTATGATTAATTTGGTCACCACAAGATAAGCATCGAGTAACCCTAATCTTGGTCCTGCAAATGTGTGACATTGAAAAAGAAACGTTATATGTGGCATTGCTTGAGAGGTTAGATGAAAATCTCAATCCAATTTTGATGGAGTATAGATTCATCATCATCATAATAATCATCGACAAGTCTTTTGAGAAATAATTATGTCTCCGCAGTGAAAATGGATTAAAATGGCTTAAAGTTTTTGATCCGTTAAATCGGATAGAAAATAACTTTCAGCCTTTATGGGTTAGTGAAACACGTTTTGGCACATGCATTCCTCGGCTAATTTAATGATTCCCTTGAGGAGGAGATTGTCGTATTCCCTGGGAGGGACAAATTAACGTTCTGAAAATGCCACCCGTTTGTAGGCGCTCACGGCGGGGCATTCGTTCTGCTCATATCACACGCAGTGCCACCGTTAAAGGTTCCAAGTGATTACAAGGTAGTGTCACATAATAATGTATTTGTAACTTAATTACAGGAAAGAATCAAGTGCTGGATTATTTTAGAATTACTCTTTATAAAACCATTTCTTCATTTTGCAAAGCCATTTCTTGATCACCACTGCCCTCTGCTGGTCTGTTATCCCGGCATTGCCAAGGAATTATCAGTGGTCTGGTTACCATGGGAATGTCAAAACAATGCCTCGTCACAATTCTAGAAATATATATTTTTCCTCTATGTTTTATTTTTTATTGTCTTATTTAGGTGAATTTCATTTCAGTGGATAAGTGGAGAATCTGGGAAACAAGCAGCAGGTTTACTCATCATTTCCTTATCGTTTTACACTTTCCACTTTCCATTACAGTACAAGAGAAAAGTGGATGCTCAAAGACTGTTTAAAGGGTCAGTCGGATTTAAAAAATAATTACGTGCAACGTCTAGGTTCATGGAAGAACAGAAAGGTAATATGATTGAGGGATAAAAAGATCAGCGGGTGGACATAACAAGCAGGGAAATGAATGGTGAGGGAAAGGAGAAGAGAGGAGAGAGAGAGGAGGAGGAATGCAGTAACCTTTCAATCAGAGAGCTTGGTCACGGGAGGGTTATTTGTGTAGATGAGATGACAGCTGGAGAAGGAAGATGACATGGGTTGGTGGTGCTCTACCACCTCGAAGCCGAGGATGGAAGAGTGGGATTTCACTGCCTCAGGAATTTGCTTCCTCAAGCTCAAAAAGAGGAACAGGGAGGGAAACTCAGGAGGAAGTCTCGGTTTGAGGAGGGGGTTGTAGGAATAAGCTATGCATCATTGAGGATTGAGGAACTGGGCGATGTGATACGTGATACATGATACGGCTGTTCATTTTGCATAAAAGGGAAACCAAATTCAAATTTTAAGAAGCGAGGGTTACTATCGTTTATCTGATCTTTATCAGGTTTTCAATTTACATCTTTGAGTGAAAAATACACCATTAAGAAATAAATGTGCCATGATAAAGAGAGGTTTGAGGGTTATGGAGACTGTTGTAAAAAAAAAAATAATAATAATTACTGCCTCATTGTTTTGTTTAAAAAAACATGATGAAAGGCATTTTAGAAATTCATCCTCAACATTCTGAATCAACTCCAAAAAGGTTATTCTTTCTAAGATTTTTGTTTTGACTTCAGAGGATTAAAAGTTCATATTAATAAGACATTTTGTTGGCAACTTGTTTATGTACAATAAGAGGAGAGCTTGCAATATTAATGTTATTGCAAGTATACTACATGGCCAAAGGTATGCGGAGACCCTTTCTAATTGGTGTATTCGGCAATTTCAACCACACCCATTGCTGACAGGTGCATAAAACCAAGCACACAGCCATGTAATCTCCATAGACAAACATTGGCAGTCGAGTGGGCCGTACTGAGGAGCTCAGTGACTTTCAACGTGGCACTGTCATAGGATGCCACCTTTCCAATGAGTCAGTTCCTCAAATTTCTGACCTGCTAGAGCTGCCCCAGTCAACTGCAAGTGCTGTTATTGTGAAGTGGAAACGTCTAGGAGCAACAACAGCTTAGCCGATAGATGGTAGGACACACAAGATCACAGAATGGGACCACCGAATGCTAAAGCGAGTAGCGCAGAAAAATCGTCTGTCATTGGTTGCAACTCTCATTACCGAGTTCCAAACTGGCTCTGGAAGGAGTGTCAGCACAAGCACTGTTCATCGAGAGTGTCATGAAATGGGTTTCCATTTCCGAGCAGCCGCACACCGGCCTAAGATCACCATGCGCAATGCCAAGTGTCAGCCTGGAGTGGTGTAAAGCTCACCGACATTGGGCCCTGGAGCAGTGGAAATACGTTCTCTGAAGTGATGAATCACACTTCACCATCTGGCAGTCCGACGGACGAATCTGGGTTTGGTGAATGCCAGGAGAATGCTACCTGCCCGAATGCATATTTAAAACTGTAAAATTTGGTGGAGGAGGAATAATGGTCTGGGGCTGTTTTTTATGGTTCAGGCTAGGCCCCTTATTTCTCGTGAAGGGAAATCTTAATGCTACAGCATACAATGACACTCTACAGTCTCGACGATTCTGTGCTTCCAACTTTGTGACAACAGTTTGGGGAAGGGCCTTTCCTCTTTCAGCATGACAATTCCCCCATGCACAAAGCAAAGTCCACACAGAAATTGTTTGTCGACATTGGTGTGGAAGAACTTGACTGTCCTGCACACAGCCCTGACCTCAACCCCATCGAACACCTTTGGGATGAATTGGAACGCCGACTGCGAGCCATACCGAATCACCCAACATCAGTGCCTGATCTCACAAATGTTCTTGTGGCTGAATGGAAGCAAATCCCCACAGCAATGTTCCAACATCTAATGAAAAGCCTTCCCAGAAGAGTGGAGGCTGTTATACCAGCAAAGGGGGGACCAACTCCATATTAATGCTCATGGTTTTAGAAATGAGATGTTGGATGAGCAGGCGTCCACATATTTTTGGCCATGTAGTATATAACTTTGATCGAGATTTTCATGTCATCCATTTAATCTCTTTCCTCTTTTTAGATTTTTTTTACAGTTATAGACAAACATCAGTAAATAAGAAATGTCGATGTGAAGATTTCACTCTTGATATATTTTTAAAGTTTAAGCTGCTGAAAACTTCAAAATGTGGTAAATTTGGACCAAGTTCAGTGGTTAATTTAGATGGGGTGCTTTCACCTCTTGCAGAGGATTTGTAAATACAATTCATTTTGTCATGTGCTTACCATCGATTTTCCTGGTCTGGATTTGATTCCTGGCAACTACTGTTCAGGAGGCAATGAATTCCAAACTGTGCCTCAGCACAGGAATGTGATACGGCTGTTCATTTTGCATAAAATGGAAACCAAATTCAAATTTTAAGAAGCGAGGGTTACTATCGTTTATCTGATCTTTATCAGGTTTTCAATTTACATCTTTGAGTGAAAAATACACCATTAAGAAATAAATGTGCCATGATAAATTTCTATGGAGGCTGCTCCAAGGCGCTCTGATTGATGATCAAATGCATGCGACTTAAATGTGTATTTTACAGCCAATCAGTGACCCAGAAAAGTTATGTGAAGCTCAATTGATTTTTGGCCTTTCAGGAAAAACCCAATTTGAGTTGAGCTTTTCCTTAACCTTTAATCATGGAGTTCAGTCGTACTCAATATGTAGAGATGTTATGGGGAAAAAATGGTTGCCCATTCAAATGTGTACAAAATGATATGCTAAAAAACTATGACTGAGTGAAGTCATAAGTATTTAAAAGCCATACCTTTTATTCTCGAATGCTTTCAGAACTAACAATATGTGAAATACCCAAGGTCTCTTTCAAAAAGACCATGTCACTAAGTGCTGGCAGCATGTCCAGCCTCACTGTGTGAGGTTATCTGGATAATGTAAACAATGTGAAAGTGCTGGGCGTGCAGGCGTGTGAATATATAGCACAAAGATGATGGGCCAATTGAAATTTATAAACTATGTTACAATATTATCTCAATCCATTACTTTGTAACACCGAGCAAATTGCATAACAATTCATTAAAATCGTTGTTTGTTTTTGTTGTACATTCTCAAAGTCTCATTGTGAATCCTGAACACATATTGCATGCAGGAAAGGGATATTAGGAGATGTCAGTGTAATTTTATTTATTTAAAACATGAATTACAAGGGCATTCCTGTTGATACAGTATATGGGACTTAAGATTGGAGTTGCAGCATCATGAGGTAATTGCTCAGATCGGAACACCAAAAAGATCAACCATCCTCATAGCGATCAGTTATAATAATCATGTACGATTTGTCTATTACTTGAAAAATATTTGCACTGAAAGTGACTCGATAAAATTTATTGTGTGACCAGAGGGAATAATATCACGTGACAACACAAGTTCAGTAAATTATTTTTATGCTTTCAGGTGCTTTTACCCATTCGAAGCTTATCTATGGATCCTTTATTGATTCAGTTTTTAGCTGTTAACTTTGCTGGATCAATTCAGGTTCCATTTGCCCACTTGGTGAAAGAGGTCAGATGTTGCCATGGAAAG
Organism: Eptatretus burgeri; assembly: GCF_056783735.1. NCBI lineage: Eukaryota > Metazoa > Chordata > Myxini > Myxiniformes > Myxinidae > Eptatretus > Eptatretus burgeri. The sequence goes on from NC_140963.1 coordinate 43,749,808, forward strand.
TTTATATCTTAACATCTTCCAAAGACAGGTGAACTTGGATCGAGAGGCGAACAGTGGTGCAGTTGAAGGACATCCTGTAGCTTTGTCAAAACTGTGACTGAAGGGAAACGGGAATTGCTTAATTTGCCAAGGAATGGTTTATAAACATTTGGAATTGCTATTTTATTAGAGATTTCACCACCACTTTGTGTTTGCCCTTACTGCAATTTATTGTTTGATGATCATTAAATGCTTCGTGCTGGTGATTGCATCCTTGGCTGAGTTGGCCCTGAAGGCCAGAATTGCATCCAAGACAGCGTGGGTTCGTTTTAATTATAACTATAATTGCAATTATATAAACAGCAGGCGTCAAGTTTCCCAAAGACTTTTGACCTCTGTTAGCAAAAATAAACAATCCTCTGTGCTTATCAATCCTTCAGATCTATTTCTTTGAGATCAATGCAAACACTAGGAGTCGGCGTGGTCCATTCCCCCACTGTGCATGGCGACCGGCTGGGTGAACCCGAGACTGGCAACACCTGCTTCACGTGGTCTGTTTCCTTTTCCTTTGCAAGGTTAAAAATATATATATATATTAAAAATACTCGTGGAGGTGCAGCCAATTGTTGGCAACAAAGGACTAATTAATCCGAAATGTATTTTGAGTATTTTACACAAGAACAACACTGAACTTCAAAAAGTAAATTGTTAATAGGAGATCATCGTAAGGATAAAACTTGATGTGTTTGCACGCTGCTTTGCTATTTAATTGGTCTTTGTTTTTCTTAAAAGTTTTGAATGACATGAGGAGAGAGATAAGAAAAAGTGGAAGCCAATGAAAAGCGAGAATTGTTAAAGCAGGTTGTGGTAATACAGTAGGAAACCCGAGGTCATTCCCTTGCTCATCTTGTCCAACTGTGGCCGAACTGTCAGTTTGTTGCCTCTTTACCATTTGTCACCTCACTCTTCCATGGACCGGGATTGTTTTCCAAAAAAAAAAAGGAATCTGCACAAAAATCAACATAAATTGGTTCTGCCATGTGGAGCTGGAACAAAAAGGATTACCAGGTCGAACGTTTGCATTGTCTCGAAATTGGCATTCATGGGATGTGATTGTCATGTTTATATTTCTTCACACATGGGTAAAGAATCAAATGTTTTTATTTTCTTTACAAAGCCGAGGTTCAGGGAGGGAAGAGTGAGGGAACATAGAGCATGAACTGAAAGTGGGGCAACAGTTGGACACCATAAACAAGGGAAATGGACAGCAAAAGTGGAGAAAGAGGAGGGAAGGAAACACAGTAACCTGAATATCAGAGGAGTGGGCAAGGCAGGGTGAAAAGGGGGAAAACAAAATTGTGAGTAGAGATGGGGGATGACATGAGATGGCTGTGTACTGCCTGACTGAATCCTTGGAGAGAAGAATGGGATAGAACAGCTTCAGAATGGGCAGTTCTACCCACTAGAGAAGCAAATAGTTGAGATGTGCAGTCAGCTGGGATTTTGAGTTTGACCTGGAGGGGGTTAAATGAAGGAAGTTACCTGTATCCTGGCATTGCTGGGAATAGTCAGAGGATGAAGAGAACAGAGGGAGCAATGTTGGAGAAGAGGCAGTAAAACACAAAGATCACCGACCTGCCTGCAATGTGAAAGCAACAAACCTTGTGCATCAGCCTCATTATGGTAGATTCCAAAAATAGGACCATGGGTCCTGAAGCTCACCTGGATCATGAGAAACAATCAATGATGTCATAAAATATCGAAATTTTGTTCATGCACATAATCTGGTTATGTGATTGGTTGAATGGAAGCCTGCTCGATGCTGATTACAGTGATATGTGTTTACAGGTCATGTTTTTGACTGAGCACATGGCTGTCCTGATGATGCAATGCCCCCCTGTAAGTTAGGGCAGGAATTTTTTGCATTTTAGGCCTGACTTCAATCCGTTAATGAGCGCAGATTTTGATGCGGTCAACACACCTTCGTTCGGCATCAGACATGAAGCTTGTGGCCAAGTTTCATCAAAATTGTGTCTGGTTCAAGCGATAATGACTGAAGTGTTTCCAGACTGACTGACTGACTGACTTACCTACCTATGGACACTGCTCGATCGCAGAAGCTCACCGGACTAGTCCAGGTGAACTAATAATGTTGAAAGCTTTAGGTTCTACAGAATCCAGGAGAGATGGATGTGATGTTGAGGCTCCAGGTGAATAGTTCTGATATTGTTAAGTAAGACTTGGCCTTTTGATGTCAGCTTTGCTATATGATCAGCCCAGGAGAAGTCATGTCTGATGGTGATGCCTTGCCACAAAGTCTAACAGACCAAACTTTTTCAAGTGGCTGACCATGGAAATAGTTAGGTGGGTTTGTGTAATTATTCTGGTTTAGACTGTGAAAATTTCCAGGATTCAAGAACATGTGCCATTAATTAGAGTATCATATTGTTACGTCTGAGGGGGGGGGGGTATGCATTCAAAGGGTAATTAGGATGTTTAATTAGGTATGCCATGCTTTTCGAGTTGTACCAGGATCTTGATGTAATAAGTAGCAATTCAGTGGTGATAAGTTGTCGAGTAAATGTCCATTTCTTTAAGGGGGAAATTATAATTGTCACGTAATTAGACAGGGAGACGGGTTAGGGTAAGTGTGTCTGCGTAAACCCCTTTTAGTATTCCCTGGAGGCTTGCCGTGACGTCACAGAACAGTGCTGCGGATGGCTCCGCCCCGTGATCACGATTGGCGGAAGGCGACGGCGGAGGGCCAATAAAACGGCTCGATTGGAAGTGACGAGGACTCGAGGATAAAAAGGTTCTGTTCGGGGAAAAGGGGAAGAAGAAGATCGATAAAGAAAAGAAAGACCGTTTTTGGTGGAGGCTGTTGTGCTCGGAGCGTGCTGGATTGTTGCGCTGGTTCGTTCCTGGATTGATCGTGTCTCATGGCCTTGCTGTGCCTCGTGCCTCACCTCGGTTGGCTCTGGGGTTCTGCTGGCTCGGAGTATGGGGTCGAACGGCGGGCGGACCTGCCTCCCTCTCCTGTTCGCAACTTGGCGCCAGAACTGGCTCCCTGGCGGCTGTGAGCGGACTTGGGCAGACACCAGGAGGTCGACAGCACCACGGTGTCTCCTGCACCAGACGAGCGCAACGCCAGCTCATCCAACGCCAATCCAGGGACTGTTGCGTCTACACCACGGGCCAACCTGACCACCAGGACCAGCTATGTTTTGTGTGTGTGTGTGTGTGTGTGTGTGTGTGTGTGTGTGTGTGTGTGTGTGTGTGTGTGTGTGTGTGTGTGTGTGTGTGTGTGTGTGTGTGTGTGTGTACCTGGCGCCTTAGAGGGTTTGAGATTTGTATATCCATTGGAATTGTTTGTGTTTTCCCCTTGCCCGAACCCACACCACCATCCCGTCGAATCGCCCTGGATCCCTCCTCTTGCCGAGTCTTATTATTTCTGGTTAGAGAAATAAACACTATTAACTCAGTGAAAAGCGACTCGTGCCACCTTCCTCGTCCCGTTTGCGGTAGAGCGATTAAAACCGCCATCTTTGGGTTATAAAAAATAAACCGCCTCCATCGTTTCGGCTCATTCTACGTTAGCGGGACTGTTAAAGTCCCGTGGACGTCACAATATAATTAATTCCAGATCAGCAGTGACTGATATAGCTGCTGTCTATTATTGGGATGGGGGTACTGTGTTATAAAGTGTGGAATTGTCTGCAGAAGGGAAAAGAGTTTTGCAGATAATTATCGGAGAGGTCATTTGTATAAATTACCAACACCATGTTCAAGATTGTCTTGGGGCACTCCAGCCTCCCCCGGGAGAACAAGAGAGGGTTCCCTTGATTTTAACCTGTTTACTGCATGGTTGGAGAAGTCAGAAATCCAGGAATGATGGTGGCCTTCGATGCCACAGGCAGAGAGCTTGGAAAGCATAACAGGATGCCAGACTGTGTTGCATGCCAGAAATATGTCCATGGAGATGGTCCAAACTTCTTGTTTGAGATCTAGGACCTCTGTCCATTCCTGAGACAGGAGCAGCAGCATGCCCATAGTCAAGTGATTAGGCTGGGATTTGATTTGTAAGATTTTAAGCTTGAGACCTGGAGAGACGACCAGGAATAACTATTGTGAGGAATTACCTTCCAAACCTGGAAATGCATGACAATCAGTAACTTAATATTAACAGAAAGTTTAGATTTGATTTTAAAGGGTATTGCAATGGCTGGTGTGTATTTGAGATTAACAGTACTTAAAGCATCAAATTTAGGGGTGGGTAAAATGAAACACATTTCCAGAAACTTCTTGTAAATTAAGTGACTTCTTTTATGAGGGCAATTCTCTTCCCTTGTAAATAGCATTGACCCTTTGAACCCTGAGCTCTTTGGACTATGGCTCTCCCACCCTGGGCTCCCGAGAGAAAAATCGGGCCGCTCGGGTATATGGAGGTTTGAATAGTGGCAGGTAAAACGGCCGCTAGAGTTCAAAGGGTTAGCACTAAACTATATTTCATTACAAACTATTTACAGGAATTTCTCCTTTTGAATGAGGAACTCACATTATTCCCTTGGAAATAGAAATAGACAAAAAGCAGTAAAAAAAAAAAACGGTCAAATAAAAGAAACAAAATTACAGAAACTTCCCATTAATTTAACAAGATTGTTTTCCATTCCCTTAACTTGTAAATCTGAATGAAAAAAAAAATGGGAAAGTCTTTGCCACCGTTGGCTGCCACTATGCATTGTCTTTTGAACGAGATTCATGAGGGAGGGTTCACGTTCCCACCTGACTTTTTCGGACATCACAAATATTAATGATTAAGGCATCATAATACCGTATCCAACTGTAATGTGGAGGCAGGGTCTATTACTGGGTCACCACAAGAAAATTACAACCTGCCAGATATCTCATTTTTCTCAGGGCTATTTCTACCTGCTGTTAAGGTTGAATTTGCAGCTCTCTTAGTTCTACTATGAGTCTGTTTCATACTGATACCAGTCCATATTTGTTTTCCTATATGTTAAAGACATTTTGAATCTCACTCAGTTTTACTTTTCTCCCGAGGCTTTGAAGATGGCTGTCCACCAATACCTTGTGTGTGATCTATATGTTGCTTTGTATCAGCTATTCTCAAGTTATCATGTTCATATGATCATACATTTCAACATCCACCAGTGTAATCCACCAATGGCATTATTCCTTCTCTTCCCTTACAAGTCTATTCACATTTGTGTATAACTGTGTGTATATCCAATTTTTTTTGTGCACACATACACACAAAGGTTGGGCCAATGGGGTTATTTAGACTTTAGTAAAACATCGAGGAGATTGTTTTTTTTTAAGCTATAACGAAAATTTACTTGGGAGTGTAATATGGCAATGATGGGCCAAATCAGCTCATTTCCATGTTTAAGGTTGTACAGGAATATGAATTCCTGCTCATTTCCACTCCTCATGCTCAGTGTGGTCACATGGAGAATGTGGACACATTGTATATTACTTTCCATTCTGCATATGGAATCCAATCCAATGTCTGTATTCCTTTACAGAGTGTTGTTGCTGCCGAAGTAGTTTCTTGGCAAGGGTCATGCTGGGTGGTTTGCCCTCCCTCTCCCAACGGTAATGAGGTCAGGAACTTGGAATTTTGCCATGGTGCCGCCGGTGATAGATCGCCTACTCTTCGTGAAGGACACCGTAGGATCTTTAAAATCCAGCAACTAATGTCGGCAGATGGAGTCCATTCGTGAGACAGCACACATGGTCATGAATCACCCTGCCAGTCAAACACCAGGATGACAATTTATAGCTGGGTCATGATTCGAACTTGGGCTGAACGGCTTAGGGCCGTTGGGATTATGAATTTTAAAAGGATAGAAGGAACATCCAACGAAGAGCTAACTAGATATATTCTGCTAATCCAGCAATAAACAAGCAAGAGCAGATCCAATCTCAGGTGATGCTTCACCCATTTCCCAGCGAATTTCATCAAGCCAAAAGACCCCGAGTCTCGGCACATGTCCGTTTTTGTCCTGAGATGACGATTCGTTTCTGGTCATGTGCCGGTATGACAGGTCAATTGAGTAATGTTTGGATTTTGCTGAACCTTAAGCAACAAACACCAATCACATTATTGATGGTCTGCTCTGCTATTTTTATTATTTACTCATGATCTGCTATTGTATGGATGGAGGTGTGTGTGTGTGTGTGTGTGTGTGTGTGTGTGTGTGTGTGTGTGTGTGTGTGTGTGTGTGTGTGTGTGTGTGTGTGTGTGTGTGTGTGTGTGTGTGTGTGTGTGTGTGTGTGCGCGCGTGTGTGTGTTTGTGTGTGTGTTTATTTTGTGTTTCCATTCTTGCTTTTGTGCTTCCACTGCTGGGTTCAAATCTGGGTTGGACACTGTGATGTGTGGGTTGTGTGATTGGTAGAGTTTCCCTTGAGTGTTGTGCATGGTGTTTAGGATTGAGCATTGGTTTTTACTCACCTAATTCAGCTGTTTGCATCATCCAGCTTTTGGCATTCGTTATCTCCACTGTCTCCTTCACAGTTGCCATTATGTGGGTATCTCCACTGTCTCCCCAGTTAGACCACCCTCTTGGCTCTTGACCTGCCATACCTCCAGTATACATGTGTCATTTGTTGGAAGTCGTGTCATGGACACGGGTCTCATCCCAGGCAAATTTGTGGCTAGATTGCAGGCAATGACATACTATGGCTGACTGTGTAACCTTTCCAAGCTAATTTCTCCATCATTTTTTCTCTCACCTTTGTTTGAAATTCCTTCTAGTTTCACCAAAGTATAAGTATTTGTCAAGGTTGAAAGACGTATTCCAAGTGTTTGACCAATTTGTGCTTTTTTTTAAGGTCTGAAGAAAAGGAAGATGCTGCAGCAAGCCTGCCTAAAGGATGAGGGATGTCACGGCAGAGGGTGGAGTCATCAGCAAATATATAAAGAGGCTTTTCCAGAGAGTCAGAGAGTCGGAGAGATCATTGAGTAGGATCAGGAATAGGACTGGGGCCAGAAGACTACCTTGGGGCACTCCAACCTTGACAGGGAGAGGAGATGAAAGGATTCTGTTGAGAGCCACAAATTGGCTACGATTGTAGAAAAAGTCGGTTAGCCTTGGATGCCATAGGCACAGAGTTTTGAGAGTAAGGCAGGATGACAGACTGTATCAAAAGCATGAAATATGTCCAGAGAGACGACCCTGATCTCATGTCTGATATTGAGGGCCTACATCCATTTTTGGATGAGTATAATCAGCATGTCCAAGGTGGAGTGACCTGGTCTGAAACCAAATTGGTGATCTGAGATGAAGTTGTTGGAGAAGAGGAATGATTTAATGCCTGAAGCGATGATGGATTCCATAACCTTGCTGATGATTGGGAGAAGGCTGATTGGTCTGTAGTTGCAGGGATCTGTTTTTGCACCTTTGTATACAGAGCAGTAATGTTTTCTGATTTCCAAGCAGATGGCAGATGACTTTGAGCAAATGAGAGGGTGAATAGAACAGAGAGAGGGTGAGCAAGAGCAGCAGAGCAGGTTTGCAGGACACGTGGGCTGATGCCGTCTGGACCGGTTGCAGAATATGAGTCAAGGTTTGAAAGCAATCTCTCCACCTTGTCAGGAGAATGAGTCCAGGAACAGCTGGGTGTGACTGGGTAAGATGGGTACAGAAAGCATTGGCCTGAACCTGAACCACTCTGGGACACCAATAGAGAGGGCCTGAACCGCTCTGGGAGGTGCTGACTAATCGGCACTCGCCCGCCATGGTCTGCGCTCTTCCTAGTTCGATTTACCGACCAAGTTGAACCCTCGTTATCTTCGCCCGACACGTTGATCATCCTTGATCGCCTCCTCCCGGCACCCCGGAAGATTAACTTGGCCAATTGAGCTGAGAATCGACCGTGATAAAGGCAAGACAGGATACAGAATTCCAGAAAAAGCCGATGCACCCTCGACACTCAAACCCATCCTGTAATGGTGTTCCGTTCTTCTCAACATGATGTCGACCGCACCCTACATCCTGCTCCTGATTTCTTCTTCCAGATATGACTCTGGGACAGGCCTCGAACTGTAGGTAAGATTCTTCCATGATAATTCTGATATACTGTGATTTCAAAATTTAAGTTTACAAAATTTAATTTGTAATTATAAGAATATAATTATAACTTGTAACTTACAAGATAAAAAGTGAGGTTTGAGGAGGGCAGGCAGGCGAAGAGGACGAAGAGGGAGTTTCCTCAGCTCGTGTAGGTAAGATTGTTCCGTGATAGTTCTGATAACTGTTTCGAGCGCGCTCGAAGGGGTGCCAAAGGAAGGGTCCCTGTCTTCACTGCCTTTGAAACTGATATATTTAATGCGGCCCTCAGTCCTTTCTGGCCCAAGCGAGAAGGAGGCGATAAATGCCACCTCCCTCTTGCCGCCAGTGTGTGTGTGTGTGTGTGTGTGTGTGTGTGTGTGTGTGTGTGTGTGTGTGTGTGTGTGTGTGTGTGTGTGTGTGTGTGTGTGTGTGTGTGTGTGTCCATCCGTCCGTCCAGGCCACAACTTTTTTTTTACCATTATAGCTTTTGTCATCAAATTTTCAACAAACTTTTGAGAATTTGGAGAAATTAATTAATAATTGGGTCAAAATGTCAAAGGGCAAGGTCACCCGATTAAGAGACTGAGATTTAGGTAGCACCACCCACTTGAGAGACTGAGTCCAAATATCCCTTGTGAACATCCTGCTGCGTATGGCGTAGGCGATCGGGTTTTTTTTGTTATTTTTTTTTTCCAATTGCTTCCATTTTTCTTTATTTTGTGCATTTGCATTTCTCGATGCTCTCTCGTTTACCATTTTAGCTTTTGTCATCAAATTTTCAACGAACCTTTCTCAAGAGAATAAGTAGAACATTAATTAATAAAATTTACATTTTGGAGTGCTTTCTATTTTTTTAACTTTGCTTTCAAATTGATCCATTAAGGCTGAGAGATTAACTCTTGCTCAAAGAGCATGAAATGCTGCACAACACGAGGTTTGGCAGTCTGCAGTAGCAGTTCAAAGATGGTGGTGGCAAGAAATGGAAAAACGTGCCACTTTGGATTCAAAAACGATTAAAAACTGTCATCAAAAGCTTATAACAACTGGTTCAGTCAAGGACGTACGAAAATCGGGATGGCATACCACAGAGATCACCAGAAAAAGTTGTTGAATTAAAATGTTGTCAAACTATTTTTAAAATGTGCTGAGAATGCAGGAGCATATCTTAAAATTTGATGTTCACAAATTAAAAGGGCAATAATTGACTCTGTCTCTATTTCTGTCTCTGTCTCTGTACCACAAATCTTTCTTTCTTTCTCAACAAGCCTGTCAAAGAGGTTCAGTCACTCGTACTCTTGGGTTTCATGCTCAGCGATGATCTCTCTTGAGAAAGCCACATTTCAGAGTTGGCTTCCAAATCAGATGCCAGCTGGGCATCCTCCTTAAGGCTCGTATTGGCATTATGGGTCTTTGGGGTCTTTAAGAATCTTGGGGGTCATAAATTGGTCTTACGGGTGTTAGGGGTCTTGGGGGTATTAAGGTGCTTAGGGGTCTTTAGGGGCTTGAGAGGTCTTGAAGGTTATTGGGGTCTTAAGGGCATTTGGGTTCTAAAATATATTGGGGGGTGTTAGGGGTCTTCAAGGTTTTTAAGTGTGTTGGATGTCTTAAAGGGTCTGAAAGGTATTAAGGTTCTTAGGGGTATTAACGGTCTTTGTGTTATAAATGGTCTTGGGGGACTACGGGTGGGGTATTAAGGGTCTTAGGCATCATAAAGGCCTTGGCCATAGGCAATGTTAAAGGGTGTTCAAAGGTCTAAGGGGTCTCAGTAGTCTGAAGGGTCATTCGATTTAAAAGGTACATTCCAAAAGTACATAATCAAAAGACGTACATGGAGAATTTGCATCTCCCCCACCCCGACCCTCCCCTCATCCCCTCCAAAACCACCAGAAAAGATAAAAACACCCCTCTACATTAATTGGGGGGTGCTGATCCTATGCAGCAAGTCTGAATTTAATCAGCCCAGAACTGTTGGAGGAGTAGCATGACAAACAAACACACATACACCGGTCCGTGAATTATAGGAAGGATAAAGATGTTCTACTACTGATTTACAAATGTTGCAGCACAAACTTTATCGACGTGCTCACGTTGTATTGGTACTGTACATACTGTATAGACGATCTCACATTCTAAATAGTATGTACTTTATAGAAATATGTGTGTGTTGCTGTTGATTGGCCCCGTGACTGCCCTGTGACTGTGACGTGACTGGGCTTATAATATTCCACCGTTAACCACAGCCATGTAGGTATCACTACAAAATACAGTGGATTGGTGTTTAAACCAAGTTTGTAGCTTCAACCAATTTTGAGTTAGGAAGAAGAAAAAGAAGAAGAAAGAAGAAAAAAAACCCGACATTTTTGGGTCTCATTTATCTTGTTCAACGATGATGTCCCAAAGTTTAATGGATGCTATTGGATGAGGAATTCTCTGCAGATGACTGGGAGGTAAATTATAGGTTTATAAATTGCATCTTGGGAGATTTTTTGAGGATTTAAATTGTATTTAGCCAATAGAGTGTCCGGGCCATCCCCACATAAGAAGGAAGAGGATGAGGAGATTGGGACCATACTCTGTACAGAGCGTTGGTGCTGCTTTAGCAGTCTCCTTGGCTTGTGGGTACAATCCTGGATAGGTCGCCACTCCGACACAGTATACAAGCTTGCTGGCACCCATTTTGCCGACATCGGAAGGATGACAGGCAGAATCAACTCCACCTGGTATTCGTTCAACAGCTGAGGGGGATTTGAACTCAGGAGCCTTGGATCCAAAGCCCACCACCCAAACCATTAAGCCAACACCAGGCATCTACACAATAAGCCGACCGACTTCTTGATATTAGATAGGCACTTAACTACGGATCAGCCTGTATACAAAGGAGTCATGAAGTGCCAAGCTTGGTCAAATACACCGATGATAGATACTTTGATACCTTTTCAGAATACTGCTTGGAATTATGTAGTTGCAACAGGCAACAGCAGAGGGTGTGGAGCACGATATCAACAACTCAGTTGTGTACCTTGAGCTTGCCTCTTGGTCCTTCACCCATTGGTGGAATCATTTCCTGTTTATTTGTTCACTGTGTGTTGTCCTAGTTCATGTAAAAATTACAATGGTGTCTTTGTCCTGTTTGTAATGCATGTAGATGCTCATTTACAAGACTTGGACATTGTTAGAAGATCATTTATCAGAATAAGGCTGTTTAAGTCATTGTTTTTCCTTAAGATCTGCTTTGTTAGCGAAACTGATTTGGCAACGCAACATTCCAGAAGGTTTTAAAATAATTTTCACATTTTCTTGCCTGCACATGATTGCAATTAAATGTGTTGATTAGACAGACAGATGTCATGACCTGGACTCCAAAATAATTTTGCAATAATTCCGAAACTGTTTGAGGACCACAATGTCTAACCGTGCTTGTTACGAAAAACGGTTTTGATTGTGAAAACATTTTTTAAATTTAAAATCTAATTCATGCGTCTGTGGCTTTGATGGAAAACCAAGTTAACAGATATCAAAACAGTGGGGGAAACCCTCCAGATTTCATGCCATTCTCACACCACCCACATTCGTGTGAAACTAACCATACCTATACAGCTGACAAATCACGGGCATGTTAGGCCCCAGGTGCTCTGACTCACCATGGCTTGCCTGTGAGCAGGCTGTCCCCAATCTGCTGCAGCTTTTTGCAGACTTCCCACACTACCCACGCACCGTCAACTGCAGAGCAAATACATTGAGCTGTCTTATTGCACACTTGTAATTGCTAATGGGAAATCAAATGATCTTGTATGTTTGGACGCATGATTTTTTTTTTAATATCCTCTATTGTTTCGGCATCCTGCCAGCACTTACTCGATTCCCTTGAAGTACACACACTTGTCTCTAAGCAGTCTAGCCTGGATTTGAATCCCGACACAGCTACAAACTGTCATCCTGGTGTTTCACAGGCAGGGTGATTCATCAATGTGTGTGCTGTCCCTCAGGTGGCGTCCCATCTGCTGATATTCATTGTTGGATGTTAAAGATCTCACGGTGTCCTTCGCGAATAGTAGGCCAGCTACCAGCACCACCATGGCCAAATTCCCAAATTCCTTCCCGAGTTACGGCTGGAAAGGCAATTGCACATCATCCAGTATAACCCTTGCCAATAAAGTACTTCAGCAACACTGCGGCTGTGAGTATTGTATCAGAATCAGAAATGTTTACTTTTTTATGTAGAGTCAAGGCTCATGGAAGAGCTAGTACACTGAGTGAATCTGGAAGTAACAGGACAAAAGGAACAGTAGAGAGGGGGGGTGACACCAACAGCAGAATTGAAGTGGGAGATTTGGACAAACAATCGGGGTGTGGAGGAATGGGGAGCAGGAAAGGAATCATGGGGTGAAAAGGTGGATACAGAAGGAAACTCCCAGGAGGGGAAAACTGGAAACTTGGAAGGATGAGGGGTTGTGGTGGTGGTGGTTAACAAGGGTAGAAAAGATTATGGTTCTGGATTCGGGACAATGTGAGATGGTGGTGAACAGTTGTCTTGAAGACCTGGAGGGAAGAATGAGATTGAAGAGAATCTGGAAATTGGTTCCCCAGGCAGGAAAAAAGAGGAACAAAGTAGTGGAGGTGAGCAGTGGTCCGAGATTTAAGGAGCTTCACCAAAAGGGGGTTGATAGTGGACAAGTGTGCCAGCCATGCAAAAACCTGGGGAGGGGCGGGCAAGACAAAGCACAGAGAAAGCAGAGGGTACAAGACCAGAAAGGAGGCGGGAGATGACAGAGACCGCAATCCTGTTTGCTAATGAGGGAGTGATAGACCCAGAGACTCACCTTCAGTGTGGAGGATTCCAAAAATCTTGAGATGGCCTTGGTTTCCATGGTGTCAATCTGAGCAAGGTGTGAAGCAGGAAAGCCAGCCTTGAGGGGAGAGCAGTACTCCATCAAGCAGCAGATGAAAGCATTATAGGTGGATAGGAGTTCAGGTGTGCCAATAAATGACTTTGTGCGACAGAAGAAGCCCAGTCGGTGATTGTCTTTGGTGGCCAACTCTGAAATGTGGTTTGTTCAAGAAAGGTCGTGGCTTACAGTGAGACCCAGGAGTCTGAGTGACTGAACTTCCTCAAAAAGACTGTTAAGAAAGTATTTGGGGAAGGGGGGTTTGCCATATTGTCCTTTCAGAGAGAGATAGTGAGAGTGTGGGATTTGTCAGATTGAAAGACATATTCCAAGTGTTTGACCAACTTGTGATTTTTTTCTAGGTCTGAAGAGAGGGAAGAGGCTACTGCCTACCTGTCTGAAGGATGATGGATGTCATGGCAGAGGGTGGAGTCAGCAGCAGATAGATAATGAGGATTTTCCAAAATCAGAGAGATCTATGTCGCACGAATAGCAAGTGTAAATATTTCTGTTGAAACGCATTTCCACGACTGAATATTTAATAGTACTTTGCTTACTTTCCCGAAGGGAGTTTTTGACAGACGTACACACGGTACTTTATCTTGCAGGGAGGGGAGGAGGGGAATCATTTCGCAAATATTTGACCCTCACCCCATCTTGCACATGTAATAAATAGATGTCTTTTTGGACCGAAAAAATGAACGTGGAATTTCTATTAATACATTAGATCGTTGACTCTTCATACCCACCAATTCACATGTGTTTAAATTAAATGAATTTATTATAATCAAACGAAGAACTGGCGTCACTACAAAAAAGTTACATGAAACATAACAGCCAAAATATTCATGTTTATAGGTAAAATTGTTCAACCTTTAAAGACATGATATCAAAAAGTTAGCCGATTTACCTTTAACAACTTGATATATCACTGGATCAATCAGGATTGTATTATAGAACAAGAACGAACAATCAAAGACTGCACAATGTCGTCAGGACTTGTTTTGTGGGGTTTTATAGTACATATTTTATGGATGTACTCACATTCTAATTGTACACACTTTATTGAGGTACTCATTTGAAAAAAGATGACGTGTGCTATGGCATCACTGTGGTGTTTCTGGCTTACATGAGCATTCTGTCCAGACAAACAGACAAACAAACGGACCCAAATGCAAAATCCTCTCTTCTGATGACAACACAGAACATTCAGCAATGCGGAGCGTTGCTGGGGTAGATAGATTCCACATTCCAGGAGAATTTAGAATGAAGAATTTAATTTGAAGTACATCTGTGTGCGAACACACACACACACACACACACACACACACACACACACACACACACACACACACACACACACACACACACGTACCCCAGAGGTCATGCGTATCTACATTGTCGCCACTTCATGGATGGAGGGGGAAATGGAACGCAGATATGAAGATGGCTTGGTCGGTGAGTCATGTTTCCTTGCTGCATACATGCTTAAAAACAAAGTATATGCTTGGGACCCTCATTGGTGTGCATGTCGCTGCGCTGTCGCTGATGATTCGCCAACGAGCAATGAAACCAGTCTGACATCTGTGGGGGTGTGTAGCATTGAGATTCTCATGTGTGTACTATTTGTGAATGTCTTTACAGCTGTGGAGGAACTCTGGGAAGGGTTTGAAACCTTGGGTAGCCTTTCGTGGTTGCTTTATGCCACTTTCTTCAGCTATGAGTCGATATATATATATATATATATATATATATATATATATATATATATATATATATATATATATATATATATTGTTGTGGTTGACGAAATTCGCAAACCACCATTCAGGTCCCATAGGTGAGATATCTCTGTAAGTATATGTGTAGTTAGGCCCAACCCCGTTGTTTAGAGGGAATAAATGTCATTCATTCGGGCTGCGACCCTTCAGGATAGCCGTTTTTCTTTTACTATCTTTATTTTGGACCAGCCGCCATTACTACCACCACAACCACCACCAACCACATCTCAACAGCCATCACACAACAACCACCAACCGCAACGCCGCTTCACAACAACAGCCACGACCCTTGCTGTCACATCTCGCTCTCGCAACCATCGCATCACCGCCATTCCCGCGGCGCTTGTGGGCACCGATCCTGGACTCGTACAGGGCGCGCACCGAGCAGCGGGTGCAAAAACACCAGCCTTTCCGAGAAATCGGATCAAGAATCATTCACGCCCACTTTTCCTCTGTCCAATGGGGAGCCAGCCAGAGGTGAAGGGTCGAAGGTGAAGGAGCGAAGCCCCGGGGGCTATAAAGGGCCGCGTTCGCTCGCCGAAAAGGCAGTTGTTGAGGGAGTTTCTGAATCGGGAGAGAAAAAGAGTTTCTGAATCGCAGTTGGACGGAGTTGAGAAGAGTGGAGAGTTGGAGAGTTGTGGCGGCGGCGAAGGCAGTCGAGAGGGCGCTCGTGTCAGAGTCGGGGAGCTGCGGAGAGGGGAGGCCGGTAACGCGACCGAGGTCGCGGTGGAGTCGCTCGTCGCGGGACCCAAGCCAGCGAGATATCCTCATTCCCCCGAGCATCAACAACCCCTCCTGTTTCCCCCCGCTGAGATAGTGTGAGAAGGGGGCCCCGTTCCCACCCCATTCCAGGCAGTGCCAGCGAGGCCCGCGGAGTCGGGCGCCACCGCCATTTTGCGGCTCATCACCAGACGGGTAGGCTCGACGCGGTCTCGGCCCTGCCCGTCTGCCCCCCTCATCGTTGAGGGTGGTCCCTTTTTCTTTTGCTTTGAGTATATGTGTTGTCGGCGCCGTCTGTGAAGTAAAACTGTATAAGTGTTGCCGTGTGCTCGGTAGTCGGTAGTAGATCTGCATTGTTACATTTGCTTTTTGTGCAGAATTGTTGTGCTTCTTCTACTTTTACATTTGCTTTTGGTGTATAATTGTATATGTGTGCTTTCCGTTTGCCGCGGAATAAATGTTCTTTATGTTGAACTGTTTTTCCCGTTTCGCTTCGTCTTTTCTTTAATTGAATCTCCATCTTACTTCACGTAAAGGGTTGGTCGTGGGCCACGCCAATAATTAATCGAACCGTCGAGGTTGACGATAACACCGCTCGGTTATCCCGATAGTACGGAACGGGTCGCTTAAAGTGGCCCGTGTCCGAAGTCGACCTGCGGCGAGGTGCGATCGCCCAGTCTACCCTCCGTGTGGGTACTTAGGTAGGTCGAATTTGGCGAGCAACCCTATCCCACGCGGGGGGCCGATTGGCACGATCGTGGTGAGGCCGAAAGGCCCACCCGTGACTAGTTCCCGGCGTTAGTCCGTCCGGGATTGTCCGTCCGGTGGGCGACGTGCCGCGATTCAAGTTACGTGGCCGCTCGCACGCCGGCGGGCGCGAATCCGCAACAATATATATATATATATATATATATATATATATATATATATATATATATATATATATATATATATATATATATTGTTGTGGTTGACGAAATTCGCAAACCACCATTCAGGTCCCTTAGGTGAGATATCTCTGCAAATATATGTGTAGTTAGGCCCAAACCCGTTGTTTAGAGGGAATAAATGTCATTCATTCGGGCTGCGACCCCTCTAGATAGCCGTTTTTCTTTTAGTATCTTTATTTTGGACCAGCCGCCATTACTACCACCACCAACCACGTCTCAACAGCCATCACACAACAACCACCAACCGCAACGCCGCTTCACAACAACAGCCATGACCTTTACCGTCACAACTCGCCCTCGCAACCATCGCATCACCGTCATTCCCGCGCCGCTTGTGGGCACCGATACTGGACTCGTGCAGGGCGCGCACCGAGCAGCGGGTGCAGAGGCACAGCCTTTCCGAAGAAAACGGATCAAAAACGACTCACGCCCACTTCTGTTCCGTCCTATCGGCGAGCGTGGGGCGATTTGGCCCCGCCTCCATGTGCGTCGGAGTGTGGTCGCTATATGCAGATTCGCGGATCAAAAAGCATTCACGCCCACTTTTCTTCTGTCCAATGGGGAGCCAGCCAGAGGTAAAGGGTCGAAGGTGAAGGAGCGAGGCCACGGGGGCTATAAAGGGCCGCGTTCGCTCGTAGTTGAGTCAGTCAAGTTCAGTTCGGAGTTGAGTTGGGAAGAGCCAGTCAAGTTCAGTTCGGAGTTGAGTTGGGAAGAGCCAGTCAAGTGGAGTTCGGAGTTGAGTTGGGAAGAGCGAGTCAAGTTCAGTTCGGAGTTGAGTTGGGAAGAGTTCGGAGTTGAGTTGGGAAGAGCCAGTCAAGTTCAGTTCGGAGTTGAGTTGGGAAGAGCCAGTCAAGTGGAGTTCGGAGTTGAGTTGGGAAGAGCGAGTCAAGTTCAGTTCAGAGTTGAGTTGTGAAGAGTTCGGAGTTGAGTTGGGAAGAGCCAGTCAAGAGAGGAGTCGGAGAAGGCAGTTGGACGGAGCTGTGGAGAGTTGGAGAGGTGGCGGCGGCGAAGGCAGTCGAGGGGGTGCTCGTGTCAGAGTCGGGGAGCTGCGGAGAGGAGAGGCCGGTAACGCGACCGAGGTCGTGGTGGAGACGCTCGTCGCGGGACCCGAGCCAGGGAGATATCCTCCTTCCCCCGAGCATCAACAACCCCCTCCTGTTTCCCCCCGCGCTGAGATAGTGCGAGAAGGGGGCCCCGTTCCCACCCCATTCCAGACACTGTCCGCGAGGCCCGCGGAGTCGGGGCGCCACCGCCATTTTGCGGCTCATCATCAGACGGGTAGGCCCGATGCGGTCTCGGCCCCAGGCCCGTCTGCCCCTATCATCCTTGAGGGTGGTCCTTTTCTTTTGCTTTGAGTATATGTGTTGTCGGCGCCGTCTGTGAAGTAAAACTGTATAAGTGTTGCCGTGTGCTCGGTAGTCGGTTAGCTCTGCATTGTGTTTTGCTTTTACATTTGCTTTTTGTGCATTATTGTGTGTTTCTTCTTCTTTTACATTTGCTTTTGGTGTAATTGTATATGTGTGCTTTCCGTTCATCGCGAAATAAATGTGCTTTATGTTGAACTGTTTTCCCGTTTCGCTTCGTCTTTCCTTTATTGAATCTCCATCTTACTTCACGTAAAGGGTTGGTCGTGGGCTAAAACGCCCGATAATTAATCGAACCGTCCAGGTTGACGATAACACCGCTCGGTTATCCCGATAGTACGGAACGGGTCGCTTAAAGTGGCCCGTGTCCGAAGTCGACCTGCGGCGAGGTGCGATCGCCCGGTCTACCCTCCGTGTGGGTACTTAGGTAGGTCGAATTTGGCGAGCAACCCTATCCCACGCGGGGGGCCGATTGGCACGATCGTGGTGAGGCCGAAAGGCCCACCCGTGACTCGTTCCCGGCGTTAGTCCGAGAGGGTCACGACGGGATTGTCCGTCCGGTGGGCGACGTGCCGCGATTCGAGTTACGTGGCCGTCCGCACGCCGGCGTGGCGAATCCGCACAATATATATATATATATATGTATATATATATATATATATATATATATATATATATATATATATATATATATATATATATATATATATATATTGCTACGGATCTGGAAACCATATGCATTCAAACATACAGATGTCCCAAAAGTCAGTTATTCCGTTAAATACATGTGGAGACAGGTCCTTTCCTTTTGTCTAGTGGGAGAATCAAAGGTGTGCGTTGCAATGTTTTTTTTAGTTAGGTTAAATAAATCTTTACCATCCAACAAACATCCAACAACCAACCATGGTACCTTCCAGTGCTTGCGACCCGTGCCTCGCTGGCCACAGCATATGGGGCAAAAACGTCCAGTCCGCTGTTCCTTTGCGCTTCTACAAACGTTCCTTTTCAACGTTGGCACTTCCCCTTGATGAGTCCACACGCGTGGAGGGGGGGGGGGCCTCCCGGTTTGGTTGAGGCCCCGCCCAGAAAGGGCGGACCCCATGAAGACCCTGTCCAATCAGGGTGGACAGTGACGTCTGTTCCACAGCCCCCGCCTACAACCAGGGAGGTCTATAACCGACGACAAAAACCTCAGTTCAGTGAGTTCTGTGTGGGGAAAGTCAGCTCTGGATTTGTTGGAGCATCCGTTGCAGTTCTGTTGAGGCATTCGTTGGAGGATTTGTTGCAGTTCTGCGTTGGGTGTTTGTTGGAGTTTTACTGGGTCTTGTCCATGACCCTGATTCCCGCCCTGGGACTCTGACTACTCGACTCGTTCCTCCGTGGGCACGAGCCCCACGCGTGTGACCGTGGGCCGAGTTGCACGACTATCGGCAGGTGCCGCACCACGGAACACCCCCTCCCTCCAACGTGCAGGTACCCAAGTGAAATGCGACCCCAGCTCATCTCTCTACCTGGCTGCGAGGGTCCAATGAAACACCTGTGTTTTATTTTCGGCTGTGTGTGTGTCCGTGTGTGGCGCCGTCTCTAAGTAGAACTGTTTAAGTGTTTATTCCATCATTGTAAATCTGGTGTGTATATCTATAAGCTTCCTCTGTGTCGTTCTTGTTGTAAATAAATTATTATTAGAAATGTTCCCAGTTCGTTTTTGTCTTTTCCTTCATTGGATCTGAATTTTAGCCAGGTTTTTAAACCCGATAATCCGTTCATTCTAGCCAGTATGACCTTGGCAGATCCACTCGCTGCATCCGGACCGGAAAGGTTGGTTGTCGGTAGAGTGGTCTGGTTCGGGCAAGGTGTACTGAGGGTGTGGTTCCCCGGAACAACACTGTGTAGTTAATTCGGTAAATTGGTTCTAGACAAAAAAGACCCTACGCTTTGTGGTGGAGGTACTGGCGCCCACGGTCAGTTAAGCGACCCGCCGCCTCACGGAATTATCCGAGAGGAACGGCCTACAATTCCGGAGAGTCTGGTGGGAGACGACATAACCTCCCCCACCTAGTGGTCATTCTCGCCACCGGACCTCTGGCCCGCAACAATATGTGTATACATGCGGGGTATGCTAAAACATTGTAAGCAATAACGAACCGTGCTTCCCCCATTGTCCCGGGATGCTTTCCAACGGTTTTGTGATTTTTTCCCAGTGTATCTGCTTCGATGTCCGTCAGCATGCAAAATTACAGCTTTCTACATCACCCAGAAGGTATCAAACTTTAATATCAGTCATATATATATATATATATATATATATATATATATATATATATATATATATATATATATATATATATATATATATATATATATATATATGCACACACGAAGGTATAAAACTTTGAGACCTGGGAGAGCTCCGTTCCACCTTCTGAAATCTGCATGTGGAGGTAACAACCAACGACACACACACACTCACACACACACACACACACACACACACACACACACACACACACACACACACACACACACACACACACACACACACACACACACACACACACACACACACACAGACTGATTGCAATAGCTCCTCCTGTTCCTTGGCAAAGTGGTGAGGCTAACTCGTGAATTAAGCACATGGCCCACACAATTAAGCACAAAACAATTAAGCTCGCATCCATGCAGTGATTGTTTCAAAGAGTATTTAAATTAGCTTAATAGGGCAATCATTCAAACACTATGAGCCTCCGATCAACGTATAAAAAGGTAACGCTGGAAGCAAAGCACCATTAAAAACAAATTCAAACATCATGCACATTACTTCTCACAGAGCTGTAGTTTCTTCCACAAAGCAAAAAAATCTTCAGCTTAAAACTTCCCAAAAATCCCCTTTGGAATAACGACCCGTTCCAAAGACATGTCCCAAAGTCAGTTATTCCATTAAGTACATGTGAAGACAGGTCCCTTCCTTCTGTCTAGTGGGAGAATCAAAGGTGTACATTGCGATGTTTTTTTTTTACTTAAATAAATTTTTAGTTTTTTAGTTAAATAGTTAAATAAATCTTATAGGACATCATGGAGTCCTATATGTGTCATTTTTCACCCAAAGCAGTTGTCTTTCCAGCTTTCCGTGAGAATGTTCATGAAACAGACGTGAATGTTTCACTTAAACAGATTGTATTGCATCCAAATATCCGGCTATTTCATGTTTTAATTGTAATCCTTCGAGAATGGCAGCTCACTTGAAGTTTGGAGAAGATAGTGGCACTATGTAAAGTTATGTCACAGCAAAGCATGATGGGTATTTCCAATTTGGTGGTATCTCAAGGCCGTTGGTATCTCAAGGCAGGAGCCAGATTCCCAAGGACTGTCACTCTTTCACTGGCAGCAAGTCTGTGGACTCAATTTTGTAAAAGCTTAAATCTGGCTTTGATCCACCTGCCTTCTCCCACTTCTGCCCTTCCCCAAATAACCCCAGGTCACACACTATCTTCTTGAAACCCTCACCTGTTCACCCTCCCAATGCCTGCACTGATTTTCCACCTGCATTCATTCATCCCCTTATTCCCCCGATTGTGGAATCGTCTCCCTGTGTCCGTCATCTCATTTTCCTCACTTCAGTCCTTTTTGTTTTATTCCTCCTTTCTAATCGTCATGTGCATGTTCATCCCTTCCCTTGTGCCCCATCCCTCTCCCATACCCTTCAGTAGTTTGTAAACCTGCTGCTCTTTGTCGATTAGCTCCTCCCTGAGCGTAGATCTTTGTATTGTAAAATAAATAATGTAGTTCGTTAGGTCATGGTAGTGTGAGCATCAGCCTTGCGTCATGTAGTGAAAGTCGTAGATCAACTGAAATTTACAGATTAGCTGTACTGTACAGTGATGGCTCCAATGGAGAAGTATATTCGAGTAGTGAAGAAGGTTTGAAATTGGATGTGCCTCATTGCAACAGGTTAACCTTTAACCTCCTTCATAAGTTGAAGCGCAGAATACAAGTGGTTCTTTCTCATGATTTGAGTCTTTTGAAAGAAGAACACGAATAAAGTTGTGACATAACCAGTCAGCAATCAGTGAGTCATCAGAAAATGTTTTTTTTTTTTTTTTTAAAGAAAGCGTTTCAGGCCCAGGTGCAAATGCAAAACACTCACAGGACATCAAGAGGGAGTGCCTTGCCACAGCTGGTGCAATGACTCACGACGTAAAGTTGCTTCAGGAAACACAGCCTTGGGGAATTGACCCCAGATGTGGCCTGTTTAGTTATCACGAAACTCTCCAAAGTTAACCCAACCCCAAAACAATGAGCTTACATTCCAACCTGCTTACATTCCATACCTCCACTGGAATAACAGATTATTATCCTGCCCATACATCAAATCATACTCCTGTTACTTCTGTTGAGAGCTTTCATCACTGAACACAGTTTTCTTATCCTCATTTTCTGGACACAGTGAGCAAAATTCAACATAAATGTTATCACTCCACGCACGGATAGCGAAACGCGGGGCTAAGCAATTGGTTCACTTCTGTCGTCTAAAAACGTCAGTTTATGATCGAGGAACAACTTCGTTTCCATTGAGTTATATTTTGAACCCAAATTGGGACATTAATCGGAAAACAAACCAGCAGTTTAGCAGTACTTTGGCTCTGAATTTGTTATGATCACACGTGCGCAGAGGGGAGTGAGATAATTGTTTTTACTCTGTCTGCCTGTCTGGCAGTCAAACAAAATAGAAAGTCATTCCAAACAGGAAACCTACTGTTTTAAGGCCATCACAAAGGGCACAAACAACAGGCACGAAGAGCGAATTTAACATATTGTTACGGATTTCAGAATCTGGTCTGCCGAATGCATACAAACATCCAGGTCCTCAGATAGTTATTTCCCTAAATGCATGACCAGGAAAGACCTGTCCCCATGTCTGGTGGGATTGTAAATGTGATGCGTTGAGAAGGGTAAAGAATAGATTCCCTCTCTTATGGAAAGCTCATTTTTCTCTTTACGACAGACACATTCATGCACGTGAGATAGCCGTTAGCCCAACGGAGGCTCGAGACCCGCCTTTTTCCATCGACGTTTGACACCCGTGTCATTCACCAACACTGACGCCCGCCTTTTTCCATCGACGTTTGACACCCCGTTCAGCAGCTCAATGGACGCGAACTGGCTCTTTTTCATATCAAGCTGAACAATGAGGTGATAATTGGTGTTGACGTTTTATGAGCGCTTCACATTTTCGTTCGGTAATTCTGACAAATGGCTACTTTTTGCCATTCATCCAGCACCACACGCATAGCGTTGTGAGCCAGGAGTGATCGCGGGGCAGGCAGGTTGTCGCGGCAATGATTCGCAAATGGGGCGGGGTGGATGTGGCTGGAGTCTGCGCCCGCCTAGACAGGCCGCCTATAAAAAGAGGAGAGGTCCGTTTTTAGAGAGTCAGTCGACAGCAAGTCAGTTTGTGTGTCAGTGAGTCAGAATCAGTCAGACGGCTTTACCAGTCAGTTGGAGTCCAGTCAGTCAGACGACTTTACCAGTCAGTGAGTCGGTGTCAGTCAGACAGCTTTTTCAGTCTGTCCGAGTCCAGTCAGTCAGACGATTTTACCTGTCAGTGAGTCAGTGTCAGTCAGAGTGCTTACCGGTCAGTCGACAATGAGTCAGTTTGTGACGGAGTTGGTGTCAGTGAGTCAGCATCAGTCAGACGGCTTTTCTAGACAGTCGACCAGTCAGTCAGTTTTGCTACACCAAATCAGACGGCTTTTCCAGTCAGTCAGTCGGCGCCAGTGAGTTGGTGACAGCCTCAGCACATTACAGCTTCTCACAATGACTCACAGTGCCTCAGCTTCTCGCAGCGCCTCACAGCACGTCGCAGCGCCTCAGTTCCTCACAGCATCTCGGCACTTCACAATGCCTCACAGTTCCTAACAGCTGTCCAATGGTTGTGGCTCCTGCTGGCTCCTGGCGGTGGGTGATGCTCGGACCGTTAATGCTCGTTCTGCTCGAGACCTGCTCTTGGCGTACCTGGTTCTTGGCGTCCCTGGTTCCTGGGCGCTGGCAACGGACAAGGCACGTTCACACATTTCAGGACGTTTTATTTGATATACAACTTCTTTATGGTGAGCGAGACGATTTCTCTTCCCCCTCCCCCCCCCCCCCCCGAGTGATCTGCTGGGTACCCTTGTCTGTGTTTAATTGCCAAGTAAGTCAATCCCAGATAAGCATCTGCAATTTGTCTCTTTTTCTATCAGTGCCTGATTAATTATTTATTTGCTTGCGATCATTTAGATTGATTTGGCCTGATTAATTAATTATTTATTTGCTTGCGATTATTTTGATGGATTTGAATTCACTCATTTTTGCCACACGGAAATAAAAAGTTATTTTATTTATTTATTTTCTTATTAATAAATTGGTTTGCTGACGTTCCAACCTGTCCGTGCTTGGCCTTTCCTTCCATTGATCCAGCATTGTCCGAACCTAGATAGACTGGGACTAGATAGACTAGATAGACTAAAACAGCGCCAACCCGCCGAGGCATGGACTCCACAAGACTCCTGAAGGTGTCCTGTGGTATCTGGCACCAAAACATCAGCAGCAGATCCTTCAAGTGCTGTAAGTTGCGAGGTGTAGCCGCCATGGATCGGACTTGTCGATCCAGCACATCCCACAGATGCTCAATCGGAGTGAGATCTGGAGAATTTGGAGGCCAGGAAAACACCGTGAATACTTCATCACCTTCCTCAAACCATTTCCGAACAATGTGTGCAGTGTGACAGAGCGCATATCCTGCTGAAAGAGGCCACTGCCATCAGGGAATACCATTGCCATGAAGGGGTGTACCTGGTTTGCGATGATGTTTAGGGAGGTGACACGTGTTAAATTGACATCTACATGAATGGTGGACCCATGGTTTCCCAGCAGAACATTTCCCAGTGCATCATACTCCCTCCAGCGTCTTGTCGTCTTCCCACAGTGCATCCTGGTGCCATCACTTCCCCCAGGTAAACGGCGCACAGGTACATGGCCATCCACTTGATCGAAAAGAAAATGGGACTCATCGTCCAGGCAACCTTCTTACACTGCTCCAAGGTCCTGTTCCAACGCTCGCATGCCCATTGTAGGTGCTTTCGTCAGAGGACAGGGGTCATCATGGGCACTCTGACCGGTCTGCGGCTACGTAGACCAGCACGGAAGGCACGTATTTACAGTCAAAATAGAAAAATGCACATATAAAGCAAAAGCAAGAGTTACAACCGACTAACGCGTACACACGGCAACACTTACACAGTTTTACTTGTCGGACAGGCGCCACAAACACACACAAAACCCCAAAAAGAAAATGGTCACTTCCCTTTGGGCCGTTGAGTCCTCCTCCCACGACCGTCGGCGTGGTCGCACCTGGCCCCGACTCCTCTCGCGGTCTGTGAGCTCTCTCCGGCGTGGTGCACTGAGCTTGTGCCGCGCGTAGCCCACGTCGTCCGCCTGACAGCTCGGACGGGGTTTGTTTGGCGCGATTCTCCGCGCTCGCGCACGGGGTCCCAGGGCTCGCGCAAGGATCAAAGGAGCAAGGCAGGAACAATAAGCTCACGACTCGAACCAGAAGACGACCATGAACCAGAAGACCAACATGAAGACCCACTCTCGACCAACCAACCCAAGGTCCGTCCTGTCCGCCTTTTGCAGCACGGGGCTCCGCCCTTCGCCCCACCCCGTTTCTGGCTCCACCTCCCTTCGAGAAGGTTCCCGAAAAGGGGCGTTCCCTTATGCTCTCCCTCCACCCCGCCCCGTGCGGGGGCCAGGGGAGTCAGTTTTTGGCTCTGGGCCAGAGAATTATTCCCCCAAAAAGAGGCCCCCACCTTTTCTCACCTCTGACCCCCGGCTCGGATCGCACCTCCCCCACACCGAGCGCGGAGAACTCCAATGGGAGAAACAGGCGGGAAAAGCCGCGCGTCCTCGCAGTTCCTTCCTTGGCGCTCTTGTTTGCCGTTTGGAAGCGGACGTAGTGGCGAAGATGTGGTAGCGTAGATGGTGGAGTTGGTGTGGTTGTAGTGTGGTTGGCGCTGTGATGGGGATGGCGTGGTTGTTGAGATGCTGTTTGTTTGAAATAAAAGATAGAACAGAAAAATGGCTAACTGGAGGATCGCAGCTCAAATGGATCACATAAATTCCCTCTATACAACGGGTTTGGGCTAACTACACATGTACCTATGGAGATATCTCACCTGAGGGCCCTTTCTGGTATTATGCGAATTTCCACAGCCGTAACATTACATATATATATATATATATATATATATATATATATATATATATATATATATATATATATATATATATATATATATATATATATATATATATTCTTCTGCTTTTGGCTGCTCCCGTTAGGGGTCGCCACAGTGGATCATCCGTCTCCATTTCGCTCTATCCTCCACATCTTCCATTGACACTCCAACCACTCGCATGTCCGCCCTCACCGCATCCATGAACCTCTTATTTGGCCTTTCTCTTCTCCTCCTACCTGGCGGCTCCATCCTCAGCATCCTTCTCCCGATATACTCCGCTTCCCTCCTGTGCACATGTCCAAACCATCTCAATCTCGCCTCTTTCACTTTGTCTCCAAACCGTCCTACCTGCACTGTCCCGCTAATATACTCATTCCTTATCCTGTCCATCCTCGTCACTCCCAACGAGAATTGCAGCATCTTTAACTCTGCCACCTCCAACTCCGCTTCCTGTCTTTTTGTTAGCGCCACCGCTTCCAAACCATACAACATAGCTGGTCTCACTACCGTCTTATATACTTTCCCCTTAACTCTTGCAGCTACCCTTCTGTCACAAATCAGTCCTGCAACTCTTCTCCACCCACTCCATCCTGCCTGCACTCTCTTTTTCACTTCTCTACCACACTCTCCATTACTTTGGACAGTTGATCCCCAGTATTTAAACCCATCCACCTTCCCCACCTCAACTCGTTGCAACCGCACCATACCACCACCCTCCCTCTCATTTACGCACATGTACTCCATCTTACTCCTTCTGACTATCATTCCCCTTCTCTCCAGTGCATACCTCCACCTCTCGAGGCTCGCCTCAGCCTGCTCACTACTCTCCCTACAGATCATGATGTCATCCGCGAACATCATAGTCCATGGAGACTCCAGTCTGATCTCATCCGTCAACCTGTCCATCACCATTGCAAACAGGAAAGGGCTCAGATTCGATCCTTGGTGCAATCCCACTTTAACCTTAAACCGGTCCGTCATTCCTACCGCACACCTCACCGCTGTCACACTGTCCTCATACATATCCTGCACGATCCTCACATACTTCTCTCCCACTCCCGACTTCGTCATACAACACCACAAATATATGTATTTATTTATATATATATATATATATATATATATATATATATATATATATATATATATATATATATATATATATATATATACATATATATATATATATATATATATATATATATATATATATATATATATGTATATATATATATATATATATATATATATATATATATATATATATATATATATATATATATATATAGATATATAGATATATAGATAGATATATATATATATATATATATATATATATATATATATATATATATATATATATATATATATATATATATATATATATATATATATATATATATATATATATATATATATATATATATATATATATATATATATATATATATATATATGTATACATATATATATATATATATATATATATATATATATATATATATATATATATATATATATATATATATGTGTATGTATATGAATGGAAATATATATAAATATATCCTAACTCCTAACGTCTCCGAACTCGGAAATCTTTGGAAGTAATAACAGTTATAACGTTCCCTGACCTCTCCTAATATAACATCTCCGAACTCGGAAAAGAATGTTCGGAGAAGTTAGGAGCATTGTAACTATTTATGTCCGTATATTTCTGAGTGTTTCAGTACAATATGAGCTTGTCGTTTTTCCGAGTTTACTGGTTCATAGTGTGATACCAGTAGGCTTATTAGTAATTTGTATTTCTTTTGTTAAATTGTTAAACATTAATGTTTCCTATGGTAATGGTGTGCTGACATAATGTGCAAAATTAGCCAATTGTGTATTTTTGGTCTACTGTAATGTTTTGCCCTTTTTAGAGCTCACTTTTGGGGGTTCTGGTAGGGCCAATGCAGCAGACAATTTGTCTGGTAATGGACATTTTACACTCTGTGGGATGTATATATGATTTTAAAACTGGTTTTATCTAGTACCTCCAATGTTTGAGCTCGCCCCTTTTTTGGGGGCCCTGGTTGGGGCTTCTGGGGGGCCTTTTGCAGTAGTAGGCATGTCTGTCACATGTGGTTTTGTTGTAAGGTTGGTCATATGCATCATATGGAAGTGATACCAACTGCTACTTCCAATGTTTGATCTCGCCAATTTTAAGGACCCCTTTGGAGGGTCACCAGGGTCCTTATTCAGAGGGTGGTACCCGGCAGAAATATCTTTGTATATGTCTTTTGATACTCCATTAATGCCCCTGTGCTCAGATATTAGTACCTCATTCGTTTGAGCTCAGGACCCCGGGCTCCCGGTCTACAAGGCCTGTGACACCGATCGGATCAAAATCCTTTTATAACTGTGACTTTGGTAATTTTACATTGAAGGGAAAGTGTATTGTGAATATAACAGCTCCGAGGCATCTTTAGTTTTGCACAGCAGTGAGAACCAAAATGGCGGCCGTAAGGTTTTTCGTCAGGATGCAATTGTGGGTGGAGTCAGGCCAGCTGTCGAACCAATCGGTGGGAAGGATTGTTGCAGAAACATGCACACACACGCACACACACACACACACACACACACACACACACACACACACACACACACACACACACACACTCACAAACCTATTATTATGTACATTTGAGTCACAATGTGGTAAATTTGCCAAACTCCATCAAAGCTCCTTCCAAAAAAGCCTCACTTCCCAGGAATGAAGACCCCTCAGGAGATAACTCCCAGCTACTATTGCAGTAGCTCACTACTTTTGCAAAATATACCAAAAGAAAAACAGACAAAATGAAAATGCTGATTTCCCACCTGCTGACCGGTGGTTGTCAATCAGATGATTCAAAGGACCTCAACAAAATAAATAAATAACACTCATATGACTAAATTCTTCATTATGGATGACATTGACTTTGTCTTGTGAGAAAGAAATAAGTAAAATGGTGAACAAAAGGATCCAATAGCTCCCCCTTCTGTTCACTGGTTTACGTTTACCGAATTGAGATACAAAGTGGACAAAATATATTACACTTACAATGATAGAAACACAGTAAGGAAACTTGCCAAGAACTTAATTTGAAGGTTTAAAGGGTTAAAGTGTGTTTCATCATAAGAAAGTACCATTGTAAATATACACCCTGGCGTCATGACGATTGTCCAAGGAATATTTGTTATAATGGTAAGAAATGCAAATATATATATATATATATATATATATATATATATATATATATATATATATATATATATATATAATCCATTCATAAATACATATTGTAAACAAGAAAAAGAGCAATCAGAGATTGCAGACGCTCGTCAGTAGTTGTTTTGTGGGGTGTTTGTGTCGTTTTGTGTAGTTTTGTGTCGTGTTTGTGTACTGGTATCTTATGCTATTAAAAATATGGAAAATACACCTGGGCGATCACCTCGTAGAATAATGATACTGTGGAGGAAGTCAACGTGTGACAAAATCAGAAAAATGTAGCAATGAACGAATGGTATAACAAATACCTCTTTTGGAGGGCAACACCCCCTCCTCCCCCCGTAGACTCCCTTCAACCCCACTTTCTTTAATGGTGTGAACAACTTTAGGTACATCACGGGTGCTGAAGGTTGTGGTCAGGTATCATCGAAATTGTGTGTGTGTAGTTTCGGAGAAGAAAGCAAATACATATTTTGGGGAGCAACCCCTCCGCACACCCCCTTCGACCCACATATTTTTTAATGTCGTGAACAATCTTTAGTGCATCAGAGGTGATGGAGGTTGCAGTCAAGTTTCATCGGAATTGTTTGTGTAGTTTCTGAGAAAAAAAGCAAATACTCTTTCCAGGGGGGGGGGACCCCCCCCCCCATCCACCCCTGCAGAACCCCTTTGACCCTGATGGTTTTTTAATGGTGTGAACAAATTTTGGTATGGCACAGGTGATGAAGGTTGTCGTCCTATTTCATTGAAATTGTATGTGTAGTTTTGGAAAAGAAAGAAAATACATATTTTGGGGCAACCACTCCCCCTACCCCCCTCCCGTACACGACATTTGAACCCGATTTTTTTAATCTTTTGAACAGTCTTTGGGACATCACAGGTGATGAAGGTTGTATTGGAATTTCATTGGAATTGTATGAAGTTTCTTAGAAGAAAGCAAATACCTCTTTTGGAAGGAAACCCCACCCTCCCCACTCCCCCCCCCCCGTGAACCCCCTGATACCCCGATGCTTATGATGGTGTGAACAAACTTTGCTATAGCATGGGTGATGAAGGATGTGGTCATGGTTATTCAAAATTGTGTTTGGCGTGACGGAGAATAAAGCAAATATCTATTCTGGGGGGCAACCCCACCGTAGACCCCCTTATACCCTGATTTTTGTTTTTTTATGGTATGAGCAAACTTTGGTACATCACGGTGATGACGGTTGTGGTCAAGTTTAATCAGAATTATATGTATAGTTTCTGAGAAGAAAGCAAATACCTCCTTTGGGGGTGTGGGGACAGGCTGCCCCACAGTAAACTCCCCCAGTAGACCTCCTTAGACCCCAGTTTTTTAATGTCATGAACAAACTTTACTATATCATGGGTGATGAAGGTTGTGGTCAAGTTGCATGTGTAGTTTTGAGAACAAAGCAAATACCTATTTTGGGGAGAACCCCACCTCTCCCCACCCCCCCCCCCCCAAGACACCCAAAGGGCCTGATTTTTTTGTTGTTTTTAATGCCATGAGCAAACTTTGGTACATACTGGCTGATGATGGTTGTGCTGAAGTTTCTTTGCAATCGTGTGTGTATTTCCAATGAAGAAGTTGCAAATGTTTGTGGATGGACTTGCAGACAGACGATGTGCCATCTCATAGGCTCCCCGGAACTACGTTCCAGGTGAGCTAAAAATCACCCTTATTCCCCATGCTGAGTAATAACCATACGGAAAGTTTCTATTTTTTCAGTGGTGCGGTTTCAGAGAAACAGAAGTCCAAATGTTTTTCCTTTTTTTACAACATGGCTGAAACACTATGTGATCTATTGCGTCATAATTATCATTAAAACATTGTGCATGAGTAGTCACTCCAACGGTGAAATTTTGTGTCAATCTGACAAGCGGTTGCAGTGAAAGGCCGTTCTCACATTCTGTGCAGAAAAACAAACAACAAAGATGTTCTGCATAGCACGATACTTGCAAAATCCACAAAATAAATTTGACCTAAACAATTGTTAGTTGCATTCAATGACCTAAACAATTGGTGGTTGTAGGTCAAAAGGTCAACATCGGCTATTAGGTCAACGCAAATATTCCACTTTTAAAATTTTTTTCTAAATTTTTAATTTCGATCCGATTGACTTGAAATTTGAAGATCATTTGTAGATTATGTTACCAAATTCAGCCACCTATTAATTTTTAGGTAAACATAGGCCAAAAGGTCAACATAGGCCAGATTTATAAATCCTCAATTTTCATCCGATTGACTTGAAATTTGAAGAGCATTTGAACATCGCGTCACTAAATTCAACTGCCTATTGGTTTTGAGGTAAACATAGGCCAAAAGGTCAAAATAGGCAAAAAGGCCAATTTGGGCCAGATTTTCTAAAATTGTCAATTTTCATCCAATTGACTTGAAATTAGACCATTTGCCTATCATGTCGATGAATTCAACCACCTATTAATTTTGAGATCAACATCGGCCAAAAGGCCAATTTGGCCCAAATTGGGCCAAATTTTCTAAACTCCTCAATTTTCATCCGATTGACTTGAAATTTGAAGAACATTATCATGTCAGCTCGCTGAATTCAACAACCAATTCATTTTAAGGTCAAAAGGTCGACACAAGCCTAATTTCTAAAATTGATAGATAGGGTCAAAAACTAAATATATCCCAATATCTCAAAAAGTTGTGGATGAGTTGAATAGGTGACAAGAACAAGCAGATTGGATTTTTGTTCGGATTCAGCCCATCATTGGGATGCAAAACATGAACTGTTCCACATGGCAGAGGTATGCGCTCTCCCGAGTGCCATTCCACTTTGTGCTGTTTTGCCAAGTTGTCATTCTATGAGTGATTTTTTCATTTGTGTGCTTGTGTGTTTGTTTGTCTGCACAGAACTTTAGTGTTTTTCTCTGCAACCACTTGTTGCATTGAGACGAAATTTTCACCATTGGAGTGACTACTCATGTGGAATGTTTTCTTGATAATTATGATGTCATAGGTCATGCAGTGTGGCAACCATGTTGGAAAAATTGAGAAACTTTGGGCCTCTGTATCTCTGAAACCACACCAAGGAAAAGTATTCAACTTGGTGTAAGGAAAGTACTCCTCATGGGGAATAAGTGATTTCATGACGTCATACTGTAGTTGCCTTTGTTATGATGTCATAGTTGCATATGTAGCGTGCTACATCTGATCTGTATGAAAATCATCTTGGGATAAAATGGTCCACAGAAAAAGATTTGATGACCTCATTGGTGACGTGATTTGGCAGCCATATTGTCTTTTTTTTTAACCTTCAAAAATCTTCTTCTCTGAAGTGGCCAAACAGATCGAGGTAAAACTTTACACGTATGCCTCCTATCCATGAGGAACAAAAGGTTCAATCACATAGTTTGGCAGCCATATTGGATTTACCATAGAATCTATAGAAATCTTCTCCAGAACGGCTTGACAGATCGAGGGAAAACTTCACACAAATGTTCCCCAAGCCATGGGTGTACAACATTGTTAAAGAATAAGTGATAGGTCACATGGTTTGATAGCCATATTGGATCAAAGAAATATATAAAATGTTTTCTCTGGAACCATGTCATCGAACAATGTGAAATTTCACAATGATGATCGAGTGGCGATGGGGAATCCATGTTTTAAATTTCAATTTGAATGGACGCATGGTCTGGCAACCAAAATTATTTAATTTTTTGATCTAGGTTTTTTTGTTCGTTTGTTTGTTTTTAAGGCTCACTTGGCTGAAACACGAATCCTATCCAGGTACCTTGTCAATTGTCATGACCATCTTTGCTTTTTGCTTGTTTGGGTTCCTTCTCATTACTCCAATGCAGGACTGTACCTATTTGGTCTTCAATTTGATTTCGATTTTTTTTTTTTTTTGTTATTCAATATCAAGGGTCGTTTAAGAGATAAAAATTGAATTTATTTTAATCCCATTCTAAATTCAATTAAATAATTATTTTAATACCATTCTAAATTCAATTGAATAATTATAAAAGATGTCATGGCTCAGGGTCAGGTGTCCAATCAAAGCGGGACATCTTGGTACCCAGTCATCACCACCAGTTTTAAAGAAGCAGTTCTAATTATGTCTCTCATTAATTAAGTAACACACCAGTACACAAATTGCACCACACAAACATCACATAAAACAAGTCCTGGCGAGGGTCTGCAATCTCTGATTGCTCTTTTTCTTGTTCTAAGGGGTCCTAAAGGGTAATTTTAAAGGGTGGTTTCAAGGGTAATTATAAAGGGTAATTCTAAAGGGTTCCAAAGGGTAATTCTAATTGCTGGTTCTAAAGGTAATTCTAAAGGGTGGTTCTAAAGGATGATTCTAAAGGGTAATTCTAAAGGGTAATTCCAATGCATTCGATCTAGTAATTCTTATGAGTATTTCTCAAGGGTAATTCTAAAGGGTTCTAAAGGGTAATTCTGAAGGGTAATTCTGAAGGGTAATTCTAAAGAGTAGTTCTTAAGGGTTATTCTAAAGAATGGTTCTAAAGAATGGTTCTAAAGGGTGGTGCTAAAGGGTAATTCTAATGCATTCCAAAGGGTAATTCGAATGGGTTTTGTGAGTTTATTTGCCTTTTTCATATTAAAAATGCCAAACTGAACCACTTCCTTCAGACATGGGTGTGATTGTTTTTTGCCGATACAGAGCTATCAGTTGCTTATACACTGCCCAAATAAAGATATGCCAGAAGAACGTGTTGCATGCTTGGAACAAGATCGCCTGTTGGGCAGGTACTCTTCTTGTTTGTTCAAGGTGTTGGTGATGCCTTGCCTATACTCTTTTGGAATGACACAATGGGATATCTAAGATCCACCAACTAATGCCAACAGACGGGATACCCAGAGTAACATCTGTCTGATGGACTGTACTACACTTTGTGATGCAACACACTGCATGTAAAGTACCAATCCGACAGTTTATAATCGGGTTGGGGATCAAACTCAAACTTGACATCTCAAAGGGAACTTTTATTTTGCAATCCTTGACACAGCAATACAATCGGCTAAAGAAATATTCACACAGATTCATCAAATTATTTTTATGGTTGGCTTCCTCTATGATGTTCACAGTTTTCAGAATAGAACATCAAAGTAAATTTTGGAACTTTGCTTCGAGCTAAAGCAAGCTTTACAACCTGGGGACTCCAATGATATTGATGCTTCAGATTTGTCCAGTAAATTGTGATCCATTGCAAGAAGAGTTTCAAAGTGGGCATGACCCCAAGTATGAAATCAGAGTATTCTTAAAA
Organism: Eptatretus burgeri; assembly: GCF_056783735.1. Lineage (NCBI taxonomy): Eukaryota > Metazoa > Chordata > Myxini > Myxiniformes > Myxinidae > Eptatretus > Eptatretus burgeri. The sequence goes on from NC_140963.1 coordinate 43,784,351, forward strand.
CCAATGCAATCAAACACAAGATCAGCGACAGCTTTCCACTTGCGTTCACATGTTCAACTGTGCATATTGGAAGAAACAATGTGGCCGGCAGTACACTTCCAGCAGTGTGACCACTCCTTATTTTCATAAATGCCAAGGTGAGCCAATGAAAAATGCCAAGAATTCACAAGGTTTCAGAAAAGCAATGATAATAGGAAACCTCTATGCCAAGAAAACCTATAGAAAACCAAGAAGTCAAGGTGAACAACGAATAGCCAAGATCTTGTGAAAAAAGCCAAGGAGTGGTCATACTGACTTCCAGTGGTGTCACAATAAATAGGTGAATCAGAATTGAACCTCCAATCCAGTTAGTATAGAGATCAGTGGTGGCGATGAACTGTTGGTATAACAAGCTTTTATCATGGCCTGTTCTATTTGGCTACAATTCATTAGTTTGGCAGACTAATCTAAGTATTTTATGGTACACTGTGGGGTAAGTTAAGCTATGGATCAAGTTATCCCATGTTCTTATAATCTCATCACTCATGATAAAATAGTTATACGTGTTTTAAATTGTTGTTTTTTTTAACATGAATATGAAGGCATTTTTCTGCAGAAAATTTCAGGTTGAGTAGATTCTGAAAATTTTTACCAAATCAAATTTTACCAAATTTTTTACGAAATTTTTACCAGATAGATTTTTACCAAATCTAAACGACAAAGCAGTTTCCAAGGGATGACATTGTCCATAAACTTTAAAAGCAAAAGAGAGTCAGAGGACCTGCCCGAAGATCTTGTCAACTAGTGTTTGAATTAACTTGGCCAAATGAAATCTAACATAGGATTGGCAGTGAAATTGAACTTGTTTCACAATTTTGAATAACATGATTGGTATTTTACAATTTTAATGTTTCTCTTTGTAGCCATTCATGAGAAGGTCAGTTTGTTGTTTACAATTTGTGTCATAACATCATTTGTTCAAGTTTTTAAACTATCGTGATACCGAAATTGATTGTGGCTAGACAGCACAGGAAACCAAAGCACTGAATATGTAATGATAGGTCAATAAAATATCTGTAAAGTATTTGGTGAGTTAAATATCTTTTCAACATAAACACCTTTATTTGCCATATGCGGCGGATCAACTTACCCCAAGACGATGGATGAACTTACCGCATTGATGGGGTAAGTTGAGCCACTTGGGTGGTTTTTTTCTTATTATTTACTGTTTCATTAAGACATTGTTGTTGATCCTGCATGACTGATTATGGCCCACAAACTGTGCTGTTGTACTTGTTCTGTAAAACAAGACATGTCATCTTTGACTCTGCGATACCGTGGACTCTTAATAAACACCACCAAAAAGTGGCCCAACTTACCCCTCTATCCCATACCTGTTTCACGATCACTCTTGGCGGGATTGTGGGAGCACACCTTGGATCGAATAATGTGGAATAGCATGATGGTGGTGACCAAATTGAATGGCACTGAAGCTGGACTTCATACTAAGGAGCATAAGGGTGGGGTAGACTCAGGTGAACAGGACTGTGAAGACTTGTCATAATGCATAATCTCAAATGCTGCAATGCCAACCTCTGCATCCATGTCCCACTGGTGGCTTTAGTCAACGTCCAATTCACTTGAAGTTTCACTGATCTCCAACAGTGATCAGATGTTGCCACTCCAGATGCTCCAGTAACCATGTACATCTTAACTTAAAACCAAATGCTGACTCTCCGAGTTACTTTCGCCACCAAAGGTGGATGGGGGTTATGTTTTCACTCCTGTCAATTTCTGCCTGACTGTGAGCAGGATATCTCAAAAAGTTATGGACAGATTCAAACGAAATTTGGTGTAAAGGTTGGGTGTGTGACAAGGACAGATTGATATGGTTTTGATGAAGACATGGATCTGCATCAGAAGACTCGAACTATTCAAGTGATAATTTAAAGGGCAGAGGAGCTCCTTGTGAACCAACAAACAACAGACATCAATATATAGTGCCCAACTGTGTCTGCAGACATCCTTCTGCAGTTGGGTTACTTTTTTAGGAGGTTTACAAGGAATACAAAGAAATTATGTGCAGGAGGAGGCCATTCGGCCCCGCATCCCTGTGCCACACCAACACCATATTTTATAAATCCATCAATAACTCTTCCCGTCATGTGCAGCATTTTTGCTGCTGCACTGGTACTCATTTTGCCAACATTAGAAGGACGATGGGCTGAGTCAACCCCCTTGTGTTAATTCCGTGGCCAACGGGGCTTGAACTCAGGACCCCCGGATCCCAAGCCACCACCCTAACCACGAAGCCAACACCAGGTTGAACAGAATATATCATCATTTGGCCTACACTTGTGTTGGCCTAGTGATGTTATGGGTTGGTGCTGGAGGTTATATAGCCTAATGATGCTATAGGTTGGTGTCACCACCATCATACCAGAGGTTGGTTGCAGGATTTGCACTCTGGCCACCGTAAAACCCTTCACTCCACAAAACATAAGAAAACCATAACGAAAATTGAAAATCCACTCCATGAGAGTACCTCCTGTGCAGCTAGCTGCCCTCTGCAGGAGGGCCTTGCGACCTCCAGTCGCAAGGCGACTGCAAGGCAACCGCAGGGGGCCCTAAGGCGAACGTGCGGCCAGACGGACGTAACGAATGGGTTAGTTTTTTTTTTTTACGAGTTTTTTTTTTCGGCTTGTCGAATTGCTACGGTGAACGTATAGATGAAAAAAGTTATAACTCCGCGTTATAATTCCATGGCGACCTTACGGCCTGTAAAATATAGCCATACGGCGTAGGGCCACCTTGTGGCCACCTCAGAAACTCTGCGGCCACCGCACGTTTCCGTCAATTCAGAGGGCGTACGGCCGCCGTATCCTCGCCGTAGAGCAAATGTGACTTAGGCCTTCCCAATTCCACATCCAGGCCATACATGACGTCATCGCCGGGCATCGAACAAAGGGAGTACTCACTTTTTACTCCATTTGTTTCCTTGCTTTCCTTCTTTCTTGTTTGTTTGTTTCCTTGCTTTCTTTCTTTCTTGTTTGTCTTGGCGAAATATCACTAATTCCTTTGAACTCGGAAGCTGAAATTTGGAGACAAAAGTGAAGATATGCTTGGGCAGAAACGGTGTTTTTAACTTTTTTGATTAACCAATTAATTGATTAATTACTTAATTATTATCGATTTATTAATTTCTTATTTATTTTCTTTCTCATCTGGGCAATATCACAGTCATCTTTGGAGCAAGGAAGCTGATATTTGAACATGACAATGACCAAGTGATTTGGCTATAAAGGGTATTTTTAATTTATTGATTAAATTCGAATCATTACTTGATTTTCAAAAAGTTACAGATCCAGATGAAACAGTGGTGGTTTAGGTATGTTATTAGCCAGTTGATTGAGAAACTAATTTTTTACGATTATTATTTATTTATTTTAATTATGCCATTAATCAATCAATTATTGTATTCTGCTTCCTCCCAATTCCATCTCCATTTGCTGCAAGGTGGCATTGCCAGGTGCCGATGGTGCCCTGGCGATTTCGTGTGCTGGATGATTTGTTATTTATTTATTTGGAATGGAGGTGGAGTACTTTGAATGTACCTCGACTTGTTACAGCGCATGCGCTGTATACAATTGCACCAAGTTTGACATGTCCCCGGTGTCGACCACGTCTCCGGTGTTCCCCTCCCCCCCCCCCCCCCCCACGTGCCTCAAGACAGCCAATGACGGCCGTCCGGTAGATGGCAGTGCGTAACCAAGATGAAAATGGCGACAATTGACGGAAATACCCGAGTATTTCAATGGATATTAGTGAAACTAATGTATTATATATGTGAAAACCATTTAATTTATTGCTTGACGGAAAAAAAACAAGAAACGCGCCCCTCTCATGTACGAACGAACGAAAATTTCATTCCTTCTATTATATATAATTTTTTAATCGACTACTTTTGATCACCTGACGTCACATTTGTATAACGAGTTAGTGATTGAGCATCGATCGGCCCGATGCAATGACTCGACACACGGAAGGACCACTTTGGATATCCTACGGATCTGCTCCCATTTACCGTGTTCATGGTGATCATCGGATATCTGCGCTTCCTACCTTTGGTGAGTTGGAAGTTTTGTTTCCAAGTTGTATTATCACAGCGTCCGGAGGACAAACAATTCGCACAAACCAAATTTCCACAACTGTGAAAGAACATACAACCGTCTGGGAGAGAGAGAGATGAACGGACACACGAGAGAGACACGAAGGAACCTTCTGGGAGAGACACACAAACGAACCTTCTGGGAGAGAGACGAACGGACACACGAGAGAGACACGAACGAACCTTCTGGGAGAGAGACGAACGGACACACGAGAGAGACACGAACGAACCTTCTGGGAGAGAGACGAACGGACACACGAGAGAGACACGAACGAACCTTCTGGGAGAGAGACGAACGGACACACGAGAGACACACAAACGAACCTTCTGGGAGAGAGACGAACGGACACACGAGAGAGACACGAACGAACCTTCTGGGAGAGAGACGAACGGACACACGAGAGAGACACGAACGAACCTTCTGGGAGAGAGACGAACGGACACACGAGAGAGACACGAACGAACCGTCTGGGAGAGAGACGAACAGACACACGAACGAACCTTCTGGGAGAGAGACGAACGGACACATGAGAGAGACACGAACGAACCGTCTGGGAGAGAGACGAACGGACACACGAGAGAGACACGTAGGAACCTTCTGGGAGAGAGACGAACGGACACACGAGAGACACACAAACGAACCTTCTGGGAGAGAGACGAACGGACACACGAGAGAGACACGAACGAACCGTCTGGGAGAGAGACGAACGGACACACGAGAGAGACACGAAGGAACCTTCTGGGAGAGAGCCGAACGGACACACGAGTGAGACACGAACGAACCGTATGGGAGAGACGAACAGACGCACGAGAGAGACACGAACGAACCGTCTGGGAGAGAGACGAACGGACACACGAGAGACACACGAACGAACCTTCTGGGAGAGAGACGAACGGACACACGAGAGAGACACGAACGAACCGTCTGGGAGAGAGACGAACGGACACACGAGAGAGACACGAAGGAACCTTCTGGGAGAGAGACGAACGGACACACGAGAGAGACACGAAGGAACCTTCTGGGAGAGAGACGAACAGACACACAAGAGACACACAAACGAACCTTCTGGGAGAGAGACGAACGGACACACGAGAGAGACACGAACGAACCGTCTGGGAGAGAGACGAACGGACACACGAGAGAGACACGAACGAACCGTCTGGGAGAGACGAACGGACACATGAAAGAAACACGAACGAAGCACGAAAGAAACACGAACGAACCGTCTGGGAGAGAGACGAACGGACTCACGAGAGAGACATGAACGAACCGGCTGGAAGTGAGACGAACAGACACACGAGAGAGACACGAACGAATCGTCTGGGAGAGAGACGAACGGACACAGAGACACACGAGAGAGACACGAAGTAACCGTCTGGGAGAGAGACGAATGGACACAGATACACGAGAGAGACACGAACGAACCGTCTTGGAGATAGCCGAACGGACACAGAGACACACGAGAGAGACACGAACGAACCGTCTGAGAAGAAAACAAACGAAAGACTGAGACAGAGGGGACGATTGTAATATCAGTTTGTTTGTTCCATTTGGAACGTAATAGTGCAAACCGATCCAGAATCGTACCTTGAGAGTTCAAAGAACCCCTTATCTCACGCAGTTAGTACGTCGGTGTGGTGTACTCGCTGTAAATTTGGTCGTTTTGATGTAAAATGCCATCATATTGTGTCCAAATATGCCATTCAGACCAAAATAGTAATTGTTTTTGTTCCATCTGATTGTACATGAAAGTGTGCAAGTAACTTGTTCACAATCACCGATCAAATAATTTTACCTTATTTGACCAAAATGTGTTAAATTCCTTTTGAGAAAAAAATGGATCTCCCATTTGAGTTTTCTCTCCGTCATTGTTACACTTCTACATTTTACGTACTTTATTTAATTAGTTTTGTTTCACATTGTTTTTTTATATGTTCACACTCAGAAAATCAAGTTTGTACATCATTCTTCCTCAATTTTGATTGAAAATTGTTAGTTTGTGAGAAAAACGATGATTCGTTGTGTAATTTCTTGATTTGTATTTTTAAAAATGAGTTATACACCAGCCATTGATACTTAAATAAAAGTTGTGTTCTGTCCAATTTGATTTTATAGGAAGGTATACATGTTACTTATTTAAAAGCACAGATAATCTTCTTTTCTTTTCTTTTTTTTGTTTCCGTATTTGGGCATAAATGTGCTACAATTCCTTATTTGGGCATATTTGCATCCTGCATCCACCTGGATCTTGAGTACCCTCCTATGAGTTTAAGATGAAATGCCGAGTTTTAACAAAAGCGCCGACACTTCTAGATTGAAGCACAATTTCGGACTCTGGCTATCCTACTATTTGGACCCCCTTCAGACCATTTTAGACCTTTTAAGATCCCTTAATCCCCCCCCTTTTTTAGACCCCTTGACTTTATTTCAATACTTTACACCTTTTATACCCCTAAAGACTCTTTGAACCCCTTAGACTCCTGAAGACCTTTATACCCTTTAGACCACTTTAACCCCTTGCCCCTGAGACCATTCGACCCATTAGACCCATTAGACCCTGTTTGGACCCTTTAGATCCTGTAGATCCCTTAGAACCATTAAACCTGTAACTACTGTTGAAACATACCTTTTAGAATCCTTATACCTTTTAGACATTATGGACCCTCATAGACACTTAAGACCTTGTCAGTGTTATCGACCCTGTCAGAACCCTAAGACCCAGTTCACCATATAGACCCTGTTAGAATGCTTAGACCATATAGACCCTGTAAGAACACTTAGACCACATAGACCCCATTAGAACGCTAAGACCATATACAAGCTAAGACCATTGTAGATCCCTCGAGACCCTTTAGACCTTTACACCGCTTCGACCTGTAGACTTGTTTTTATTTATATAAATAAAGAGTCTTTTTAAAAGTTTATTGTGTGTTTTACCAAGTGTGTATATACCTGCACTGATATTATGCTACAAAGTTTGAGTGTAACCAATAACCTTCTATTTGCATGGCCTGTACTGATTGCCTTACATGTGTCCGTCAAAAATGTGTCCTGTCCGGAAACACTGAAA